>NC_133666.1:154781739-155381739 GCF_037893015.1 Macrotis lagotis
ACAGCCTCTTCTAAGCCCTAACATGCTAATAAATTCCCAAAATTCCAAGGGCTATAAAGGACAAACTTCAGGAAAAGCCTCAGGTGGCAAAATGGTCATACATTTAAAGAAATTTTTTAACTTTGGGGGGGGATAAAAGGAGAATAGAAGTGGTGTCCCCTGAGGTGAAGTATCAAAAATTACTTGTAGGACTGCTTATTTATTGTAAATGTAGTAAAGAGGGAGAACTAAGCTATGCAAGATGAAGCATAACATATATATATATATATATATATGTGTGTGTTAAATCTAAATACATTTTTATATTGAAAGCCAGAACTCAAACCCATATATAAATATGTATATATGTGTATATGTGTATATATACACATACATAAGCACACACATTTATGTATAATATATAATGTGCATATAAATCCATAAAAGAATATGGGAGGGCAATTTAACAATGGTGGAAGGCAACAGCTGGATAATAGGAGTGATGTACTGTTATCTTCAAAATATAAAACACTCCAGAAGGAGACTGCTAGTACATTTGAAATGTGAAAAGATCCTGGAAGATAGCCCAGTAATCCTTTATGGAGGATCTATTTATTAAAGGACTGTTCTCAGAAATTGCATAAGGTGAGAAGTCACATATGGAGGTGTGATGTCCACCAGCAGAGGGAGTACAAAATGAAATCTTCAATATATAGAAGTATCTAATGTTCTATAGTTATAACAGTAAGCATTCATATAATACCATATGATTTTTTAAAACTTTTTTAAAAAATTGCTAAATATCTGGTATAAAGCACCAAGGAAACAAAGAAAACATGTCCCTGAAATCTAATCATCTCATCATAAATAATATTAATCAATGAATAAGTCTGTTTTTTTAATAGAGTCTCTATATCATAAAAGCATACCAATATTTATTCTATACAGGTCTCTATAGAAGCAATAACAGTTGTTGAACAGTCACTATGTACCATGATTCAGTGAAATGCATTTTAAGGAGATGTTAAAACAAATCTGTTTGTGTGTGTGTGTGTGTGTGTGTGTGTGTGTGTGTGTGTGCATGCGCGCGTGCTTCTGTGTCCTCAAGGAAATTAGGCAAAAAAAAAAACCCCACATGACAAAAGAACCAATTAAACAGCTTTAATTAAAAATTGATTATTTAATTTTTCCTCTTTCTATTATCACACATTGCCTCCTTTGTTAAAGCCTTGTTGGAGAATTGAAGATTTAGGGAGAATTGACTATTTGACCAACTTTATCACTTGCTACTCCTTTATATCCTTCAATTGTCTCTGTCTTATCTAATGTTAACTAGTATAAATATACATACATATGATGATCAATATTAATGTTTTAAAATTATATATAAATAATAAAAATAAATAGTAAGTAATCAATCACCATATGTGTGTACATATTAAGTGCCTATTCTGTTTCAGGAAGTAGAGACAGTACATTTTACATAAAACATAAAATAGAAAGATTTCCCAATTTCAAGTAATTTATATTTTACTATGAGGGATATTACATGGTTCAGAGATAAATAAATATAGAATTCATACAACAATGACAACAACAAAACTAAAATGAAGAGGAGACCTTTAACAACTGAAATATTAAAGAAAGACCTTTTTAAGGAGATGACTCTTAAATTGAGCTTTCCTGTATTCTAGTAATTCCAGGAAGCACAATGAAGAGAGAAAGCATTCTAGACATGAAGGATCTGACTTAGGCAAAGGTATTGAGATGAGAAAAGAAGGCTGTATAAACAGATCATTTTGGCTTGTGGACACTGCATGAGAGGGAAGAATGTGGGATCAATCTAGTAAAAGAGGTGAAAGTCAGATTACAAAGGTCTTTAACAGAGAGGGGTTCATTATATAAACTAAAGATGATGAGGAGCCACTAAAACTTCATTGAGTAAAGGAGTACCCTGGTTAGACTTCTATTTTAGGAATGTAAATTTTGCCGCTTTGTGGAGGATAGATTGTAGAGAATTGTAAGGAGGTCAAGTAAGAAGTCTTTTCAGTAGTCTGAATGAGAAGTGATAGGGACTATAATCAGTGTACTAAGAGGAGTAAGAGTAAAGCCCCAAGGATAGTTTGTAGGTTGAGAACTTGGGAGACTGTAATAATGTCCTTGACAGAATTAGGCAAAAATCAGGAGGAGGGCTAAGATAATGAATTCTGTTTTGGACATTTTGTGTATGAGAAGGGAATTTTTGTCACTAGACAACTTTGCCTCACTGTTGCTGTTAAGACTCAGCACTGTGTGATTTTTTTGGTCTAACCTCAAATATATTTAGCCCCAACATCTTGAGTCTCCTCCTTAAAGAAGTGGTATTTTTGCAGTTTAAAAGTGGTTGCAAAACCCCTGTGATTCTTTGTAACCAGAATTGGCTAAGCTGCAACATAAAGGATGAGGGTGACTCTGAGGTATTATTAAGTATTCAATTAACTTTGCAATACAAAGGCACAGAGATGGGAAATGGGATATCATATATAAGGAAAAGGGAGAAGGCCATTGTGCTGGACAGCAGTGTGGAGGAAGTTCACCAAGGCTAGAAATTTAATTTGGGACCAGAATGTGTAGATTTTCTGAAACTAAATGGGAGAGTTTAGTGATCTTGGAGGAAATAGGAAGCTACTTGGGTTGGTTGAGAAGAACAGTCACAAAATCAGAACTGCATTTAAGGAAAATTACCTTGATGACTACCTGTAAGATAGATTGGAGTAAGGAAAGACTTGAGGCAAGGAAGGCTTAATAGTATTAGGGAGAAATGAAACAAAGGGAAATTATGATAAGAATTTCTGAGTTCCGAATTAGTAGTGATTGTGAGATATAGGGTATGGTTATCTTTATGGGTGGTTGTGGTTGAGCGAAAATTGTGACTCAAGATGTTTTAGAAGCTTGGTGGTCTAGGAGACAAAAAGACAACAATAAGTATATGGAAGTCTCCAAGAATGGAGGGAGACTTGAAGGAGGAGATGGTGAAAATAAGTGCATTCTGTGGGAATGGGGAGCATATTCAAATAATTGTCAAGGTCAATTGAACATCCTGGTATAGCATGGGAGTTAATGAAAATTTCTGAAAACTGCGGAAGTCTGAAAAAAAAAGAATCTGAAAGGGCTCACATAGTTGGAGTTTGAGAGAAGAGAGGTTTGCTGAGTTATGGCAGTAGGAGTCTCTGGGAGTAATAGGGAGGTGTATGAAATTTGCGTCTACCTCCTTATGGGACAATTGGTTGGACAGAAGAAGCAACAACAATAGAAAAGGAAAGTTTAGCCAGGGATGCACTGTATTATTTTGGAGGGAATGGCAGGTCTCTAGTAGACGGGGATAATCTGAATTGTATTAGTGATCTACTTACTGTAAAAGTGACTTTAAGGATAACTAATTTCCTTCTTAGTAAATATCAAATTATAGATTTCTATAGATTTTCTTGCCTTTTGATCCCTGAGAAAATTGTTAAATGGTTCAAATTATAATAGGTGTGTATCAAATGTGGGCTGAGTGTCCCTTCATTTTATCATCTGTTCTGTTTACATTTGTAGCATCATACTCAGAAATGTGGTCACTCGCATCATCACTTGCTAACCCAATCTGTTTTCACACCAGCATGTATAGCCTTTCCCAGAGACAGATCGCTAGGGTGTGGCTAAGACTCAAACTCTCAGTTCTAGGGGCAGCTATTGTGAGGACATGTAATCCTACTACTCATTTCTATAACTCTATAACTATAACTATATAAGTCCCCTGGGTGTAAGGGGATAATAGACAGAGTATGTGGCCATGAGGAGTTCATCCTGAGAGTCATTGAGACCTGGGACAACAGGAATGTCCATACCAGAGTGCTCTGAACTCAGGAAGGAGCTCTGGCCCTTCTCTCTCTTTGTTCTCCTGCCTTTCATCCTTATCTTGTTGAAGATTCTCAGGAAGGACCTTTTGTCCTTATCTCTCTGCCTTTCATCCTCATCTTGTTCAAGTGTCCCAGGAAGGAGTTCTGGTACTTATCTCTCTACCTTTCATTTTTATCTTGTTGAAGATTCCACATTTTTCCAGGATACAGACCTTTTGTGGCATGCCTGTTATACTTTCACAGGCCTGGAGATGAAGAATGCTGATACAAGGGGACTAGGCTTATATATACCCTTATTTCAACTATGTGAGTTAGAGATGTAGCATATACCTGCAATAAACTCCTTGCTTATCTCTCACTGGCTGACTTTCATTATTGAACATGTGGGACATGTCCAGCGGAGCTCCCCGAAGAGTCGTGTGAATTAGACTGAGACCCAGCTGCCCAGAGTGGACCGCAACAGAATTGGCGCCCGAACAGGGACTAAAAGTAAGGGCAGGAAAGAGAACCGGGACCTTGTCAGTAGGACAAGAAGATAGTGAAAATACCTTCGCTACTTGATTAGGCAGGGAAGATGGGGAATAGGTTCCCATGGTTAAGCCAGAGGAAAGTGAAATTTGGGCCAGACAGTTATACAAAGTTATCAGGAAACAAGGGATTACTATACAACTAAAAGATTTATGGACATTCATTGAAAAAATAGACTATATCACCATGGTCCCAGAATATAGAAATAACAAAAGATAAATGTCAGGTAATAGGAGAACAGATGACTAGCTATGAACAAGAATGCCCTGATTATCTTAAAGAACTAAATTTCTTGATAATTAGTATAGTGAAAAATGCTTTTGAGGGAATGGAGCGACATTTCTCTATAGAAAGCCAAACAGACAGTAAAACTATATTTAAAAAAAAAAAAGAAAGAAAAAAGAAAAGAAAAGAAAAGAAAAGAAATAAAGTTGTACAGGAGGATGAAATTTGGCCTCCTCCTCCCCCACCAGCTCCTTCTTACTAGTTTAAGAGAGAATCTCCCCTCACAGCATTCCTGAGACGTCAGGAATTTGCCATTGGTCTGTGTTTGTGGATATGTGTTGAGATTGTCAGTTTGGAAAATTCTGTTGTGTTTGTGTAATCTGTGCTTGTGCCTTGTCTGTCTTTATGTGTTTAGATTGTCTGTTTACTTGTGTATTCGGGTTCTTCTATTGATTTGCTAGATGGGGAGAAAAGTTCCCCTAAAATTGTCTTTGGGTTGCCTCATTTTGCTGCTCTTTGTTATTTTGGCATCTAATGCGCTCACTGGCTCTCCCCTTGAGCCTGCTTTCTGTGAGTAATCTGATCCCCCTCCTCTTCCAGGATTTTTTGTTTTTATTTTAAAAAAGGAATGGATTTTGGTGTTAAACTGACTGAGGCCAAACTACTCACCCTGTTATTTTACTATTATGAGAAGGACCCCCCCATTCCTTGTTTATGTTCCCTTCTCTTTCCCATTCTCCTTGATTCTGTGCTGCCGGAGTGTTTCCTCCTCCCTCCTACTTTCAGGAGGGAGAGCTACTTCAGGAAGAATTAGTAAAGTAAATGTTAAAAAGGACATTGAAGTTAAAGAAACAGCAAATATTACCAAATATGTTAAAGAAATCATAGAAAGAAATTTGAAAATATGGAAAATAAATTTCAGAAAGACAAGAGAGTCAGGTTAATCCTAAAGTGTATAATGTGGTTATCGAAATGCCCATATAGGGGAAACTAAATAATTATTTTTTTTCCAGAATGATATGGCATCATTAGAGCCTCAGGAGTTTATCAATATAGATTCAGATATTGTTAGTTATTACAGAAAATTATGAGACATGTAAGGGTTGAAGAATAGAAGACCACCTCCCCAGAGAGAATCTAGGACGGTCTCTCTCTATAAAAGTTATTCAGTTTACTCTATTTGAAGAAGAGGGGCAGGGAATATTCTAATTAGGCTAAGGGATTTTTGAATGACTACCTTCTCCAGGATTTTAGCAGTTGTAATCAAGAAATGTTAAATATTAAAGCCTTGGAAGGAAAATTGCATTGTGAAAAGTGGAATCATATCTGTAGTTATATAGCTGTATAAGCTATATGACTCTAGTTTGGAATAGTATGAATTAAAGTCAAGAAGAGCTAATGAAAAGGAATGGTGGAAAAATGTGAGTGGTGTAGTTTGAGTAAGAGATTCTGAAAGTACTGGAAAGAAAATCCAGACTTAGAGACAATTGGGGTTTCTTTTGAAACATTTGTGAAATATGGAAAGGTTTGAGCAGGGTTAACTTTGTATACAAAAGATGGATTTTGGGAACTTTGGAAAATGGTGTACAAATCATTATAAGAAAAGAAGAAAGTATAGAACTGTAAGTCTATAGGGACATATATATTTATATGAGGTTGGGGTGATTTAAAATTGCATTAAATTGGTACTTTTGCAATGTTTGACAATGAATTGATTAGAAAAATAATAAATAAACCCCATAAAGTAAAAAGTTTGATATGAAAGCAATTGCAAGGTAAATGTTAATTATGTTATTATTGATCCTATAGTGTGCTAATCTAAAGATACATGTAAATTGAATTAAGGGGTTTGTAAAGAATATGTTTGAGTTTGGATTCTGATGTTTTATGGCTCCTCCAGAGTTATGGGACTCAGGACAGACTTGTGAGTTAGCTTTAGAATAACTAAATAAGAGGAAGTTAATATTTTACACTGATTGGAATGTGGATCATGTATTTGGGAAGAATCTGGAATGACTGAGTAATGATAAACAATAAAGGTAAAGAATTAGGACATATCACTTTGATATCTCAAATTGTGGGGAATCTCTCATTCCCAGAATATAGAATGTTCTAATATTAAGAAATGTTGGTCAGTAAGGATAGAATGTTTTTATAAATGAAAGCATTGAGAAATTAGTATTGCACTGATAAAGATAAGAAGAATTTGCAAACTTTTTAGGCTTTTGAAAAGAAGATGATTTAAAACTAATTTGAATATGATTTTTGGAATTTAAGAGAAGTAGGAAGAAAATCTTATAGTCATAAGAAAGGATTTTTTAGCAACAATTGGTCTTAAGAAATCTTTGTAATTTAAAAGTTTTAGGGAATAAAGCATGTTACTGGAATTCCTTACAATCCTACATGTCAGGCCATAGTGGAACATGCTAACAGAAATATTAAGGCGATCCTCACTAAACAAGAAAGGGGAAGAGGACGTCTATCACAAGGAATTCTAGACAAAGCAATATATACGTATAATTTTTTTACAAATTTCTAAATTGGACAATTTGTCTCCAGCCATGAGACATTTTATACAAATTAAAAAACAGTTGGAAAGAAAATACTTTAAAAATAATTCTGAAAATAAAATCTATGGTATTGGTAAAAGAGCTCGATGGCTCATGGTATGGACCTTACAGAGTATTAATATGGGGTCCAGGTTTTCTTTGTGTTTCCACAGATCATGGAGGCAAATGGTTTTCTGCAAAAAGAATAAGAAATGTGGAAACTGAGGAAGAATCGATGAAAGAGAAGGCAAGGTAAAAGAGGAAGAAAGAATCATGCTCATAAAAGACAATTAAAGATACTCATAAGAACATTTATGATGATGCACTTGTTAACTGTAGGAAAGGCTAATATGACTGATCATTGATGGGCTTTCATTGCATCTCCACTGTGGTTGAAAACACTATCCTGGACAGATACTATGCTAGAACTTATTTCACATGGAAATCTTTCTTGCATGTACAATGAAGGGAGTGTTGAAGAAATAACAAGTAATGAATCCATACAGAACTTTAACAAAACAATGACTTTCATGGGATTGATTAAAGGATTTCCTGTGTACTTCTGGAAACAAATGGGAAGAATCTGGTTGAGCACTGAATGGAATTACACTAAAAGTACTGTACCTGCTGATAGATGGTGTACTCAGATTGTGGATGGAAGGATATATTTGTGGGATATTGCTGTAAAAACAAATAAGAATTCTATACAAATTGACACCAGGAAATATCACTTATATACATGGAGATTAAATGGTACTGAGATACCTTTGAATGAAACTAAACAATATCAAGGAAACAGGTTAAGTTCTTGTAATTCTATTCACTTATGTATCATTATCCTGGTTTCATGCCTTTTAAATATTGTCATACTCATCAGTGCATCAAAGTACCATTAGACTTTATGAATTATACAGAATATTTAATATCTTGTCATAATACCACAAGAGACATGCAAGACAGAGGAGCAGTAAATTATTCTCGACTGCAATATCTATATCTATATCTATATCTATATCTATATCTATATCTATATCTATATCTATATCTATATCTATATCTATATCTATATCTATATCTATATCTATATCTATATCTATATCTGGATCTGGAATAGAGGTTAAAGGGATAGAAAAATTTGTTGCATTGGTTGGGGGACATACTGTGCAAGGAATGTCTGAATTGGTTAATATTGATATAAGGAATAATATAACTAGTAATATCGCTTTTAGTGCCAGGGTATGCTTGGGTGAGGAATATGCATTTTTAGTAGAAGGAAAATCTAATATTGCATTAACTAAATATTCTGATGGGGTGTTCAATTTAACCTGCATGAATTGTTTAGTAAGAACCTGCATAGGCCCTAAATTTGCTATAGGTAGAAAAGTTTTCAAAGTAACATGACCACATTATGCATTTACTATTGTAAAAAACAAAAAAAATTGTTATAGAACACATAGTGATCATATTTTTGAGATAATTAATGAGAAAATATTGTCCTTTCAACAGAGAAACAGAAGATATTTTTTTTTGAGTTATTTTGTGCATTATGTTATTGGTAGAAGCCATTGCTATGTCAATATCTAATACTCAGAATTGAATAGTTGAAGCACAGGGATTACAAGAATTAATGCAGAATGTTTCAGTGGGATTTAAACACCAGCTTCAGGTAGATGAGCAATTTTAGAAAGCATTATATCAATTGCAGAAAGCCACTATGTTTTGGGGAGAAGTACAATATTTGGAATTACAACAAAGGTTACAATGTGATTATAGATATAATCAATATTGTTTGACCAAAGTGCAATATAATGAATCTCAAGTAGAATGGAATGTTATTAGAGCCCAGCTGCATGGATTGAGTATGGAAAATGTTACATTAGAATTGTCAAAATTAGCCCAAATAGCTGATTATATTGACCAGGCAGCAGATTCTGATCTATGACCTAATCAGGTTTCAGATAAGCTGATTCAGTTCTTTCATGCTCAATCTGGTGGTCTGTTACATGTATTTTTACCTTATATATTGTTTGGTATTGGACTTTTATTATTTTGCTTGTGTGTGCCCTTTGTGATGCAAGTCCTCATCTCATGCATAAGAAAAGTTCTGACTGATGTTTTTGTTGATCCTCCAAGACAACCCTTTTCTGGGAATCTATAGGGCTCTTTGCGCTTAAACAAGAAAGGGGAATTGTAAGGGGATAATAGACAGAGTATGTGGTCATGAGGAGTTCATCCTGAGAGTCATTGAGACCTGGGACAACAGGAATGTCCATACCAGAGTGCTCTGAACTCAGGAAGGAGCTCTGGCCCTTCTCTCTCTTTGTTCTCCTGCCTTTCATCCTTATCTTGTTGAATATTCTCAGGAAGGACCTTTTGTCCTTATCTCTCTGCCTTTCATCCTCATCTTGTTCAAGTGTCCCAGGAAGGAGTTCTGGTACTTATCTCTCTACCTTTCATCTTTATCTTGTTGAAGATTCCACATTTTTCCAGGATACAGACCTTTTGTGGCATTCCTGTTATACTTTCACAGGCCTGGAGATGAGGAATGCTGATACAAGGGGACTAGGCTTATATATACCCTTATTTCAACTATGTGAGTTAGAGATGTAGCATATACCTGCAATAAACTCCTTGCTTATCTCTCACTGGCTGACTTTCATTATTGAACATGTGGGACATGTCCAGCGGAGCTCCCCGAAGAGTCGTGTGAATTAGACTGAGACCCGGCTGCCCAGAGTGGACCGCAACACCCTGGGTATGTTTCCAATTAATATAAAAATGAGTCCCCATGATATTATAAAGTCTTAAATATAAAATATTTCTTAATATAAGGCAAAAATAAGATTAATTATAGCAATAGTTATTCAGTATGGGGCAACTAGGTGACACAGTGAATAGAGCACTGGAATCACTGACTGGAATTAGAAAGACCAGATTTCAGATTCAGATAAAATCTGATTTCAGAAATTTCTTAGTTGTTGGACCCTGAGCAAGTCACTTAATACCTAAAACTGAAGAAGGAAATGTCAAATCACTGCAGTATCTTTGCCAAGAAAACCCCATGAGATCATGAAAAATCAAATGAGACTGAACAATGTTATTCAAGAAAGTCAAATTCAGTAATTACCAGAACATCACAGTTGGCATATAAACCTTTGTTATACTTCCCTAGCAATATATAGTATTGATGGGGGGAAGTGCTAAATATTTTATAGAGGCCTATTTCTGAGTCACATGAGTAGGGAAACCCTACTACACTTAACTCGACTATGGATTGTAGAAATCTTGATGATTTTGGTTCCTTCAAGGAGCAACAATACAATGTGAAGTCATGACTTTACTGCCTGATTTCCTTCTTTCTGAGTAAATCTGTTTTTCTTATCTTGAATTGATGAAATAGTGACAAGTCCTTTAAATTCACAAAATGTCCTTTAAGAGGGCAATGAGAAAGTGTCAAACTTTATCATAATGGAAAGCAATTTCCTTAAGTAAGAACTCTATAGAATTCCTCCAGTTGTCTTTTTGGTAATCACACACCAATTCAGCCAGCTTGATATTCGACAGACTTCTGCTCTGCTCAGTCATTATCTCTAAAATCTTATTTCCAAAGTTCACAACAAAATGTTTCAGATTGACCCTATGGGTGATGATAAACTCAACCAGAGTTTACTTAACAGGATTATCTGTTGTCCAGTCAGATTCAACTATTACAAAGTAATCTTAAGTTCTAAAACCTATCCTTTTCTCTTCTTTTGCTACCTATCCACTGAGAGGCATCCCCTCTCCAGGTGTAGATGGCACTAGAAGGCTATTGCTCAAACTACAGCAGAATCCTAATCGTTAGACTCCCATCTTTAACTAATTCACAAATTAATATCTCTTTTCCAGTCAACAGGATCCAGCACCATGGCTTAAGCATTTTTATCAGCTGCTGAGGGTTTCTGAATTCAAATCAGAGCTTGCTGTCAGGCAGTGATTCATCTCTTTCTTATGAGATAAAACTCATGAAATTCACTTTTCTGTCAGTTATGAACATAACAGTTTTTATTTAATCTTATCATAGTCTGCAGTTACTTGACTTACCATTTTGTCAGTTTTAACTTTTCAAACTCTAGAATCAGTTACTGCAGATGAGCAGGCATTAATGTCCCATCCATTTCTTTACTCTCAAACAAGTACTCTCAGTATATTCATATGATGGATGATTTTCTCTATACAGTCTTCTAGTCTGTGTTTTTCCTTGACATTTTACTGGATAAATGGCACATCATATATTTTAGTGTCATCTGAATGTTTTGGACCAGTAAAATCTCTTTTGCATTAGTTCTAGGATCATCTTTTTATCCATATGTCCAAGGCTATCATACAAAGCTTTCATGGCCATAGAGTAATTTACAGTTTCCTGATACCTTCCCTAATATTCCCTTTATGTGGGATCAGTTACAGTTGGAGAATTCCATTACATAACTGCAGTTTCTTCCAATGTCTCAACGTTAAGATGCTTTCTAAGAAATGAAACTTGAGTCCTTTAGTATCACTCTTGATTTTTTGTCATATCATTTCTCATAATCCTTCAACAGTCATTTGCTATAATTGCCAGTCATCCAGAAACAATTTATGTAAATTTAATAAATAAATAAACGATACATAAATTTTATCAGTTCTTTTTGACACAAAAAAGTTATTTTTTCTGACCACTTAAGCAACCAATCAATATAAAGGACCAATACCTTAACACATTGCAGATATGTGTGTTGGGTTCTTACTTCTGTTTATTTTACTCTATATCAATTTATATAAATCTTTTTTTTTAGGTTTTTGCAAGGCAAACGGGGTTAAGTGGCTTGCCCAAGGCCACACAGCTAGGTAATTATCAAGTGTCTGAGACCGGATTTGAACCCAGGTACTCCTGACTCCAGGGCCAGTGCTTTATCCACTGTGCCACCTAGCCGCCCCTAGATTTATGTATTTTAATTTGCTTATACATCCCACAATTTATGAGTATCTACACTGTTTCTAGTTCTTTTCTATCAAAAAAGGACTGCTAGGGGTGGCTAGGTGGCGAAGTGGATAAAGCACCGGCCCTAGAGTTAGGAGTACCTGGGTTGAAATCCGGTCTCAGACACTTGGGTAAGCCACTTAACCCCGTTTTCCTTGCAAAAAAAAAAAAAAAACACAACCTAAAAACAAAAAAGGACTACTACTAGTATTTTTTGTATATGTAACTTTTCTATTTTTATTTGATCCTTTGAAACTTTGCTGTTCCTAGTTGAGGATTCTTGTGTATACCAGATGAGGTAATCATTCTTCACCAAGCTATAGCTTATATTTTTACTATCTTTTCCTAGTCATACCATTACTCATGGTATCCAATCTACTTAAAAAGTATCCAAAATTTCAGTATGAGTTAGAAGTTTACTTTTTTGCACATGAGCACATTTCAAACTTTTTAGTGTCATCTATAGCTATGTGGGACCAGTAAAAATCTTTTTTATTAACTCTATGATCTTCTTTTCAGCCATTTGTCCAAAGTCATCATATAAAGCTTTCATGGCCATAGAATAATCTGTAGTTTCCTGATATCTTATGTGGGATCAGTTACAGCTAAAGAATTTCATTACATAACTGAAATTTCTTCCAATGTCTCAATATAAGATGTCTTCTAACATCTGAGAACTTGAATCCTTTAGTATCATTGTTGATTTTTGGCTTATACCTCTTTTTAAAAAATCTTCAGCAGAATATATTCTCATTGGCACCAGAGATAAATTAAGCAAAAAGAATTGGTTTGGTGAGAAAAAAAGATTCAAATATGTTCCTAGCATGTTGTCTGGTTGAAGTCTCAACCCTCAATTATACTAAAATTTGCTTATAATCTTGCTCCAAGGATTTTACATATAGCCTTCACTCCTTCCTTAGGTATCACCCTAATTTGGCATAACATGACCCCTGGGACAGTGTATCAGCATCCAAGTTAGTCTTTCTTTTCAGGCAATATATATTGAATTGGAACATGATTAGTACCACTCCCTATCTTTGGCAAGCAGTATGTATCTTGGCCTCTGTCAGAATATGTCCTTGGATTGTTGTCAGTTCACAGTTGAACCTGTTCTCTCTGCATATAATCTTTGAACTTCTCAGTGACAACCCAGTTCAAAGCTTAGCAGTCTACCTAGTGAGCCTCACTGTCAGTGAGCCCTCTGCCGAGAAATGCAACTATGTTCTAGGGACAATCACTCTCTTGGTACTTGGTACTTATAAGATTTCCAAGTTAATCTCTCTTTGATTAAAACTGCTGGGAAAATTGGAAGTTAGTATGGCAGAAACTTAGATAAGACCAACACCTCACACCCTATACCAAGATAAGATCCAAATGGATACAGGATTTAGACATCAAAAATAATAATATAAGCAAATTAGAAGATCAAGAACTAGTTTACCTGTCAGATCTATGGAAAGGGAAGCAGTTTATGACTAAGGAAGAGATGGAGAACATCACTAAAAACAAACTAGATGATTTCAATTACATCAAATTAAAAACCTTTTGCACAGATAAAACCACTGTAACCAAGATCAAAAGAAATGTAGTAAACTGGGAAACAATCTTTACAACTAATGATTCTGACAAAGGACTCATTTCTAAAATATACAGAGAACTGAATCAAATTTTTTAAAAAAAGCCAACCCCCAATTGACAAATGGTCAAAGGATATGCAAAGGCAATTTTCAGATGAGATCAAAGCAATCCATAGTCATATGAAAAATTGCTCTAAATCATTAATTATTAGAGAAATGCAAATTAAAGCTTCTCTGAGGTACCACCTCACACCTCTCAGACTAGCCAATGTGACCAAGAAAGGATAATGATCAGTATTGGAAGAGTTGTGGGAAATCTGGGACACTATTACATTGTTGGTGGAGCTGTGAACTCATCCAACCTTTCTGGAGAGAAATTTGGAACTACACCCAAAGGGCAACAAAAATGTGCATACCCTTTGATCCAGCAATACC
This sequence comes from Macrotis lagotis, assembly GCF_037893015.1. Lineage (NCBI taxonomy): Eukaryota > Metazoa > Chordata > Mammalia > Peramelemorphia > Peramelidae > Macrotis > Macrotis lagotis. The sequence continues at coordinate 154,795,913 of NC_133666.1, forward strand.
ACTACTGGGTCTATAACCTGAAGATATGATGAAAAAGGGTAAAAACATCACTTGTACAAAAATATTCATAGCAGCCCTGTTTGTGGTGGCAAAAAATTGGAAACAAACAAATGTCCTTCAATTGGGGAATGGCTTAGCAAACTGTGGTATATTTATGTCACGGAACACTATTCTATTAGAAACCAGGAGGGATTGGAATTCGGGGAAGCCTGGAGGGATTTGCATGAACTAATGCTGAGTGAGATGAGCAGAACCAGAAAAACATTGTTCATCCTAACAGCAACATGGGGGCAATGATCAACCTTGATGGACTTGCTCATTCCATCAGTGCAACAATCGAGGACAGTTTGGGGCTCTCTGCAATGGAGAATACCAACTGTATCCAGAGAAAGAATTATGGAGTTTGAATAAAGGACCAAGGACTATTTCCTTTAATTTAGGAAAAAACTGATATCTTATTATCTTGTTATCTCCCATACTTTCTGTTTCTTCCTGAAGGTTATGATTTCTCTCTCATCACACTCAATCAAGGTACAACATGGAAACAATGTAAAGACTGGCAGATTGCTTTCTGTGGGTGGTGGGGTGAGGGGAGAGAAGTAAGATTAGAGGAAAAATTGTAAAACTCAAAATAAATCTTTAATTAAAAAAAGATTTCCAAGTTAACATCAGTATGGATAACAAAAAGATTTTTGGATCTGTGTAGACCAATATTGATTCATGTGTGAAACAGGTGACCAAGTTTTTGAAAGCTTGCTCACATTTGTCTGTCCATTGATATTCAATTGACTTTGTAGAATTTAATATGATTTTTTATCTTCTAGGTCTGATTTTCTTTGATAATACATGCATGAGTAAAGTTAATAAGTAATTTATCAATAAAAACAATAATTACTAATAATAATACTATAACAATAATAATAATAATTACCAAGTCCTAGACAAGATTTTTAGATCTTGAAAATTAGATGAATGTGACCAAATCAGGGCTATTTATTCTGAATCAATGCTCATACCTTGTTATGATATTATGTGGGGCAGCTAGATGGAGCAGGAATTAGGACAGGAGTTCAAATCCAGCCTTGGACACCTACCAGTTTTGTGACCTTGGACATGTCACTTAACCCTGATTGTCTCACATTCAGGGCTATCTCCAGTCAAACTGATTCATATCTGACCACTGAACCCAGATGGCTTTGGAGGAGAAAGTGAGGCTGATGACTTAACACAGAGCCCCCTGACTCAAAATTCATGTGCTTTTCATCACCTCCCTGATGTCATAGTCTTCTTCGAGAATGAAGAACAACCATTATATTTATTATTTTATTTTTATTATTATTATTATTAGATTCATATTCTGGACAAGATTACACAAAACTGATAATTGTTGATTTAAAGATTTACAACATTTTATCTAGCTAATCCAACACTTTAATGAGTAATTCTCCTCATGCTATTCTAGAGTCTTTCCAAAGATAATGAGTTCATCAAGGTATATCAATGCCTCCATCTAGTTTATGTCTTTATTTTCTCCTTCAGTTGTTGGAAAGTAGTGCCTCTGGAATATCTTCTGGAGTGTACACACACATGTTAAAACTCAGCTGGACAGTTGATAGTAGTTTTCTACTTTTCTTCCCCTGTCACAGGAATCTAGTAGTAGCCATTGCACAAATCCAGCATTGAGAACCATTGGCTGCCTAGCATCCAGGACATCTTGAATATTTTGACTTGTGTATCCTTTCATTCAGTTTGTTCAGAGTCTGATAGTCTGCACAAAATTGCATTTTTTCTACTTTTCTTTGGTACTACTATTATAGGTGATGGATATAAGCTGTTGATAATACTGTCAGCAGTATTTTGAGATTTCTTCTGAAGTGTTTCATTATGGATAGAAAAATAATTTTTTCAGGATTATTCCCAGAATAACTAAAAGTTGAAAAGTTCTGTAGTTTGTTCCCCAAGTACACCCAATATTTCAACCATACAGTGAGAATACTCCTGTCTTCTTAATCTTCTGCCTCAACACCTATTCTTCTATGCTCATACTGGAGACTTGCTACAGTCAAACTTCTTGAGATTTATTTCTGAGTTTAGGAAAATAGTGAATTCATATTATTCACTTCCTTCAATGTCCCTGTAATTTTTTTTGGCAGGTTCTATATTTAGTTTTACATATGGTTAAAGTATGTGGATATTGTGTCCTAGACTTGTTGCCTACTGCTAGAATTCTGAATAGATTGAACATAGTCACAATCAGTGTTGATAGTCCAGAAATGGCTGGTCAATCTGAACATATTAGATACACAGTGTGATTGGTGCCAATAGCTACCATATTTGTCTTTCTCCCTCCTTACCTGCCCCCGCTTTGGGATAAACCAGAGGATTAAGGTTCTAGTCACTTCAGCATTTCATTTCCCCTGGTGGTCTCAGGTTACAATGATATAGTTTTCTGATCACTTAAGGGCAAAAGAAAGGTGGTTCACATGTGGAGTGATGGACTTTTCAGTCTTGGTGGTCTAAAACCTCTTAAGGACTCACAAATAACTACTCCTTACCTGTTGACCATTTTCATATTGAGGAAAGGAGGGCAACAATCCAAGTATTATATCCTTTTTGAGTATCTTGTCTATATTATGGTTAAACCATCTTACTGCCTTCTCATTAATTTTTGAATGACCTATGAGTATCTCATTTTGTTTCAATATGAGATCTAAACTACATGGGATTGCCCTGAATCCAGCTTGTCCAATGTACTTTAGTTGACATTGCTGTTGAAACAAAACACTTTAGAAAAATTCAAATTTATTTTTCATTCTAGATATAAGTGATCTTTGTCCCTCAGTGCACTAAGTCCTATAGCTTTAATAGACTATAAAAGTATTTGCCTTAGAGATCTTTAAAGGAATGATTGAAATATAGCTTTTGAACCAATATCTAAGAGAGAAGCATATTTCACATTCTCTATTTTTATTATTTTTTCCTATATGGAGCCCCATGACTCCAGATGTGACGGATTCATAAAGCAATATATCTATCTAAAGTAGTCTTTATTGTTTTCAAGGTCTAGGGAAATCTTCTCTGGCCCTGTCTTTCTAATTTGAAGTTGTTCTTATAACCTCAGTTTTTACAGCAAGAAAACATAAACCATACATTCTTCTTAGGAACACATCTATCCTGCATATGACCTTATCACTAGAGTTGCAACAGAAGCTAGATCTGCTTTTTTGACTGTCCTCTAATCATTATATTTGTAGAACAGTCACTGCTCACTTGTGTTAGGCACAAAAGCAGTCCTAGTCCTCAATCTAATAGGGGAGAAATAAGCAAATATATATATATATCTATATCTATCTATATCTATCTATATCTATATATATATCTATATATCTATATATACATATTATATATATACATAAGATAGAGATAGAGATATATAGATATATATAGACACACACACACACACACACACATATATATATACACACACACACATACAGAAAACTAAAGAATAAATGAGAAATGATTAAAGGAGGGAAGGCACTAAAATTAGGAAGGTTTTGGAAAGACTTCTTATAGGTGGTGAGATTTTAGTTGGGACTTGAAGGAAGCCAAGGAAAGCAGAAGGCAAAGATGAAGTTGAGCATTAGAGGTTTGGGAGACAGCTTAGAGAAACTGCCTCAAGCTTAGAGTTGAATATCTTCCTCAAGGTCCTCCAAGGAGACAAGTGTTTAGATTGGAAATTATGTGTAGAGGAGTAAAATGTAAAAAAGACTGGAAAAGGTGTGGGGGCAGGGGTGTGTTAGGACTTTGAACACCAAATAGAGGATTTGTATTTCATACTGGAAGTGATAGGGAGCTAACAGAGTGAATGAAAAGTAAGATTTGGTATGGGAAGGGAAAAAAGAGAGGTAAAAAGATAATAGATTATGATCAGATAAGGGAATTTAATTTAAGAGTTTTTGAACTTGGTGGGTACAAAATCAAAGGTATGATCATTTTTGTATGTGGCTTTGATGAACTTGAAGAATAGTTCATTGGAAGTGAATAGGTTGTTATGAGGGCAAGAATTGGAGAGAGAGAAAGATTATAAACCAGGGATTAAATTAAATTCCTTGAGGAAGGAAACAGTTCTACAGATGAGTAAACAAGAGCTCCTAGGATTTTAATTATGTGGAATTTGTGAATTGTTATGAATCTCAAAGGAGGAAAGTGATTGTGGTAGGGGAAGAATCTGGAATATGGCAATGGGGAACAAAGTATCCAACTCCTCTGCCTCTTCTGATAGGCTATTATGATTTCCCTATTTCCTTCTATTAACTTATTAAGTAGAACAATTTTTTTCCATTATTCCCTCTTCAGAATGTTTCCCAAGGCCTTCTGCCATTAAAGCCACATCTCCAATCTTTTTTCTATGGCCCATACCCCAGAGGGTGTTGCAGAGTTATTTGCAGTTGGGTTTTCACAGTGAAAATCTTTTAAAGAAGTTTTCTGATTGTTTTCCATGACCATTTTATTTCTATCAACTCATTAAAATCTGACTGATTTTGTAGAAGGTTAACAATTTAAAAAAATTTGATTATGCATCATGCCATTGTTAATTTGGTTCAATTTGGCCATGTTCTTTTTCTTCAGGACTTACTGAAACTATCTTTTCAGTGTCTGTTATATAGAGAGCACATAAATTATAAATTTGGAGAGCTTTCCCCCCTGTGCTACAGTGAAAAGTCAATGAATGTAGCATATGCTTGGCATGGTGTCTCAATGCTACCAAAGTGCCTTTCTGATTTCTGAAAACCAATCTGTCATATGATTTCAGACTTGGCAGCATTCTTGCCCTGTATAAATCTCAAAGCCAATTCTCTGAGGCTTTCCATTAATTTATTTAATTTTTTCTTTCTAGGTCAGAAATATCCTTGGCATTATATAATGCTAATTATATAATGATTCCCAGGGTAAATTCCCAGGAGGATACAGTTCCTTGCTAGTGAAGATTCCCAACTTAAGTTCATTAACATCACCTCTGCTCTGAGATATCAAACCTTAGTCTTTCCCCAAGGCAGTACTTTTCTGGTTTGGGAGATCTAGTTTCAGACCTAGTCAGAAGTGAACTGTCTTTTATTGGTATAAGGGACCTATTGTATCCTCTGCTTCCTCTCAGGTGAATTATATTTTTTTGGCTTATGTACCCAACTTCTCTCTTGACAAATTCCTCCTACTCAGCATGGGCTAAGTAGCTCAGTTTTCAGTATTTCTTTATTTCTGGTAATTATGAATGTTCAAATGAATTAGATGTTAATAATAGTTTTCCCAGCCCTGACCCTGTTATGAATTATATTGCAATCTCCTAGTTCTTACCATTTTTTCCAATGTCCTCAATTTAATATCTGGTTCTACACTTCTAACACAAGGGAATTCCTATACATTTTTAGTTAATAAACATCATAATTTAACTATGTAAGCACCATTGTGTATAATTAGACTCTTGTCTAGTGAGTAGAAGTCAAGTTACTCCCTCCCTCTCTGGGCTCTATCCTTGTGGAGGCAGTACCACCAGTTCCTAGTTCCTCTCTCAGATGTGAGTTTCTCTCCAGTCACCGCCCTTGGCACCATACTTGGGGGATTTTCCTTTTAAATTTGCTTTGGAAGGAGTTATAGGAAGAGGAGGTTCCTGAGGCTAGTGTTTCAGAAATATCATCTCTAAGATCTTTCAATCTCCCTTCATTCTTCTTTCCCCTCCCCTACCACCTCAATCCATATTTAATCATTTTTCATCTAGGAAGGGCCAGTCCACTTCCACCTATTTCTCTGCTTTGGGGAAGCTATACAATATAAATAAGTAAAAACTCTTTTTTTTGTATAGCTCTGAGATGCCATTGTGGCAGGAAAGAAACCAAGTTATAAAAACAATCATTCTCTCTTTATCCTGCATACTTTACCCTATTTCCTGTTAGTCTGCTAACATTTGCCCAGACAAGATAAGCACATATATTAGCAATGCAATAGCTATAGCTAACCATTTATCTTAGAAAGATTAAAAAAATCTCCAAGGAAAAAAATTCAAGTCTCTCCTAAGAGAATAAGAATGGAGTAAAGCAAAGTGAAAATTTACCTGTTCTATTCTAAGCATCATGGATGGCTCCAACAACATTGCAATTGTTCCACAAACACTTAACACTTCAGCTTTCATTTTCCTGTCAATTTTCCTGTGGTAGAGGCAGTAGCAGCAATATTATTAGTGACTGTGGCTGTGGTTGAGTGTGTAGCTGGGCTGGGGTGACAGTCCCATATCCAGGGTGCCTAGGCTGCTTTATCCTCTTTGCTTCATCTAAGAGTCTTGTCTTTATTCCAGCTCTATTCCTTTGGTTTTCTCTCTTCTTGGATGGAAAATGCCTTGTCTAGTAACATTCTCCAGAGGCTCAAGTAGACAAATATCAAGGAGTTTGTGTCCACTTATGGAACCTATGTGCCCCAGCATCATCTTATATTTTTTCAAATAAATTATGCTTCATCTGTTGAATGACTGATCCATGATAATAGTATTCAATAGACCACAATACAGAGTCAAAATCAATTTTATGCAACAAAGCAATATTTTAACCAAATGATAGAGAAAAGAATAGTAAAACAAAAATGCAAATTAGTAGGAATGGGAAGAAGAACAGAATGGTGATGATTCAGAACCAAGTTCTACCTAGACTCTTCTGCCAGCCAAGGAGACCCAGATGCAGTCCTTCCTTCTCCTCATGTTTGCCCTTCAAAGCAATGCAGGAGGACCAGGTGAGAGTTCAAAGATCTCATATACTAGGCCTTTGCTCAGTAAAAATGTCCCTTCAAGACTGGACATTATTATTTATCTTCAAACACTATTACATCTATGTCTAACAGTTTTCCACCATCTGTTTCTATAGCTATTCTATATAATTATCTAATTACTTGTCAACAAAAGAACAAACTATTCCCAACCCCCACTTTCTATTCTTTCCTCCCCATCTTCCTTAAGCCTACTTAAGTCCCACTCCAAACCTGTCCAAACCCTCCACTGCCATTTGGAATTCCCATTCTACAGTGAACAAACTTCCTTTTATTAGATACCTCTTTCTCTTACACTACCAGCTCTTATTCTTCATTGAGACAAGACTCAAAATTGACAGCAGTTCATTCTTAGCCAGCATCCTCCATCCTCTAACTGTATCTTGGCTTTCACAATCTGACACAGGTCCTCAAGAGAAGAATACACTTTGTTCCCCACTCCTATGTCCAGATTTTCACCTTGCTACAGTCACCAAGGACTTCCTCCTGTGAAGTTCATTAATTTAAAGTTTTCTACTCTATCCAAATTATGTTGATTATTATGACTTCCAGGATATACTTCCACTTTTCTCAAAGTGTACAGTACCTAGGATTCACCATTTTTTATCACCTTCCCCAATTCCTGTTGTTATACTAGAGAATATCAATATTCATATTGATGCTCCTTCAAACTTCCTAACCTCTTACTTCCTTAGTCTCCTTAAATCCTATATCCCAAATTCAATCAACCTTAGCTTCATAATAAAAACTCTTGATATGTTTCTTTGTGACCCTAAACTATTATAATCTTTCTCTTTGCCTTCTCTTTTGAATTTGTTCTTTAACTCTTCATTATTTCCAATTCCTCTCTCCTCACAAATAGGAAGTACTTAAGTAAATACTTTTTGATTAAATAATTGATTTTCTAGGATCAAGTTTAGACTCAATCATTACAGATAATTCTAGTTAATTTTAATTGTTTCCCCCCCTTTAGGTTTATAGTTAGGTTCCAATTAATATGAATAATGTAGCCTTGGAAGTGGTTACATTATTTGATTTTGTACTATATATATTAGGTTATTACTTTTTTTACATAATCAAAATTTCAAATTTTACCACATATGACTACTCAAAGCTATTTATTATTCATACTAATCTGGACCTAGTTGAATCAATATTGTAGCCTTTGTGTATAATTTTTTCCAAGTTTTTCTTATTTCTTTCTGTACTTGTTCATGAATTTTCCAATGTTTTTCTTAATTCTTTTTTTAAGGTTTATAGGGGTTAAGTGGCTTGCCCAAGGCCACACAGCTAGGTAATTATTAAGTGTCTGAGAACGGATTTGAACCCAGGTACTCCTGACTCCAAGGCTGGTGCTTTATCCTTCTTAATTCTTTAGGTTATTTATCTTCTATGACAGAAATATTAGATTCATGTACCATACATAATTCATGTTGCCCTTCCCCCACAATTGACAGGCATCATCTGTAGCAACCTGTTTCTACTTCTTTATTGTGACTGTTCTGTCTTTGATCCTATTGGAGAAGTTGTCTTGCAATGGGATTTGTGGGGTCCATTTTTGAGAACATTTTAGTAACTTTTTTTTTAGCATAATTTCAAATTTCCTTTCTAGTTTGGTTAGACCATTTCAGAGCTCCATGAACCGGGGCAGCTAGATGGTGCAGTGGATAGAACACTGGCCCTGGAGTGAGGAGGATCTGAGTTCAAATCAGACCTCAGGCACTTAATAATTGCCTGGCTTTGTGACTTTGGGCAAGTCACTTAACCTCAGGGCCTTAAATAAAAATTTTAAAAAAGTATATAACTGAAGCTATTCCAAAGTTATTTCCATCTTTTGTCATCCAAGATAATTTCAAATTTTATTTATCTGGCATTATATCAAGTAAATATATTAAATAACTAGTATATAGATGATGCAAAATCAAGATTATGCTACCAGATATTACTCAAAGCACCAGGATGCAAAGAACACAACCACCACTGGTCCTTGTTTTTAAAAAGCTAACAATATTATGGGGGATGATAACCTACAAACAATTGTGTAGTGTATTAACAAAATATAAGCAATTCAAACTAGAGTAATTTCAAAGGGAAGGCAGTTTAATAGATCTGAGAAAAAATTCTTTCAGGAGGTGTAATTTTATCTGAGACTTGAAACAAACCAGGGAAGTCAGGAGGTAGAGGGAGGAGGAAGAAAATTTCAGGAATGACAGATTGTCAGGAAAAATGCATGAAGTGAGGTGATGGAGAGTTATTGTTCTTTTAAATTAGGAAAAACAAGGAGGCCAGAATCATTGGATTATAGAGTACAGGGAGGTGAGTAAGATATAAGACTGGGAAGGTAAGAAGGGAACAAGCTATTAAGGATTTTAACATTCTGGAAGTAATAATATGGAATCACAGGGTTTGATTAAATGTTGGAAAGGAGTAGGGGAAAGGGATGTCATATGGTCATACTTACAATTTGGAAATTTTACTTTGATAGCTGAGTGGAAATTAGACTGGAACAAGTAGAGACTTGAGGCAGGGAGACTCAAAAGAAGACTATTGCCATAATCTAGATATGAGAGGATAAGGGTCTACACAAGGATGATAGTAGTATTAGAGTAGAAAAGGAATTTTAGTGAAGGAAAAACAACAGAATTTAGCAACAGATTGGATAGAGGAGGTAAGAGAGAGTGTGAAGAGTTAAAGATGATCCTCTACTGTAAGGGTGAGTTGGGAGAAGAGGTGTTCTTATTCATAATTATAATGATGAGTCACTACAAAATTGTATAAAGTCTTTCATTTTAGTAAATAAGGTATAGTTATGTTTAGCATGATGCTCATGTTAAGTGATACAAAAATTAATATATATGTTAATAATATTCTTTGTTATATGTACATAATATTTATTCTTTATAAGTTCAGTTTTTTTCAGTCATGTTTTGGCAAACATCCTGAAAGTTTTTGTAATTTCCTTCTCCAGTTAATTTTACAGATGAGGAAGCTGAGGCAAAGAGGGTTAAGTGACTTTTCTGAGGCTAGTAAGTGTGTGAGGCCATATCTGAACTCAGGAAGAGGAGTCTTCCTGACTCATAACCTGATACTATACTCACTGTGCCATCTAGCTGCTCCCATAATATTTATAATATCCATTTTTGGGGGGTTGAGAGTGTGTCTTTTGCCATTCCTTTGATCCCCAGTGTTTAGCACAAAGCCTGGTACACAGTAGGCACTTAATACTTATTGAATGATTGACTTTGACATTTAATATATATATATATATATTTATATATATATAATACACACACACACACACACACATATATATATAATACACACACACACACACACACACACACACATATATATATATAATATGTAAAAATTCCTTTAAACTGAATTTTGGCAGGCAGAGTCAAGATGGCGACAGGAGAGGATCATCTCTTAGGTGCTCTCTCTCTCTGATATTTACAAACTTATAAAATAAAGACTCTAATTGAATTTTCAAGAGACAGAACCCACAGAGGGTTCCAGTGAGGAAATTCTCCAGCCCAAGGTAACCTGGAAAGAAGTGGAAAGGCTTTGCTCCACGGGGTTAGAGGGGTGGCCCGCCACAGTGAAGGAACTTCAGCCTCCCGGAAGTAGCCCCAGGGTGCTGGGAGCTGCGGTTCACAGCAGCTGGGACAATTTCCTGATTTACACCCCGGGGAGCACTGAGCACAACTTGGGGGATCAGCAGTGGGATCTCTGCCAGAGCGAACATGTGAAGCCCAGCTCTCAGGGCACTCAGCAAGCAGTGTGGTGGAGGCAGCCCAGATCCAGGAACTGGAAGCAGGTAGAGCTGGTAAGCAGGAGCCCCCAAGCAACTCAGCCTTGAGTGCTGAGCCTAAGTAAGGGGAATGGAGAGAGACTGCCAAGGTCTGTCCTCTGTCCCTGGAACAGGACTCTGGGGTTCTGGCCACAATAAGATCCTGATGGCAGTCTAGGCCTCCCATAGAACAGCAGCCCCCCCCCCACCTTAGCCCTGTAGCAGAGGGGTGCACTTCTGGACATTCACAGATCAGGAGGGAAGACAGAGCCTCACACACAGAGATCCTTGGTTGGGAGGGGGTGTCCCAATAATACTCAAAAGCTCAGGAAGAACCCCCAAACCAGGCACAGGCTGGAGAAATGAGTAAGCAGAGAAAAAAGAGGAACACCATTGAGAAATACTTTGTCTATGATCCCAAGAAGGATCAAAACACTCAGAAGATGAGGAAGTTCAAGTTCCTGCATCTAAAGACTCCAAGAAAAACAGAATTTGGGCTCAGGCTATGACAGAGCTCAAAAAAGACTTTGAAAATCAAGTGAGGGAGACAGAAGAAAAATTGGGAAAAGAAATGAGGAGTGGCAGGAAAAACATGAAAAAGAAGTCAGCAGCTTAGTCAAGGAGATCCCCCAAAAATGCTGAAGAAAATAACATGTTAAAAACCAACAGAGGTCAAATGAATAAAACAGTTCAAAAAGTTATTGAGGAGAAGAATGCTTTAAAAAAGCAGAATTGGTCAGATGGAAAAAGAGATAAGAAAGCTCTCTGAGGAAAACAAATCTTTCAGATACAGAATGGAACTGAGGGAGGCTGTTGATTTTACAAGAAATCAAGACACAATACTTCAAAACCAAATGAATGAAAAAATAGAAGAAAATGTGAAACATCTCATTGAAAAAACAACTGCTATGGAAAACAGATTCAGGAAAGATAATTTAAAAATTATTGGAATACCTGAAAGTCATGATCAGGAAAAGAGCTTTGACATCATTTTCAAAGAATTACTACAGGAAAATTTTCCTGATATCCTAGAAGCAAAGGGCAAAAATAGAAATTGAGAGGATCCACTGATCTCCCGGAGAAAGAGATTGTAGCCAAGTTCCAGAACTCCCAAGTCAAAGAGAAAATATTACAAGCAGCCAGAAGGACACGATTCAAATACCGTGGGACTACAGTCAGGTTCACACAGGACTTAGCAACCACTACATTAATAGCTCGTAGGGCTTGGAATATAATATTCCAGAAGGCAAAAGAGCTCAGAATGCAACCAAGAATCAACTACCCAGAAAAACTGAATGTCTTCTTCCAGGGAAAAAAAGATGGACTTTCAATGAACCAAGGGAATTTCAAAAGTTCCTGTTGAAATGGCCAGAGCTGAACACAAGGTTTGATCTTCAAATACAGGACTCAGGCAAAGCATAGAGTGTGGAGATGAAGGGGAAAATATGAGGGACTTGATGATGAACTACATGTATTCCTACATAGAAAAATGATACCGATAATAATCATATGAACCTCATTTAATAGAGCAGGTAGAACAAGCTTTTATAAATGGAGCACAGGAGAGAGCTGAATTTGAAGACATAATATAGTGTAAAAATGGAGTCAATGGCTAAAAGGGAAATTAATGGAAGAAAGAAAAAGAGGTGGAATAGGCTAAGATATTTCATAAAATAAGATTTTTTATTACAATGAGCTATTGCAATGATATGGAAGGGGGAAGGCAAGGGGGAATGAGGGAAACTTGGCTCTCATTGGAGGTGGCTAGGAGAGGAAACAGCATATATACTCAATGTTGTATAAACATCTAAAGTAAGAAGGAGAGAAGGGGGACAGGTGGAGGGGAGTGGATGTGAGTGATGAAGAAGAGGATAGACCATGGGGGGAGAGTGGTCAGATATAACATTTTCTTTTTTACTTCTTCTAAGGGACTGGGATTGGATGGCCTGTCTGGGAGATAGGGCCCAGTGGATGCTGGGCATAAGGAGTGGTATGTGGGCTTGGGGCCTCTTGGCCCCAGGACTGGAGATCTCTGCTGCACCACTCAGCTACCCTACAGCACATTTAAGAAGGAGGAGAGAGTGATAGGAGAGAGAAAATAAATGGTAGTGGGGAAATACGAATGGAGGGAGTCACAATCAACAGTGACAACAGTGGAAAAATATGGAAGTAGCATTTGTGATGGATTTATCATAAAGAATGTGATCCACCCATTACACAGCTGGAGGTGTTGGAACACAGACTGAAGCACATTTCTTCTTCTTCTTCTTCTTCTTCTTCTTCTTCTTCTTATTATTATTATTATTATTATTATTATTATTATTATTATTATTGGGGTGGGGGTGCAGGGCAGATGGGGCTGGGTGGCCTGCCTGGGGCCACACAGCTGGGTGATTGTTGGATGTCTGAGGTCGGATTTGGACCCAGGTGCTCTTGGCTCCAGGGATGGTGCTCTGTCTACTGTGCCACCTGGCCACCCCTACAATTGTTATTGTTAGTGGGGTTGGGGTGGCTTGCTTAGGGTCACACAGTTGGGTGATTATTGGGTGTCTGGGGCTGGATCTGGGCTTGGGCACTCCTGGCTCCAGAGCCAGTGCTCTGTCCACTGAACCACCTGGCTGCACCTATTTATTTTAATTTTAATTTTTTTCTATTTCCTTTACTTTATCTCTCATGCAGGTCTATATTTTTTTTTGGGGGGGTATTATGTTTACTCTTAAACAAGAACATTTTAGTAATGTATAAAAAATCATTTATACAAAAATAAGAATTAATTAATTTTAAAAAAACCTGAATTTTGATGAACTAAAACATCATATTCTGTAATCATGGAAGAAACCCTGGGGAAAGTCTGAACAAGATTAAAACTGATATTTAAAAAGATAGTTTCTGTCTTAGTAGACTAATTTAATTTCCTTTTTGGAAGGTGCCTTGGTTGGGGCCCTACTCATGACTTGGGTAGAGAGTAGTGTCTAAGATCAAGCCTCCAGATGGAGCTCAGAAACAACAGTAAAAAAAACTCTGAAGCCTGAGACATTATCTCCATACCTTGGGCCTAGAACTTGACTATAATAATAAATTACTAAAAGAAAATAATGAGTAAGCAAGGGAGAAAGAATCTGACCATAGATAGTTACTATGGTGATAGAGAAGATTGGGTTTATAATCAGAAGAAGATAGTAAAGTTAAAAAAATCACTCCTACTTCAAAGAAAAATGTCAAATGATCACAAACCCCAAACGAATTCTTAAAAATGCTTAGAAAGGACTTTGAAAATCAATTCAAATAAGAGAGATTGAGAAAAAAATAAGAGCAATCCAAGTAAATCAAGAAAATTATGAACTTTATAAAAAACTGTGAACTGTAAAAAAAAATAAGGAAAGGTTGACCTGAAATTTTAGAATGAAAAGATAAAATAGATATAGAAAAAAATCCATAGCTCACTACCTGAAAAAAATCCCAAGATGAAAACTCATAGAAACATTATAGCTAAGTTCTGAAACTTCTAAGTTAAGGAGAAAATATTATAAGCAACAAGAAAAAAATTAAATACTGTGGAGCTACAGTCAGGATCACACAAGTTTTAGCAGCTTCTAAGAACATTAAAAAACAGATTTTCACTCTTTTTTTTCCTGGTTTTTGCAAGGCAATGGGGTTAAGTGACTTGCCCAAGGTCACACAGCTAGATAATTAGTGTCTGAGGCTGGATTTGAACTCAGGACTTCCTGAGTCCAGGGCCAGTGCTCTATCCACTGCACCACCTATATGCTGCAACAGATTTTGAACATTTATTTTAAAGAGCAAACAAGCTCAGTTTGCCACCAGAATAACTTCCCTAACAAAGCTAAATATAACCCTGAATACAAAAAATAGACATTGGGAGAACTTTTAGGTATTTGTGACAAAAAGACCAGAACTCAATGGAAACTTTGGTATAAAAGATCAAGGAGACACATAAGGTAAACATTAAATACCAATTATAAGGGATTCAATAAGATTAAACTGTTTACTTTTCATATGGGAAAATGTTAGCTGACTCAAGAATGTTATCATTTCTTCGGTAATTTGAAAGATCCACAGAAAGAGGATTTAGGGTTGAGTTGAAGAGGATGGGATCATTCTTAAAAAAATGGGTATGGAGTGGTAAAATGGAGCAATTATCTTATAAATAATTCATGAATAGAAGAACTGTTATAGTGGAAGTAGGTAGGGGTGGTGGTGAAGATTTGATAGTGTTGGAACCTTAATCTCATTGGACCTCGGTTAAAGATGGAATAACATATATATCTAGAAGGGCATAGAAGTTCTAAATTTATATAGAAATATGAGAGCGAGAAGAAAGGAAAAGGTGTGCAGATCAAGAAATAGGAGGATGGGGAGAGAGTATAAGAAGAATTCTTAGAGTGGATAGAATTAAGGAATGGCAAGATATGAGGATAAGGGAGGGATTCTTTAAAAGGGTGCAGATTGAGGAGGTAGTAGTTAGAGGTAAATGAGATATGTGGGGAAGGATAGAATAAATAGAGAGAGTAAACTATTAGTTCTATGAACCAAAGAAATAAAAAATGGGAAAAGTTCCTCATGTTCAAAAATATTTATAACAGCTCTTTTTGTAGTAGTAAATAATTGGAAATTGAGAGGATGCCCATTAATTGGGGAATGCCTGAAAAAGTTACAGAATACAAATGTTATAGAGTACTCTATTCCTGTAAGAAATCATGAATGATCAGACTTTAGAGAAGCATGGAAAGATCTGTATGACCTGATGCTGAGTGAAGTGAGCAGAATCAAGAGAACATTGTACACATTAACAACAACAGTATAATAAGATCAACTGTGAAGGATGTAACTCTTGTCAGCAGTTCAGTGATCAAGGGCAATCCTGAGACCCTTGTTATGGAAACTGCCATCTTTCTCCAGAGAAAAACTATGGAGTCTGAATGCAAAGCAAAGTATACTATGCTCAATTTTTCAAACTTCTTATAAGATTTTTCTTTCTTTCTCATGTTTTTACCCCTTATTTCTGATTCCTCTTTTACAGCATGAATAATATGGAAATTTGTTAAATATGATTGTACATGTTCAATTTTTACCAGACTGTTCACCACCATGGGGAGGGAGAGGAGGGAAGGGAGGATGCTAGAAAAGTTTAGAACTCATAAACCAGCAAATGGATGAATGTTGAAAACTGTTTTTGCATGTAATTGAAAAAATAAAATAATAACAATAAGAGGGCAAGAAGTTTGATAATGAGGAAAAATAGGAAGGAGGGAAATACTCAACCAGTAATTATAAATTTGAATGTTATAATTCAAATTATAATTCATCCATAAAATATATAATAGGTAACAGAATATATTAAAAATCAGAATCTGAAAATATGCTGTTTACAAGAAAGTTAAAAATGAGTCCTTTATTGTTTTAGGTTTTTTTTTTTTGCAAGGAAATGGGGTTAAGTGGCTTGCCCAAGGCTACACAGCTAGGCAATTATTAAGTGTCTGAGACCAGCTTTGAACTTAGGTACTCCTGACTCCAAGGCTGGTGCTTTCTCCACTTCACCACCTAGCTGCCCCCAAATGCATTCCTTTTAAAGGAAAAGTTAAATGAATTGTGGGTGGAGATAGAAGTAAATGGTACTTTTACAAAAATAGACCATATATTGGGAAATAAAAACTTTAGTAGAAATGTTAAATTCTCGATTTCAGATCATGATGCAATAAAAATTATATTCAACAAAGGACCATAAAAAGGGACTGTGGAAACAAAGATTAAAAACTAATTGGAGACTAAATAACCCAGTCTTAATGAGTGGTTAAAGAACAAGTAATAGAAATAATAATTTCCTGAAGGAGAATGAAAATAATGATAATATAGCAAAACCTATAGGATGTAAAAAAAGCAATAGAGGAAAACTCTGATCTCTAAATGCTTATATCAATAAAAGAAAGAGTAGATCAAGCATGCAATTTTATATGTAATTTTTAAAAAAAACTAGAGACGACAAAACCCCCCAATTAAACACAAAATTGGAAATTAATAAAATTGAAAAACCATTGAATAAATAAATAAAACTAAGCTGATTTTATTTTTCAAAAATGACAGCATTGGTTTATATGAATTTAAAAGAGAAAAGAAAATCAAATCACTGATATTAAAAATTAAAAGGATGAATAAACCAATAATGAAGATGAAATTAAAGCAATTATTAGGAGTTAATTTGCCCAATTATGTGCCAATAAATTTAACAAGTGATATGACAGAATACTTACAAAAACAAACTGCTCAGATTAAAATTAGAGAAAATAGAATGTCTAAATAAACTTATTTTAGAAAAAGAAATTGAACAAGCCATCAATGAGCTTCATAAGATAAAAGCATCAGGACCAGATGGATTTACAAGTGAATTCTAATAAACATTTAAAGATCAATTAATTTCAACATTAAGCAAATTATTTGAAATAATAGGCAAAGGAATCCTATCAAACTCCTTTCAGGTATTAATACCTAAACCCAGAAGAGCAAAATGAGAAAAAGAAAAGTATAGGTTAATTTCTTTGATAAATATGAATGCAAAAAAAAAACACAAGTCAGAAGAAACAACAATATATTACAAAGATTAGATTATATGTGGAACTTATTTCAGGAATGTAGGGATTGTTTAAGAATAACTATTAATGGGGAGGTTAGGTGGCATAGTGGATAAAGCACCGGCCTTGGAGTCAGGAATACCTGGGTTCAAATCTGGTCTCAGACACTTAATAATTACCTAGCTGTGTGGCCTTGGGCAAGCCACTTAACCCCATTTGCCTTGCAAAAACCTAAGAAAAAAAACTATTAACATAACTGATGTCAATAATAAAATAAAAATCACATGATCAATAGACACAGAAAAAGTTTTTGATAAAATATAGCATTCATTCCTTATAACACTTAACAAGTAATAAAAGAATTTTTCCTTAAAATGATAAGAAACATCTAAGATAAAATATAGCATTCATTCCTTATAACACTTAACAAGTAATAAAAGAATTTTTCCTTAAAGTGATAAGAAGCATCTACCTAAGACCATCAGCAAATATTTCAACAAGGATAAACCCAATAAATGAGGGATGAAATAAAGATGTCCATATTATTCAATATTGTATTAGGAATGCTAGCAATAAAAATAAGCAAAGAAAAAGAAATTGAAGGAATCAGAATGGGCAATAGACTTATTAAACTATTTTTGCAGATTATATGATAATATACTTGATAATCCTAAATATTCAATTTAGTGGAAATAATTTTAGCAAAGTAGCACAGCATGTAATATAAAGGCACATAAATCATCAGCATTCTTAAACCCTTCAAGAAGAGATGATAAGAAATACTATATTGAAATAATTATATGCACTATAAAATACCTGGGAGTATACCCATTAAAAACCAATGAAGGAACTGCATAAACCTAATTACAAAATACATTTTTTAGGCAAATAAAGTCATATAATTGGAGAATATTAATTATTAGAGCATAGAGCACTATCTTTTTATCATTTACTAAGATAAGGTCAAAATGGACTTAGATATAAAGGGAGCTAGCATAAGAAAATTAGAAGAACTTGGACCATAATGTATATTATATAATATATCAGACTTATGGACAGGAGAATTGTATTGTGAGTATAAAATGAATAATTTTGATTACATTACATTTAAAAGGCTTTATACAAAAAAACCCAATGTAGCAAAGATTAGACTGTTGTGTATGGGAGCACTGTAAATTATCTTCACCTGGTGTCCTTGAGCACCAGAGCCTTATCTTACTAAGTGCCATGGGAGTGGATTAGAGATTGGAAAGGTATTTAAGCACTGGTATTTTGGTAAATAAATGGAGATTTTAGAGAATTTGTCATCCTTGTCTACAGCCCCTTCATTGCTCTCCTGGAGAAAGATTGAAGGAGTCCAGTGAGGGACTCAATGGGGGGGAAAGGGTGGGGAGAGAGAGAGAGAGAGAGAGAGAGAGAGAGAGAGAGAGAGAGAGAGAGAGAGAGAGAGAGAGAGAGAATCTTTTAGTCCATTATTTATTGACATTGAAGTTGATATCCTACTGGGAGACAAGTGAACTTTCTTACAAATGTCATATATGTGCTTTTATGTCTTGCCACTCAAAATACTTTCCAGATTTTGAGTAATCACCAATTTCCAGATAATATAGCTCTGAAGAGCATTTTCTTTAATATAATATCACTCAATTTCTATTCATGATATAACAATAGACTATTTTGAATAACAAACATATTTTCCTTTAGCTTCATCTGATGGTTACAGATTCATAGAATTTTAGAATTGGGGTGGACTTGAAAAATCATAATTTATCTCCCTAATTTTACACTGAGAAAACTAAAACCTAGAGATTTAATGGCTTGCTACATAAAGTTAGTGTCAGAGCTGCAGTCAAAATTCAGCCTCCTGACTTCTATTGTAATTAATCTATCATTTCATTTTCATTTCTAAGCAGCATTGTTAGATACAAAGATATTTAGATATAATTTAAGGCCTAATAATTTAACATTTAGAAATTTAAACATACTATAAAATGAATTCATTGAGATTTTATTTCCAAAATAAATTCCAAGTATGACATTAGTTAGTAATTCTATTTTTATGCAACATTCCAAATATAATATAGAATCTTCTAAAACCAGATTATTGATGGAATTGGCACAAACCTGAGGGAGAGCTAACGACACTGCATGATAGAGTCAGATTCAAAAAGAAATTGGGAAGCTAGATCCTTGAACCCAAAGTAATCATACATAATTTAATTATAAGTCTGTCAGTTTCTTCCCATGACACTGCCACCACTCTCATATAGGCCCTTATCACTTCATACCTCAAATATTGCAATAAATTATTAATGGATCTGCCTTTCTTAATTCTCCCACCCACTCAATCTATCCTCAATTCAATCACTAAAGTGATTTTCCTAAAGTTGTAGGTCTGATCATGTCTCCCTCTACTACTCAATAAACTCCAGTAATTCCTTACTATCTCCAGGAAAAAATACGAATTGCTCTGTTTGCATTCAAAGTTCTTCATAACCTGGCCCTTTGACCTTTTCAGTCTTTTTATACCTTACTCCACACCACTGCAAACTCTTAGATCTAGTGACTCTTGCCATCTAGCTGTTTCATAAATGACACTGTTTTGGATCCAGACATTTTCTTTGATTATCACTCATGCTTGGAATGATCCCCTCCCTACACCTGGTCTACCAACCTCCCTGGCTCCCTCTAAGTTCTTACTAAAATTTCATCTTCTTAATTCTATTGTCTTCTCTCTTAATTATTTATTTATCTTGTATAGAGTTTGCATTGTGTATATTAGCATGTCACCTCCCCATTAGATTTTAAGCTCCTTGAGAGAAGGGATAGTCTTTTGCTTCTTTTTGTATCCCTAGTGCTTGGCACACTGCTTTCTATACTATGCTCTTAGTAAATATTAGCTATAATTATCATTAATTAATTAATTATTAATATTATCATTATTATTCTGTTTGACTTCAGGGGGGGCAAAATGAGAAAAAATAGTTGGGAGTTGGAAAGACAAAATTCAGGCAGGAAGCAAGGAAAACTTACTAACAGAACTTTTCAAAGATTTTTTTAATTTAAGACAATGGGGTTAAGTGACTTGCTTAAGGTCACACAGTTAGGTAATTATTAAGTGTCTGAGGCCAGATTTAAATTCAGGTCCTCCTGACTCCAGGGCTGGTGTTCTATCCACTGCACCACCTAGCTACTCCAAGTTGGATGACTTTTGAGGTATCTCTTCATCTCCAAGATTCTGTGAAATACTCTGAGAATATAAACCCAAAGTGGTCAATTAAAAGCCTTCAAAATGCACACATGCATAATACACAATACATGTATAGATATGCATATGCAACACATAGACATGTGTGTATGTTGTGTGCACATGTATATTGCATGTGTGTGTGATATTGATAGATAGATAGATATACATATGATAGATAAATAGATAGATATACAATATATAGGTAACTATCTAGTTAAGGATGGTAATATAATAAAGTCTTTAGAGGAACCCAAATTTCCCTGTAAAAAACCTCAATAAAAATCTAAAGGGGAGCAAGGTAGAGCAATGATCAAGAAAGAAAAACAGCTAAAGTTTAGGATGGCAAAAGACAATGGCCACAAGTCAAAGCATACTTAGAGAAGGGTCAAGCCAGGGGAGACAAAAGCCAGCATTAACTGCAGGAAACAGGAACTCTAGAGCCCTAAGAAATTCTGAGCAGGGGGTCACCAACCAACCTGAACTCATCTAAATGGGACCTGAAAAAGAGCCAGATCTTTATGCTATACAGGGAGGCAAGATTGGGCAGTTCGTACCTTAGATCTACTGCCAGAGACAGGGCCAACTCCACAACCAGTCCATGTGCCAGTAAGCCTTGCAGGAGATCCAAGAAAAGTTTGCTTACTAAAATACAATTAAGGCCTGATTAAGCTATAGAAGGCTAAGCAATAGAAGAGCTAAACTCCTCTTATTAGAGAGAGATTTAGGGCAACTAGACTACAGTAATAGTACAGGTGTAAAGTAATAAGGGCCTGAACTGATGGTTTGGCAATGTCAGAAGAGACAATAGGTGTCTTGAAGGTAGAAATGACAGGGCTTGGTAACAGACTGGATTTTGAAATTGTGGGAGAAAGTGAAAAGTTTATCACTGAGATTTTGAGACTGAGTACTTGGGAGGATTGTGATTAGTTACCAGTAACAGGGAAATTAGGAAGAAAGTTGTTTGTCCTTTGTTCTCAGTAATCTAAGAGATCAGGAAGGTGTGGTCATGACTTGCAAATGAGTTGGGTTTAAGTGAGGGATGGCTGTGCAAAATCACCAGCCTTGCTCTCCCATGTCTGGGTCCAGTGACAAGACAGAGATCAGAACAACTGGAGTTGTAGTGAGGGACTTTGGCCTTTTTAATTTAAGATCTTTCCCAGATCTCAGTTTGAGGAAGGCAACACCCATTCAGTAATTAGTAAGTGAGGCAAAAATGACCTCTTTTACCTTATATAAAAAAAAAATTCTATCTAGAAACTAGCAACACTAGTATTTCTGGCTAAAACAAACTATTGCTATTTACACTGACTGAACCATTTTAAGGCTCAACAATGACCAACTGAGGCTTGCACTGGGACTTATTGTTGATCAATCAATGAGAACTTGAATGATTTGGATTTAAGACATGGTCCTTAAGAAAAAAGGAAGAATAGGAGACTTGGGGGAAAGATGATGAATTAAGTTTTGGACATGTTGAGTTTAAGGCGCTTGTTAGACAATTCATTTTGAAATGCCCATTAGGCAATTGGAGATATGAACCTGGAGGTCAGCAGAGAGGTTATTTGGATATATAACTCTCAGAAGCATTTGCATGCAAATAATAATGGATGACTAATGAGAGCAGATGAGGTCACTAAATGAAATGAGGACCTTAAGTAAAATAATGACTTAAGACAAAACTAAATGAGGGGTCTAAGACAAAGCCTTGGAGGATACCCAAGGTCATCTAGGAGTGACCTAAATGAAGATATAGCAAAGAAGACTGAGAGGGAGCAGTCAGATAAAGAAGAGGGCAGAAAGCAGTTGTTATGAAAACTGAGAAAAACGAATATCTTAACTGATAGTCCTGAGTTATATGATTTGACTTTTTTTTAACTCTATTGAGGTTATAGAAGTTATTAATAAAACTACAAGATTCTTTCTCAAATATCCCCAGTTAGGTGGAGATTTTGGAGATCCATATATAGAGGTTATATATATATATATATATGTGTGTGTGTGTGTGTGTATGTGTGTGTGTGTGTGTGTGTGTGTGTGTGTAATTCTATATATAATAACAGCAGAATTTCTTTTCTCCTTAGAAAACTCTTTTTTGCAATTAAATAAAGTATTTAAAATAGGTGAGATTTAATCTATAGGAAACTGGCCTTAAAAATACTACCTTAATCCATAATTATGAGCAAATCTTAAGAAAAGAGAAATTTTAAAGTAAGCCTTGGTAGAAGGAAAGGGGGGGGAGAGTAAGTCAGGTCACCTCCTTTCTTATTTTCCTAGAATGAAATAGTTTAGCCATGTCCATCTGGGCTCTCAGGGAGATCAGTCTCTAGTCCATGATCCAGCCTTCATTCTGTCTCCCCACTTTTGCTTGCCCGACTTGCCTTGATTCATCCTCTCAAATGCATAAGGAAATGAAAATGAAACTTCTGATGCCACTCACTGGACACTCCCTCCACAGTTCTGAAAGTCCTTGTCCCTCCCAGACTAGGAAGAAATAACATTGAACTACATTTCCCATAAGCCCTCACAGCTAGTTCCTAAAGAACTTCAGCCAGCAGAGATCTGTCTTCTCTAGACCATTCCCAATATAGCATACTAGCTCATAGAAATATCACTGGACTATATTTCCCATAGACTCCTACAGTTAGTCCTGAAGATATCTTCTGCCTGCAGAGATCTGTCTCCCACAGACCATTAAACATTTTATTATGTACTATTATATTTCATCAAAAGGTAAACTCAGAAGATAGTATTTCCAACAAGCACAAGTAGTTTCTGATAAAATAATTGCAAAGTTCTCAAGAATACAAAAAAGAAATGAAAGCAATAAAAAATGAAAATAGGACTTTTGAGGAATAATAATGTTGGTTTCTTAATTTTGTTTACCCATTTTTCCAACCTTACTTATTCAAGTGAAACTTTATGTTAGAGTTAGGTCCTATACATTCCTGGAAGGAATATTGGGTCTTTGTGTGTTTCTCTGTTATCTGAGATCTACTCAATGGATTTCAGTTGGTTTTGAATTCTGTGTTATTCAAAGATCAATGGATCAAGTCAGGGAGTTTCAAATTTTTAACATAACCTCAGTAGTCTGATCTATAGAATGATCTAATCTACAGAATAATCCTTCTTCTCTGAGCTTTGAAGTTCAAAACTTTGAGCTATTTTTTGTCTAGGCAGCTCAACTGATGGGTTGCCCACTGTTGATGCTCCAGTGGGCAGCTCTTGCCTCAGATTTTGTCAGCTAGTTGAAAGACTCTACAATTTTAGAGTGACAGATCTACGGATATGTCTCTGGTCTGCCCATTCTAGCCCAGGTCTGTGAGATTAATTCATGACCTTAGATTGTGATCAAGTGACTATAAAGCTTGCCCCTGATCCATATTTCCTAACCTGAGGCTTTAGTCCCCAGCTTAGGTCTCTGGTTTGATTCTGTGATTCTGTTCCATTTGCTGACCACCTGCCATTATTGCTCCCTACCCTAAAACTGTAGGATCCCTTTGCTAGAAAGTTCTACATATACTTTCTTGGCAGATTCCCCTTTTCAGTACCCACATGTCTCTGTCTCTCTGTGCTGGAAAAGGATTGGAAAAAATCATGGATCCTCATTACTTCTTGGATTTCTCAAAAATCACTCCAACTGGTGACTTTTTTTTTCAATCTATGTTGGAGTAGTGCAAAATTGCTATACTGCTTCCTCTTACTCTACCATATTTGTCAATCTTCATTTTTTTATGTCTGTTATAACACCATTAAATTCCAAGGGAATAATAAATCACAGAAAAACCTTTTACAACCACCTCCAGAGCCACAGATTATCCCAGGTCAGGGTTCATTGGTGAGTCAATGGATCCATACAATGAACAATAATCCATACATATCTTATCTTTGATGGAAAAAGTCACCAAGGATATGTGAACGTCACTCCCAGGGACTGGCCTTCTACAGAAGATAAATATAAGATATAATCAACTCTTTTAAGTTTGATAGAGTGATTATTCCAATAACATGTCTGATGGTTCAGGTTATAGGGTTATCCCAGATACATTCAAGGAAAGGAAAGAAAAGATAAACAATGGACCCATTTTTGCCAGAATGTCTGTAAATAGCCTATAACTATTTTTCAACTTAAAAGAAACCTATGTGCATAATCTGAGTAGCATTAGAGTTAATAGAGGTGATAAGATAGATTTCCTTTTTTTATAAGATCCCAAACTCTTGCTGACACAAAATAGAAGTCTTTGAGTTAGCCAGTCTTAGAGCATAAACAGAAAAATGGAAGT
The DNA here is from genome assembly GCF_037893015.1 of Macrotis lagotis. Lineage (NCBI taxonomy): Eukaryota > Metazoa > Chordata > Mammalia > Peramelemorphia > Peramelidae > Macrotis > Macrotis lagotis. The sequence goes on from NC_133666.1 coordinate 154,820,633, forward strand.
AAAAAAGTTTTTACTTACCTGAAAAACATAAACAGACAGGGAAAGTCAAAGTCTCTTTGTGTTTAAGAACCTCTGATACCAAACTGTAATGATAAGAAAACCCACATAATTACAAATTAGAACATGTCAGTTAAAAAAAAAGTATATTCAGAACATTGTTCTCATAGGAAGAGAAGTTTGCAATATGGATCAAATAGATTTATATATGTATCATTTCTCACAGGTAGCTAACATATACACATAACCTATAGTCAAGGTCACTGACTGTTATATTTCAGGAAGACAATATAGAGACTTTTAATTGACTAATCTGAAAATGGCCTCAAGAATATAGACAATATGGGGTGGCTAGGTGGCACAGTGGCTAAAGCACCGGCCCTGGAGTCAGGAGTACCTGGGTTCAAATCCGGCCTCAGACACTTAATAATTACCTAGCTGTGTGGCCTTGGGTAAGCCACTTAACCCCACTTGCCTTGCAAAAGCCTAAAAAAAAAAAAGAATATAGTCAATACAGATATTTATTTATTTTTGGATAAACTGATACATGCAAAAATAGTATAAAGAAAGGCAAAACAGGATTAATTGTAATTAGACACTTGCATTGAAATGGAAATATTCTAAAAATATATCACTATGTCAAGAAAAGAGAATACTCAGTGACCTTCTTTCTTTGATTTCACTAAGCTCTGCATTAAGTAAAGCCCAAAAAGTAAATTCAGAAGACAGTATTTCCATATTCCCACAAGCACATGGAGTTTCTGAATGACAAAGACCTTAAAAATAAAATAAAATGAAATAATAAATTAAAAATGAAATTAGAGCTTTTTTTTTAGTTTTTTGCAAGGCAAGTGGGGTTAAGTGGCTTGCCCAAGGCCACACAGCTAGGTAATTATTAAGTGTCTGAGGCCGGATTTGAACCCAGGTACTTCTGACTCCAGGGCCGGTGCTTTATCCACTGTGCCACCTAGCCTCCCCTAATTAGAGCTTTTAAAGAAAAAAAATTAGAATAAGTAATTTAGAAAAAAAGGCAGAAAACCTACCAAAACAGAAGACTTGGCTCAGCTAGGTAGCACAGTAGATAGAGCACCGACCCTGGAGTCAGGAGGACCTGAGTTCAGATTGGACCTCACACACTTAAGTGAAGTGAATGAATATTTAGAAAAATATAACAGATTGGCAGAACAAGAAACAGAAATTTAAATAATAACCCAGTCACAGAAAAGGAAATTTAATAAGCCAATAAGGAACTTCCAAAGGCAAAAAGTAATCTGGACCAGAGATATTAACACCAAATTAATTCAGAGAAGACTTAACTCTAATGTTAGATATATTATTTGAAAAAATTAGAAATGAATACTATTAAAATCTTTTGAAGAAGCAAAAGTATTTCTGTTGTTAAAACAGGGAGAGATAAAAGAAATTGACAATTGCATAATAATATCATTAATGAAAACTGATGCAGAAAAATACTGAATAAAATACAGCATTGTCCCAAAAGTCTTAGTGAAGTTAAAGCCATTATCTCTTAAAACAAACAAAAGTTTCAAATATCCTGTAAACACCCTATATTAGCAAAAAGCACAATATTAAAACATTATATACTCTGATTAGATTGGGATTACATCAGGAATATAAAGTTGTTTTAATATTTACAGATAATACTAGATGATTTAATGTGACCTACAAAAACAAAATAAAACTAAAGGAATAAATTAAATGATTAAATGAAGATTAGAAAAACTGTGACAAAATTAAACACTCCATGATAAAAATATTAAGAAATATAAGAATAAACGAACCTTTTCATAATATGGCAAGCTACCCTCCCAGAGTCCTTTTTCCTCATCTCTGATATGTGGCCCACTATATCATCACTTAGAACAACCTTTAAAAAAAGGTTGCCAAAACCAACGCCTCTACCTATAATTGTGACCCATTCCTTCTCTTCAGCAGATTAGCTCCTCTATCATCTTCATTCTAATTGTTAATCTCAATTTAATGATTCCTTCCCCCTATTACATATGTGTATGTATATATATATATATATATATATTTGTGTGTTTCTCTTCTTAAAAAAATGTCACTAAATATTACCATCCCTGTTAATGAACCTCTCTCTCCTTTGTTCTTAGCTAAACTTCTTGAAAAAGATAACTTTTCTGTCTCCATTTCTTCTCTTCTAAATCTTTTTTTTTTTTGTTTGTTTTTTGCAAGGCAATGGGGCTAAGTGGCTTGCCCAAGGTCACACAGCTAGGCAATTAAGTCTCTGAAGCCAGATTTGAACCTTGGTCCTTCTGCCTCCAGGGCCAGTGCTCTATCTATCCATTGTGCCACCTACCTTCCCCTAAATCATCTTTAAGCTAACTTCTTATCTCATAATTTAGCTGAAGTTTCTCAGTCTTTAGTAATTAATCATCTTTAATTGCCAAATCTAATAACCTTTTCTTCTCTACTTTTTTGAAACATTTATCATTGTTGACTATTTTCTCCTCCTGGTTAACACTCTCTTTTAAGGGTTTTGGTGACATTGCTTATGCCTAGTTCTCTTCCCTCTTTGATCAAGAGGCTCTTTTGCTGGATCTTCATTTGGGTTGCCCCTCACTAGTCTGGTTTCCAAGTCTTTGTCTTGGGTCTTTTTCTATTTTCTCTACTTTCTTACTTGGTGATATCATCTGCTCTTGGTTTATTAACTGCAGATGATTCTCAGATCTATATTTTGAACACAGTTCTCTTTTTTGATCTACATCACCAACTGTCTAATGTTTTGAACTATCTATCTATCTCTATCTATCTATATATCATGATCAACTCAACATATTTTAAAAATGCATTATTTTTTCCCCAGAAAACCTACTGCTCTTAGCTTGTCAATTAATGAAGAATACCACCAGCCTTCTATTCATCCATACTTGCAACCTCAGAGTAATAGATCTTCGTTGAAGCCATACCTAATTATAGCAATGTGTCCCCCTCAAGGCTCTGTCCTCTGGGTCCTCTTCTTCAACCATAATATTAAATTAGTGAAATCATCAGATATCATAGATTTATTGATCATTTTTATATAGAAAGTCATCTTTAGACAGCTTAAATCCCAAATTGAGCTCATGATAAATATTTCTCCAAATGATTTCCTCTTTTTAACTTCTATATTACTGTCAAAGGCACCACCTTCCCTCAGTCATTCAGTCATTTTAACTTGTGTTATTCTCAAATCAGTCATTTCAACTTGTGTCATTCTCAAATCCTCACTCTCACTTCTTCATATCTATTTTGTTGCCAAATTCTATCTTGTCTTCATAAAATCTTTTGCATGATTCATCCATTTCTTTTCTCTGATACTGCCATCATCCCGTTTCATATATTCATCACTTCACTTCTGGATTACTGCCTCCTGGACCCCACTGTCAGATTGCTCTTTGTAAAACACAGTCACTGGTAAAATTCATCTTCATCTCTTGCTTGATCTCTGAGTCCCACCTTCAAGTCTCTTCTCATTCCAGTCTATCATTCACTCAATTAAATTTTTTGTCACTCTCCTTTTCAAAAAGTTCAAGTGGTTCCCTATCACCTTCAGTAAACAAATATAAAATCCTGTTTGACTTTTAAAGATCTTTATAACCTCCTCCTCCTTCTACATTTCTAGTCTTCTTATATCTTTAAGCCCCCCACCCCTCGACCCCACCCCCAACTCTGCAATCCAGTAACACTGTCCTCTTCTTCCAACACGACATGTAACCTCTCAACTTCATGAATTCAATGGCTATCCCCCATGCCTTGGATGCTCTTCCTCTTGGTCTCTTCCTCCTGCTTCTCGGGGCTTCCTTTAAGTCTGTTTAAATCCTATCAATGAAACCCGCACGCGGAGCATCACGAGCACCAGCAGCGTCCTTCTGCCGCGGGCAGTTGGGGTGGGCTCGCTCCAGGGGCAACTGGCAAGCAACCTCTGGCTGTACTGGTCCACTAGCTGGCAGTGCCCTTCCTACCACAAGGATATTTTGGGGGGAAGGTCCAAAAGAAAGAAGTTTTTCCATACCCAGAAATCACTCTAGAAGAATTAAATGATATGAGGCAGTGTGTGGTACTGGTAGAAGTGGACTACCAAAAAATTGATCAAGATGGTATAATTCCTCAAGAAACTATATAAATTTAAGCACTTGGGGCTCTTTTGTATGCTGATTCCAGAAGAATATGGCGACTTTGGTTTATCACATATATTAGATGCACCTTTAGCCGAAAGCTGTTCTCTGGGCGGAGCAATTGTAATTACTTTGGCCATAATCAAACAATAGAACTAAAGAGCATTCTTTTAGCTAGCACTGAGGCAGAAAGCAAAGTATTTGCCTAAATTGGCAACTGGAAAATATATTACAGTTTTCTGTCTTACAGAGGCACTAAGTGAGTAGTGATGGGTCCATTCAAAGACAACAACTCTAAGCAAAGATAAAAGTACTTCATTTTAAGTCACGACAAAATCTGGATCACAAATGGTCCTTTGGCCTGTGTATTCACAGTGTTTGCCAAGACAGAGATCACTGACATGGATAGCTTTGAAAAGGACAAAATCACAGCATTCATTGTTGAAAGAGATTTTGGTGGCATCACTAATGCTAAGCTTGGGAACAAATTAGGCATGTATGACTCCAACATTTTGAAAAATATAAAAGTGCCTGTTGAAAATGCCATTGGAGAAGTCAGAGGTGGATTTAAGATAGCAATGAAAGTCCTGAATAGACAAAATCATTTAGCATGAGATGTTTAGTTGCTGGAATGATCAAGAAGTTAATTGGAATGAAAACAGAATATGTCCATACAAGGAAACAGTTCATCAGACCTCTAAGTGAATTTGGATTAATTGAGGAAAAATTTACTCTGTTGGCCAAGAAAACATATGTGACAAAGATTGTGGTCTACCTTATAGCCAGGATGATGGTCTGTACAGGTTTTCCTGATTTCCCTGTGGAGGCAGCTCCAATGCAACCTGGGTTCATGTTAATGAAGCACTGCAAATTGTTGGAGGTTTTGTATATTTATATATATATATGAAAGATGATCCCTATGAGTGCTATCTTCATACCAGGATTCTACAGATTTTTGAGGAAACAAATGAGGTCCTCTGCATATAGATTGCAATGATAGGACTATAGAAAGAAGGTCAAGTTTAAACAAAAAAAATTAAATTTAATTAAAAAAAGAGATATAAAGAAGGAGAAGTTAAGTCTTGTAATGGAACATATGTCAACAAAACTTCTAGATAGCCTAACCAGGAAGGAGTAGCTTAGTCTATTGGGAAGACATGGAATGGCTCATTCCAATGTGGAGGAAAGTGCAAGCTGACTAGAAGAAACTGTGAATTATTTTGAGAGAACAGAGATGCTACTCAGGTGTTTTGGCAAGACCATTGCAGAAGAGCAATTGATCATGAAATACATGGAGGATACATTCTGATAAATTCGTATGACATGACTGCTGACCCGTCTGGATCTAGTCGTTCCATCCATAGCAGGTGGTGCAACCATGACCATGAGTTTCTGTTGACAAATATTTTCTACATAAAAGCATATTTCAGGAATCTTTATAACATGTCTCAAAAAACTATTCTTCTGAAAATCTAGATGGATATGTTTTAAAAAATTGCTTGGCAGATAATGAATAGTAGAGCCTTCCAATATGCTCATCCCTTGGAAAGGATATACTGAGAAGAGGGGGAAAGTGTTTAAACTACATCAACTTGTGACTATTTTTGGATCTGATTTAGAATGACATTTGCCATATTTTCACATAACTAATTAATAATTGTAAACGTTTTATTAAAATGCTTAAAGTACTAAGAAAAATAAAAATTAAGAAATAAAAATCTATAAGAAAACTTTCTTTTGTTGCTATTCAGTCATTTTCAGTTTGTCTGATTCTTTTTGACCCCATTTGGGGTTTTTTTGTCAAAGATACTGGAGTGGTTTGTCATTTCCTTCTCCAAATCATTTTTGCAGATGAGAAAACTGAGGCAAAGTTAAGTGGTTTGCCCAGGTTCATGTAGCTAATAGGCCAGATTTGAACTTAGGAAAATAAGTCTGACTTCAGAGCTGATACACTATCCACTGCATTACTTAACTGCTCCTATTTTTTTTTTTTATTTTTTTCTAATACTTGTATCCTCCTTTTGAGAGAAATTCCAATTTAGCTTGCATTTATCTTGTTTTTTTACATAGCTGTTTACCTATTGTCTTCCCCATTAGAAATGAAGTACTTGAAGCCAAGGATAATTTTTACCTTTCTTTACCCTTAGTACTAAGCAGAATGTGTAGCAGAAATTAGGCCTTTACAAAATTTTTATAAATTTAAAGAAATTGAGAAGGAATAGGAAGTCATGTCATATTTTAAACTACCACAAAGCAATTCTTATGAAAACAATTTGCTGCTACATAAAAAATGAAACTTTGTTCAGTAAAACAAATTAGATATGTAAGACCAGAAGCAATAAAAGCATAGTAGCATAGTGTTTGATAATCCTAAGGGCACCAACTACTGGATTAAGGATTTATTTGATGGCAAATATTTACTGGGAAAATTCAAAAGTCTGGCAGAACTTAAAGCTAAGATCACTATCTCATTTCATCACAATAAACTCCAAATAGATTCATGTCATATATGAAAGATCATAGATGTAAATCAGAGATGAAGGGAAGACAACATTTTTTAACAAATGTGGGTAGTTCTTGACCTATCCAAGGTACAGAAATAATTATAAATGGTAGGAAAGACAATTTTGATTACATAATATTAGTAAGTTTTTGTGCAAACAAAATCATTGCAGTTAGAATTATAGAATAGTGTAGAAAAAAAACTGTTGCAAATTTCTCCAGTCTCCAACTCATAGATGCATATATGCATATGTAAACACACACATATGAACTTATAAAATATAAAAAGGAAGTATTTCCCAATATACAAATGGTCAAGGAATATGTTTAAGGTAGTTATTATCCAAATTTAATAAACTTTAAATAACCAACAACATTTAAAACAAATAAGATTGACAAAAGAGGAAAATGACAGTTTTTTTCAGGGGGATTTGGAGATTTAGGAAGAACAGACACACAAATGCACTATTGTTGGACCACCGAATTGATCCAACCATTATGTAAAACATTTTTTATCTCTACTCCGAAATCACTAAACTAACAATTTGACTCATTACTTAGATTATACCAAAAAGATCAAAGATAGAAGGAAACAATATATACTCAAATATTTATAACATCACTTTTTTTATAGCAAAGAACTTGAAATAAAGTGGACTCCATTCAAGTGTAGAGTGGCTAAACAAATTATAATACATAAATGTTATGAAATAGTCTAATAATAAAAAAAATGACAAAAGATTTAGAAAAACTTGTGTAGACTTGAATCAACTTATGTAAAGTGAAGAAATCCACTAGTATATAAATATAAAAAGCAAATTTGAAAGACTTAAGAACTCAACTTAATGCAATGACTGATGACAACTAGGAAAACTAATGATGAAACATACTTCCTAGACTTTTGGCAAAAGCAATTATTAAAATTAATTGAAATATTAAGTAAATAGTTAATATTTATATAGTGCCTACTATGTATGTCCCTGACTCTATGCTAGGTTCTTTGTGATTATGATCTCAATATTTATGGTCTTCACAATACCCTAGGTGGCAGGTGCTATTATTCTTATTTTACAGATTAGGAAACTGAGGCAAACAGATTAAGTTACTTGACAATGATTACACAGAGAGTAAGCATCTGAGGCTGGATTTGAATTCAGATCTTCCTGACTCTAGTCACAGTGTTCTATTCATTGTGTCATCTATCTGCTTGATTCAATATATACTTTAAAATTAAAACTATATTTAATATAAATTTATGATTCCATAAACATAGAATATTCTTTTTTATCAAGACCATAATAAAAAATAAAGACAATCATTGTTCTCCTTTTCATTTAGATTTATAGAAAACTTCCATTTAAAAAGTTTGTAATATGTATATTCATTTGCCTTGGTTTCAAATTCCACTTCTGACCTTGGACAAGATGTGTAACTTTCTTGGGCCTCATTTTACACACACACACACACACACACACACACACACACACACACACACACACACAGAAACACACACACATGCGCACACACACAGACATGTGTGTATATATACACATGTGTGTCTCCATACAAATATGCACAAAACACTTATGTGTAAATATACACATGTGTATATTTCTATAGCTACTTCAATTTATCAGTTCTTTCTTTGCATGTATATGTCCTTTTTATAGTTAATTTGTGTATAATATTACAAATGATTTTTTTCCACTCAAAGTTGTTTTTTTTTAGATTTTTGCAAGGCAAATGGGGTTAAGTGGCTTGCCCAAGGCCACACAGATAGGTAATTAAGTGTCTGAGACCGGATTTGAACCCAGGTACTCCTGACTCCAGGGTCAGTGCTTTATCCACTACACCACATAGCTGCCCCTCAAAATTGTTCTTAAAACAATATTTCTGGTACTATATACAACGTTCTTTTGGTTCTGCTCACGTAGTTCATTTCTTGAAAATATTTCCATGTTTTTCTATGATCATTGAGTTCAAAGCAGAGTTCAGCATTTCTTAATGAGTTCATAGAAGAGTTCAGAATTTCTTAAAGTATGCCATTGCAATAATTTGCCACAACTTGTTCAGCCATTCTTCAATGGCTGCAATTTCCAATTCTTTGGAAACTCAAAGAGAGCTGTTATAAACATTTTAGAACATATTGTTTTCCTTTCCCCCAATCATCTTTGTTTTTGTTGTTGTTTTTGCAAGGCAATGGGGTTAAGTGACTTGCCCAAAGTCACACAGCTAAGTAATAAGTGTTTGAGGCTGGATTTGAACTCAGGTCCACCTGACTCCAGAGCCAGTGCTCTATCTACTGAGCCACCTAACTGCCTCTCCCTAATCATCTTTGGAAATACACCTAGTAGTGGCAGTTGGGAGAGCTAAAGAGTAATTGGAAAAGTTGGTGATTTTTTTTTTTTTTTTTTTTTTTTTTGCAGAGCAATTGGGTTAAGTGGCTTGCCCAAGACCACACAGCTAGGTAATTATTAAGTGTCTGAGATTGGATTTGAACTCAGGTACTCCTGACTCCAGGGCCAGTGCTCTATCTCCTGTGCCATCTAGCCGCCCTGAAAGTTGGTGATTCTTAAATTATTCTCTTTCTTCATTTAGTGATGTTCTTTCTAATCAGATGCAATTACTTTCATGTTTTAATATTCTGGAAATTGATCAGACACTAGATTTATCTTGTTTTTGATGTTTATACGTAAAGAGTATATAACTTCCTCATTATCAGTTTTACCTTTTAATATTCTTATTTCTTGTAATTCGTTTTGAATCTCATTCTCTTCTCTATCCTTGACTACTTTAACTTGTATACCTTTTAACTTTTGTCATCCTGGATTCCATATGTGCTTCCTGATCTAAATCTTATAAATCATGTAACTTCTGATAATTGAAGGCCTCATGCTACTCATGCCTGGGCACATTCACATACTCATTTTTAGGAAATTCTATATAGATAAGCAAACCAGTTCTATTGAATGAATGTGTGGGTCATAAAAATCAAAATCACCATCAAAAGTAGTAAGGGAGAAAGGTTTTTAAATTAAAATGTATTTAAATTTATTGTAATAGAAGATTTGTATTTTGAAAGTAGTATTAATTGTAAAGTAGACTAAAAGTGGTCTTATAGACCTATTCCCTTTTTTTTGACCTCTAGTCTTAATAATACTCTCCAATCCTCAAGTTCTCTCTTCTCTCTAGGTTTTTGATACATTGTTCTCTCCAAATTCTTCCTTTTAACCATTTAAATGACCCTCCTCCTCCTCCTCCTTTGATGGCTCCTTCATCTAAGTCTAACCCATTAATTGTGGCTATTCTCCCAAAGTTCAATCCTGGGCCCTCTTCTCTTTCTGCTCCATAGTCTCTCACTTGGTGATCTCTGTTCATTATTCTTACATCTATTTATCTGATCATCGCCAACCTACAATTTAATATTTTAAATTGGATGCCATACAGGTGTCACATACTTAACATGTCTAAAGGAATTTGATATCTTCTCCTAAGGTACCTCCATCTTTTAGTTCACCCAAACTCCTAAATGTCATCCTTGACTACTCATTACTCATACTCACATCTTTAATCAGTTGCCAAACTTTGATGTTTATATTTCTTTTTTTATTAAAGATTTTATTTATTTTGAGTTTTACAATTTTTCCCTCAATCTTACTCCCCCCCCACAGAAAGCAATTTGTCAGTCTTTACATTATTTCCATGTTGATCCAAACTAAGTGTGATGAGAGAGAAATCATATCCTTAAAGAAGAAATGATGTTTATATTTCTATAGTTTATTTCACATATATTCCATGCTCTTCACTTAAAATGCCACCATCTCATTTCAGGCCCTCACCTCCTTTAACTTTAATAATAATAAATAGCCTCCTAATTCGTCTCTCTGTCTCAGGCTTTTCCCACTAGAATCCCTACTAAACAGAGACAACAAAATAATTTCCTTAAAGCACAAGTCTGTGAAGCCATACCTTATGCAATGAAGTTTAGTTGTTTTTTAAAATTATTTTTAGGATCAAATAATAAATTTACTATTTTAACATTTGTTGTTCAGTCATTTCAGTCATGTCTGACTCTTCATGATCCCATTTGCTTTTGGGTTTTTGTTTTTTTTTTTTGGTGTGTGAAAATACTGGAATGGTTTGCCATTTCCTTCTCCGACTCATTTTGCTGATGAGAACACTGAGGAAAATAGGGCTTATTAACTTGTTCAGTGTCATATAGCTAGTTTGTGTCTGAAGCCAGAATCAGCAAGCTGAATCTTCTGACTCCAAGTTGCCCTGTATTCATTTTATACATATTCTGCATTTTGGCATTTAAATTTCCTTAGATTTTGCCCTTTCCTAACTTTCTATTCTTATTATACATTATTTCATCACATACATATGAGCTATAGTCATACAAGCCTATTCACTGCTCCATACATATGGCATACCACCTTTCATCTTAAGGTTCTGAATATATCCCATGCCTAGAATAAACTCACTGTTCACCATCACCTCTTGGAATCCTTGCATTTCTTTATGACAAATCAAATGCCTCTTTCTGCAAGAAACTTTTTCTGATCCTCTTAGCTTTAAATGATTTTCCTTTCTACACTACTCTATATTAATTTTGTAGGTATTCTGTATATTTTTGTGAGAGATATTTCAAATACCACCCCATTAAAGTAACTAACAAGATGCTTTACAACCTGATATTCCCATCTAGTGAGAACACCTCTTTTAAGAGTCAATAAATCAAAGGTATAAATTGACTTTTAGGCAACCCATAATCAAGTTAGGAAGGAATAAAGTGCTTTGAGCCATTAGAGGAAATAAAATGATGAAATACATTGAAATTGAGAAAGAAATAGACATACCTGTAAGCCTATGTCTCTTAGAGAAGATATTCTATGGGGAACAATCTATCACCTACTTCAGGAGTCAAGCTTCAAGAGTACTTATGAAAGTAGGTCTCTTGTATCTACTTAAGAAGGCAGGACTCATGTACCTGTATAAAAGGGCATCCAGAAAAGGATGAAGGAGGACTCTTCCTCTCTCCTATTGTTCATGTCATTTAAGACAGTGGACTAGTAGCAAACAAAGCACCCCTCTGGTGGCTGAGCGCAAACTAGACAGGAAAGGCAACTTCATAGAGCATGAATAAAATTATGTAAAAGCAGCAAAACATCAGGATTCTACAAAAGCACCACAGGAGAACTTCATGAGGATTCCAGGAAGGAAGAAAGGGACTTTCATATAACTAGAAGTTATGAGTTAACTACCCATTTTCCATACGTTCTCCCTAAGCTTGGATCCATTTTACTCTCTGTGTAATTATGGGAAAGTATCTTCTAGACTTTTTTTTTGGCAGGGGGAGGGCTGATGTTCTGTGCCTTATGTTCTTACTATATCAACTTAGAAAACATCCTTATTAATATATATCAAGGAGATAATAAATAGGGATCACACTGGTAGGGCTTATGAACAATAATACTAGAAAAACCTCAACTCTCAGTTATCCTGAAAATTTTGGATGAAGAATTTAATTATTCTTCTGAGAACTTGGCCCATCCCAGACCTAATAGGGGATAGGAATATGAGCTCAGAATGGGTGCTACCATACATATATTTGTATTCTATCATCCCTATTACATTGTAAATTTCTTCAGAATTTGTTTCACTTTTTGTCTGTGTGTCCTTAGTCCTTTGCACTGTTTCATTCCAAAATTATATACTGAGACTAGCATTGCATAAGTTTTAATTGCTTTCAAAAGTTCACCAGGGAAACGTTATACAATTTTTGCTATTTTCATATATAATCTGCATTATCAGTCAAGACTCCTTAAGCATGACTTTACTGAATTCTATTTCAATGAGGTGATCTTATAGCACTACCATAAATCCATTTTTTGCAGATCAGAGGTTTCATACTACAGGTACACAGAAACTCCCTAATACTCACTGAACAAAATTTAAGTATATTTCTACAAGTTTTTGTGATAACCATTTGATCAATATACCCATGTGTGTATGTATTGGTGTATAAACAACATACATACTTTGTATATACATATGTACATGCCTACTTGTATGTTTGCACATGTTTATACATACATATACATCTTCTTAATATGACCCATGAAGAATCTTTTTTTCATTCAAGAGTTATCATCATCATCATCATAACCCTTTTGTCATTTTTGATTTGTGACTTTTTGACTTTAGTAGCTGTAGAGATAGGAAGGTAGATGGTAGAAATAGATAGGAAGGTAGAAAGGACTCTGGGCCTAATATCAGAAAGACCTGAGTTCAAATCCATCATCATACATTTATTACTTGTGTGACCACTTAACCCCTCTTTGCTTCAGTTTCCTCCATTGTAAAATGGGGATTATCACCTACCTCACCTGGTTGCTGTGCTGATCAAATGAAAATATTTGTAAAGAATTTAGTACAATATTTATTATCTAATAGATACTAAATAAATGCTCTCTCTCCTTCCCTAAACTTTGACTTCCTTGCATATAACCCAATGATGCCACCCATTATTGCCATCATAAACCTCTCTACATCTACAAATGAATGACATGACCCAGACACTTGTTTGACATTTTTTGGTCAAAATATTGTTTCATCCAATTTATGTGGATGCCATTCACCTTTTGAATCTCTTCCTGGATCTTAGTTGTTCTTTGGGCTCTGTTAGGAGGTGAGCCACTTTCAGCTAACTTGGCGAATACATTATTATATGCTTAACAGTCTTTTTTATTGCTTAGTGAAATGATGCCTGTTTATTATAGAAATACTTTTATGAACTTTTGAGCTGTTTATTATGCATATGATAATATCAATCTTCCTTCGGATTAAAGTGTTACTATTTATTTCTATAGTTGTCTTAGGCTAATAGACCTTATGCTTTGTAAATATTGTATAGGTTTTTGTTAGGATTCTTTCCAAATCTATTATGTTTCATTTTATAGTTCTGAAGGTAAATTATACAGACTATATACCAAATAGACACAATTTATTTTGGAATTTTTATTTTGAGAAGGAAAGTGCTAAGATCAGGAAAGGCTTCAGGGAGAAGATGGTGCTTAAGATGAGTCTTAAAGAAAACAAGAATTCTAAGGAGCAGAGGTAAAGGAGAGAATGTATTCTGTGCAAATAACAGAATTAGGAGACAGAATGTTTTTATATGTGGGATGATAAAGACAATTTGATTTACTTCACAAAGAATGAAGGAAAGTGAGTAAAGTTTAAGTCAGATAAGCAGATTTGAACCAGGTAGGGGTCTTTATGTCTGTGTGTGTGTGTGTGTGTGTGTGTGTGTGTGTGTGTGTGTGTGTGTGTGTGTGTATCTACATGTGGTTCCCTGGAGAGAGTGAATAGACATCTCCAGAAGCCATGAGGTTGGATGATACTCTTCAGGAAAGGGTACTAGGTTAGATTCTAACTCTCCTAAATATTGTTAGTCTAGGGGAAATAATTTTTAGGTTTAAACTATGCTTCTGATTGCTATTCATTCATGGGGAAGGAGTGCTTCAAGCAAAGATGAACTCAAGAGGCTTGATTCCCTTCTAACCAAATGCTAGTTATACAAATACCAAATAAAATTGATAGCAAATAAACTCATTTTACTAAACTAATAGTAAATACAAATCAAAGAAGTTTCATCAAATAATACTCAGTGAATGACCATCTCATAGGGAGATATTTCAACTCTACCATAAGAGACAGAGATAGAGAGTCACAAATCTCATCCATGGAAAATTATCTGAAATTTCTAACATTATTAAGCTGGAGTAGAGACATGATTCAGGTGCCATCTCAGTCAAGAGTCTTTTTATCCCTTTAGTTATCTCTCTCTGGAATGAATCTGGAACCATATATCTACTTTCTTGAAGTTGGGAGTCAGAAGAACAATGATCTCTCTTCTTGCAATTCTTTCCTGTTCTCCTGGTGCAGGAGTAACCATTTTCTAAGAAAAGATTCTTATGCAAATGGACTTAAGTCTCTAGTCACACTTATATGATATCTTAGAAGCAATAGGGAACTTACATTCATAATAAGTGAGTGACATGATCAGATTTTCACTTTAGGAAAATCTGAGGCAACAGGAGAATAGATTTGAAAGGGGAGGAACTTTAAGTAGGAAGATCAATTGAAAGACTATTCAAAGGGGGCAACTAGGTTTTGCAGTGGATAGAGTACCAGCCCTGGAGTCAGGAGGACCTGAGTTCAAATTTGACCTCAGACACTTATTACCTAGCTGTGTGACCTTGATTAAGTCACTCAAACCCCATTGCCTTAAATAAAAATTTAAAAGAAGAAAGACTATTGAAAGGCAGAATCCAGATAGATGACTAGGGTCTGAAATAAAAAAAGACATTTGAGGAGACAGTTGCAAGTGATGCTTTGGAGTTAGAAATGACAACATTCAACAACTATATGTATGTGACATGAGGAAGAAGGAGTCAAGATAAAACCAAGGTTTTTAACTCTGCATGCATGACTTGTTATCTGAGTAACTTTAAGTTAAATCTCTGGATTCAGTTATTTGTAAAATAATGATGGGTGTATGTGTGTGTGTTTCAAAGTAAATGACTTCTGAGATTCCTTCCAGTTCTAAATTTTATGTTCCATAGGCCCATAAATTTATAAGGTGGAGTTTATATATACATTTAGAACAAAAATAACTCATAGTCTGCCCCAACAGTGAGTCAATTATTAAAATTGCTTGTTTAGACAATACGTTAAGTATCTTAAAAATGAGGGATAGCAGTGTATTTTCAAAAATTAAGAAAATGTTTTAAACGATAAATTTTCAAATAGGGTGTAGGACAAGAACTTTAGGAGGAATAGTTTTCTGAATCCAAACTCACCCATCACTGCTGGTAAAAAGAAAAAAAGTTTAGAGAATATTCGTCAGAGATAAAGGAAATAGGGGTTCAATTCAATCAGTAAACATTAAGCTCACATTACTATACAAGTATCTTTGCTGAATTTTAGGGATAGCAAAAGAGAAATGAAAACTTAAAGTAGCCTTCAAGAATCTTATATTCCGGGGTGGCTAGGTGGTGCAGTGGGTAGAGCACTGGCCCTGGCATCAGAAGTACCTGGGTTCAAATCTGGCCTCAGACACTTAATAATTACCTAGCTATGTGGCCTTGGGCAAGCCACTTAACCCCATTTGCCTTGAAAAAACCTAAAAAAAAGAATCATATTCCATATTATGGGGTACCATTATACTATAAGAATTTATGAGCTGCCAGATTTTAGAAAAGCCTGGAAAGACCTACAAGAACAGATGTTGAGTAAAGTAAGACCAGGAGAATATTATACACATTAACAGAAATGTTGTGAGATGGATGAATCAATCATGATGGACATAACTTCTATCATCAGTTTAGTGATCAAAGACAACCCTGAGAGACCTATTATGGAAAATGACATCCACATCCAGAAAAAAAAAAAAAAACACTGTAGAATTTGAATGCATAGAACAAAGCATACTATGTTCATTTTTTAAAAATTTCTTTTATGTTTTTTTCTTTCTCACATTTTATTTCCCCCTTAATTCTAATACTGCTTTCTCAACATAACTAATATGGAAATATGTTAAATACAACTGTCCATGTACAACTTTTACTAGATTGCTCTCTGCCATGAGAGGAGGGAGGGAAGGGAGGATGGTAGAAAAATGTGGAACTCATAAACTTGCAAATGACTGAATGCTGAAAACTACCTTTGCATGTAATTGGGAAAAAATAAAATAAGCATTTCAAAAAAGAACCTTTTATTCTAGAGCCCAAAGAGTAAATAAAGAAGTAAATATGAGATAACTTAAGGAATGAAAGAGTACCGATGACTAGGGGAAATCTAGGAAAGACTTTCATGAGATAGCTGAGTTAATCCTGGAAAGAACCTCAAGAGCTAAATGTGAGGGAGTGAGTACATTTCAGGCATGGGAAATGGTTCATACAAAGACTTGGAGGTAGGAAATGGAATGCTGATCTGAGACTCAGAAGCTGTAGATTAAAGAAAAAAATTAAAAAAACACTTGGTAAAAATTTATAATTTTTAAAAATTCTCAAGGGATAGGAAAAAATTTAGTTATTGTTGATAAAAATTATTTTAAAATACACAACTTTAAAAAACTCAGTCATTATTGTTCAAGTGATCTCATTCAAAAGGTGATTTCTAAATCACAGCACTCATAATCATTCTACCCTCAACAATTAAAATTCTTGAGTCTAGGGAAAAAGTTCAATTAAAATTAGCAGTATGGGTTTAATGGGTTTAGTGTGGATTTGGGAAGTCTCTATCATTTGTTCAGTACAGGGAATACAGAATACTGTTCTATGACTTAGCTAAATGGTTCTCTATATAGAACTGATCTTGAGGTCAGGAACACCTGAGTTCAAATCTAACCTCAGATATTTACTAATTGTGTGACACTAAGCAAGACACTTTAGCCTCTGGTTTCCCTTAGTTTCCTCATCTGTAAAATGTAGATAATAACCTACCTCTAGGGGTTGTTATGAGGATCAAAGAGGAGGATAAGTGTTTTACATTTATGTGCTTATGTACCTATATGTATATGTACATGGCTATACTGTACACATATATGCAATTTATATGCATATATTATTCTAGGAACTACACAGTTTAATTCTTTCCTGCTCTCATGGAGCTTAAGAGGAGGATAAGAATATAAGATCTAAGCATATTGAATTTTCTCTCCCTTTTAATAGAGCTCATGAATAGAGATAAATCTATATATGATAAATATGTAGCCTCACTTAAGATTTTATATAATTTCGTAAGTTACCTTTTGTTCCCTGTTATTCTAAATCAAAACTTAAAAAGGATGAGTTGATTGTTTCTACTCTTTCCTCCTCCCTTCATTGAGCTAAAAGAAAACAGGGAATGGTCTTCTCACAATAAAACTGGACACAGCATCTTTGAGGAAAAAGAGTACAGACTATCCAAAAATCTAAACTCAGTTCATAGACTCATCAGTTTCTGATCTCCATCATTCATATTGAAATCAATCTGCTCCACAGGTTGGATTGAGAGAGCAGATGCTCCTGTCTGTGTCTCGACTCAGTCATTTGGATCCCTTGATATCTTTCTTCCTAGGGTATTCTATTCCAGGGTCAGCATCACAGGTCCTGAGAAATCTGGAGAAAAGTCTGATTAGTTGCCATAGCTACTTCTGGTGTCCTGAGTCTCCTTGGCAACACTTTCTGACTAGTGAACCAGAGCCTACATGTGAGTAATTACACTATTACACATAAGTACAATATGAGGGTTCACAATGAATAAGATTTAAGAATCCAGTGAAATATAGGCATGATATTTTGCTATTTAAGGAAAATGTTAAATTTAAGTTCACTTACTAGAAATATTCTCTGGTTTGTAATGCAGATCATATGTTTTTTTAATAATGCAATGGGAATCAAAGTGATGGTAGGGTAAGGAGGATATAGAAGGTGGCACGATCTATGATATACTCCTCTCTGGGGAGAGGATCATTGGGATCCCACAATGTTGTTGCCAATTGATAAGAGGTAGAAGACCCAAAGAGTTGGGAATCAATTCAATTTATATCAGCAAATATTAAACCTTCCCTGCACACAGAACATTGTGTTAAATATTGAGATAGACACAAAATTCTTACCCATATGGAACTGAATAACAGGAGGAAGAGTAGCATTTATTATTATTTTTTTTTACAACTCAAAATTATGCCAAGCATTACCAAGAATTTTACTCAGAATTGTCTTGTGAAAAAGATTCTACATGCATATATATTATAATCCCCATGTCATGACTCTATTATAACAAAGAAAGGTACCATAAGCTTTCAAGTCAGGGACTGTTGATACTTATCTTAAAATTAAGACTTTTTTTTTTAAAAAGTATGCAAATATTTTATTTGTTTTCCAGTTACATACAATGGTAGTTTCTACCAATCATTTTTATTAGGTTTTGAATTTTATAATTTTTTCTCCCTCCCTTCCTTCCTTCTCCCCCCAATAAAACGCACTCTAATATAGTCTTTATATTTGCATCCATTATATGCATAACTCCAAATTGAATGTATTGAGAGAAGAAACATCCAAAAGGAAGAATGAAAACATTAAAGATAGCAAAATTATGTAATACATATGACTTTTAAACTCCAGAGTTCCTTCACTAGATACAGATGATATTCTCCATCACAGATTCCCTAAAATTGTCCCTGATTATTGCACTGATGAAGTGAGCAAGTCCATTAAGGTTGATCATAACCCCATGTTGTTGTTAAGATGTATAATGTTCTTCTGGTTCTGCTCATCTCACTCAGCATCAATTCATGTAAGTCTTTCCAGGCTTTTCTGAAATTCCATCCCTCCTGATTTCTTATGGAACAATAGTGCTCCATTGCATACATATACCACAATTTGTTTAGCCAATCCCCAATTGATGAGCATCCCCTCAATTTTCAGTTCTTCGCCACTACAAAAAGAGCTGCTATAGGGGGTGGGCTAGGTGGTGTAGTGGTGTAGTGGATAGAGCACTGGCCCTGGAGTCAGGAGTACCTGAGTTCAAATCTGACCCCAGACACTTAATAATGACCTAGTTGTGTGGCCTTGGGCAAGTCACTTAACCCCATTGCCTTGGGAAAAAAAACCCAGTAGTGGTATTGCTAGATCAAAGAGTAGGAATGTTTCAATGCCCTTTGGGCATAATTCCAAATTGCTCTCCAGAAAGGTTGAATCAGTTCACAGCTCCACCAACAATGCATTAGTGGGCGATATTTTTAAAAAATATCTCAGTTTTTTAAGGTTTCAGAACTCACCTCAAAACCATATTCTTTACAGAGAAGACTTTATGATCCATCCTATGACTAGGTTTTTTCAGGGCAAGAAAATTCCATAATAAATTAGTAGTAGGGAAGGAATTATTTTTAAGTCCAGAAAAAACAGAGTCAGGAGGAGAAAGAAGACAGATTGGCCTGGGCTTTCCCACAGAATGAATGTTCTGGAAGGGAATCACTTCTGGGACAAAGAGCAGGATAGAATATTCCAGTGTGAGCAGACCCCAAGAGTCTTCTCCAGGGCAAAGGAGGCTACAGGTGCTGGGAGAAGTTCTAGGTTGAGAAAGCAGTAAAGACTTGGTTTTGAAACCCAAAAAACTCAGGAAAAGGGCCAAGAGAATCTGTGACCAGCTCACAGAGCAGGAATATTCCTTTGTAAATCATCTTATTCTTTTTGCTTCAAGTGTCTCCTCATTCCAATACATTCTACACTGGCTTCCAAAGTGAATTTACTAAAGCACAAGCCTACCTATATTGCCACCCTACTCAACAAACTCTAGTAACTTCCTATTATATCTCTGTTCAAATATAAAATCTTTCGTTTTAGCCTTTAATACCCTCACAAGTTGGGCCCTTCCATCCAATCAGAATTTTTTATACTTTATTTCCCTTTATGCATCCTCTGACCCAATTATTGTTTACTACTTCTGTTCCTGGCATAGAAATTTCTCCAAGACTCCATTCCTTTGCACTGTCTGTTCTCTGATTTATGAATTATATGAATTAGATATCTAAAATAAGCATATTTCAATAATTAACATGTTCTGTTTTCATTTTATACAGTGGATTTCCCTTAAGCAATAGAAATTTCTCTTCTGATTAAGAACATTACTGTTATAATTATGAAAACTTGCAATAGTATGATACAGTGAAAAAATCAAGTAAGAAATTATTTAAATATTTAGAAAAGAAAATTAATCATTCATTACTTTCAATTTCTTGTCTATACTTCTTGGCTACTCTAATGTCTTCAGGACTCAACTTTAATCCCACCTTCTACAAAAGGATTTTCCTGATTCTATCCTCCCCTTATCCTTTTCTTTATATATTACTCTCCAAAACCATTTACATGTTGTCTCCTTTCTTAAAATGTGAATGGCTTCATGGCAGGGACAATATTTTTTCTTTCTATAGCTTCTTTACTCTAGCCTCACTTTTTTTAGAGAGTGGTCTGGTATGATCCCCTACCCCAAATGCCCAGGGGAATTTTGGAGTCTCTTCTGTACTACTATTGGCTTGAAACTCTACCAGCTGTGCTCCCCCCACTGTTAGGTACCAGTAGAAAGCACCTCAATTCCATTTAACCAATTAATGTTGATGAACTTTTATAGAAAGATATTTACTTTGAAAATGTAATAACAAAAGCAACATATCTTCTAAATAGCTTTGAGAAACACCCTCAGCTTAGTTCCTTCATAATAAAGCTTCTACCAAGATGAGAGCAAGATATGAACTGCCTGGTGGATGAGTCCTTATTCTTTACTGAATTCTCATTTTCTGTGAGACAAGTAGAACTTCAGGTGAAATAAAGTGAAAGAATGCTCATTTGTGTCCAACTGTAGCTTTGAAGTGCCCCAAGAGGAGATATGTGCCGAGATGCCACAATGGAAAACACACTAGTGAAAGGCTTTCCCAGGGAAATACAAGTGGCTAAAGCCACTCATGCCTACGGGAGGGGTAGCAACTCACTGTAAGTATTGTTTTTTTTTTCTCCTTAGGTTGTGATGTGAGCCATATCTATTTCCACTGCTCTGTAAATAAAACCTGCTTATTCTTTAAGACTTATAAACCCAGGTATTTACAAGGAGAAACCATACCATGGGGAGTGTCAGATTAAGAAAATTCCAGTTACTTAAGTTGCCATATTTATAAGAGGAAATATACTGCATGGATTTTGATCCCCCAATTAGTTGAAATAAGTGAGAGATTACCAAAATCTGAAAGATATCTTAAACTCCTCACTGCTCATTTCCCTCATTTGTTTGTTGTTTGCCCTCCATTTGTGAAGATCAAGACTTCAGGATGGTTAATACCATGACACAGGAGTGAATTGGATTTGAGTGAAGGGGGAACTGTGCTAAGTCACCGGCCTCATTTTCTCCTCCAGAGTCCACTGGGTCCAGTGACCAGATAGGAATCAGGTTAACTGAAGATGACCCTCTCCACAATGACTCTTCCAAGCCATTTCATTCCTCCTCAAGTCTACTCCAATGTGCCTCCCCTGCCCCTACATTCTCAGTTGAGTACCTTGCCTCATATTTTATAGAAAAAAAAATTGAGGTTCTTTCCCATGAGTTCCCTCTTCTCTCCTCTTCCTCATCTCATAATACTCAGATGCTTTTTGCCATGTTCTCCTCCTTCACCCATTTCTCACATTAAGTGTCCTTTGCCTCACTAAGGCAAGCACAAAGGATTCCATTCAGTTCTTTCTCTTCCAAAATATTTCCCTTTCTGTCATTCCTGGTCTATCATATATTTTTAATTTCTCTGCTTCCTTTCCCAATGTCTACAAATTTTCCTATATATCCTCCATCTTGAAAAACCTTCACTTGATGCTTCCATTCTTCATTAACTGTGTCTCTTTGCCCATTTATGACCAAACTCCTCAAAAAGGCTGTCTATAATAGGAGCATGTGTCTTTTCTCCTCTCGCTTTTTTCTTAATCCCCTGGCTTCTGATTTTACTTTTTCGAAACTGTTCTCTCCAAATTAATAATCTCTTAATTGTCAAAGTCAAAGATCTTTTTTTCAGTCTTCATTCTCCTTAACCTCTCTGCAGTCTGACACTGTTGATCACCTCCTTCTTCTTGATATTCTTTTTTTCTGTAGATTTTTCAAGACACAACTCTCTCCTAGTTCTTCTGCCTATCTGATTGCTTCTTAATTTCCTTTGTTGGATTTTCATCCAGATCATGCCTTCTAATCTCTAAACTCTGTTGTGGGTCCTCTTTTTTTTTTTTCCTCCAACCATACTTCATTTTATGATCTCATCAGCTCTTGGTTTAATCATGATCTCTATGCTGATGATTCTCAAATATACCTATCCTTCTCTAATGTCTCTGTTGATGTCCAATTTTGCATTTTCATTTCTCTTCAGACCTCTTAAATTCGATTTGTCCAAAACTGAATTATTCATCTTTTCTCCAAAAAACTCCTCTACTCCTAACTTTTCTATTACAGTGAAAATCAACACCAGCATTGGATTTCTTTGGGCTATATAGGTTTAAGTCATCCTAAACTCCTCACTATCTCTCATACCCCAATTTAATTGCAATACCTATTGAATACCATCCCCTGTCTCTTCTATCCTCATAGACTGCCACCATCTTGGTAAAAGCCTTCATTCATACAAGCTTAGAGTATTTCAATGGCCTGCTGGCCTCTGACTGAGTCTACCTATCTTAAGTCTTTTACAATCCACCCTCCACTAGCCACTAAAGTGATTTTTCTTTTTGTTTTGTTTTGTTTTGTTTTTAGGTTTTTGCAAGGCAACTGGGGTTAAGTGCCTTGCCCAAGGCCACACAGCTAGGTAATTATTAAATGTCTGAGGTTGGAGTTGAACCTAGGTCCTCCTGACTCCAGGGCCCCTGCTCTATCCATTGAGCCACCTAGCTGCCCCTAAAGTGATTTTTCTAAAGCAAGGTCTGACCATGTCACCTCTTTACTCATATAGTCAATAAACTCCTATGGCTCCCTATTACCACCAGATTCAAATACAAATTTCACCATTCTTCATATTCTGTATCTCTTTTTTTTCTTGTACTCTTACACTCTGATCCCCCCCCCACCCTTTCCCCATACTCTTCAGTTTAGTGACATTGACATCTTTGCCATTCTATGAACAAGACACTCAGTCTTTAGGTTTCAGGAATTTTCTCTGGTTATCCTCCATTTTTGTCCTCTTTCTCCTCATTTCTACCTATTGACTTCCTTGAAGTCTCAATGAAAATTCTATTTTCTACAGGAAACCTTTTCCAGTTTTTCGTAATTCTAGTACCTTCTCTCTTTTAATTATTTCATGTTTTTCCTGAATATAGTTTGTTGTATATATTTGTTTGGTTGTTGTCTCCCCTATTAGATTGTGAGTTTCTTTAGGGCAAAGACAGTCCTTTATCTCTCTCTCTTTTTTTTTAATCTTAGCACCTATTATAGTGCTAATGCTTATTGACTGGGTAATTAACTCACCACTCTGTCACCACCATTTCATCATTGTTGAGTTATTCAGCATCAAAGGAAAATCATTTTTATATAGCATTTGCTATTTTTCAAACTGTTTTCATATGTAATACCTTATTTGAGAATATTTTGAAGACAGG
Source organism: Macrotis lagotis (assembly GCF_037893015.1). Taxonomy (NCBI): domain Eukaryota; kingdom Metazoa; phylum Chordata; class Mammalia; order Peramelemorphia; family Peramelidae; genus Macrotis; species Macrotis lagotis. Next base: position 154,844,433 of record NC_133666.1, read on the forward strand.
ATTAGGGGAAGTAGGCCATCATTTATGTGTATGATTTGAATGATACCAAAAGACATACCAATACCAAAATATGCTATATTCCATCTCTTCTATTATAACCCTACAATGAAAGAGTCCCTGGGGGGTGGGGCATTAAAGTCCCTTGTCTGCCCTTGTTTTCAACCAATGGATTCCTGGCACCAAAGCTATCCAAAGTAGGGGGCAACTGTGAATAACTAATCTCAATCTTGGTTCTGTTGAATCATGCCTAAAGAAGAGACCACAAACAGGTTCCCATTGTGTCAGGGAAGTTATACCCAATTCTTCAGATGCAAGGTCAAGCTGGCATCAAGTGAGGAGTAATGCATCAATCACACTGTGAAAAGGTACCCAGAGTACTGAGACAAAAGGCATAGATATGGCCCAGAAAATGAGGTGGTGGGAGAAGGCAGGTACCAGGGAAGAGACTGAGAGGGAGAGGCTCAGCTTAGAAAACTGTGATCAGTGGGAGTACTCAGTACTGAACTGCTGAGAGAAGTTGATTCCACTGTAACTCATCATTTCATAATATTTCTGTTAATGTGTAAAATATTCTCCTGTTTCTGCTCACTTCACTCATCATCAGTTCATGTAAGTCTTTCCAGGCTTTTATGAAGTCCTGTCACTCATGATTTCTTATAGAACAATAGTACTCCATCACATACATATACCATTCCCCAATTGAAGGGCAACTCCTCAATTTCCAGTTCTTTGCCACTGCAAAAGAGCTGCTATAAATGTTTTTCTATATTTTTCTACATATTTCCCCTCCTTTCAAATGATCTCTTTGGGATATAGATCTAGTAGTGCTGGATCAAAGGGTTATTGCCCTTTGGACATAGTTCCAAATTGCTCTCCAGAATGGTTGGATTAGTTCTTAACTCCACCAATAATGCAGTAGTGTTTCAGTTTTCTCACATCCTCTAGAATACTGATCATTTTCCTTTCTTCTCATTTTAGCCAATCTGATAGGTGTGAGGTGATATCTTAGAGTTGTTTTAATTTACATTTCTCTAATGAATAATGATAGGAGTAATTTTTATATGACTATAGATAACTCTGAATTATGTATTCTTTTAACACACAGTATTATTCATTTCTCTTCCATCACTACAATCCTACTTTTTTTTTTAATTTAAAAATTTTACTTCAGTCTCTGTTCAGATGCCATCAGCTCTATCTCTGGGATGGATTGCATTCTTAATCATAAGTCCATTTTAAAAGTTGCTTCAATATTTTTTCCCCACTATTGCTATTACAAATTGTATTTTCCTCCATCCATTCCTACTCCCTCCCATTTATTCTATTCTCTCTCTCCTTTCACTTCATCCTTCCTTAAAAATGTGTTGTGGGGTAGTGGAGTGCCTCAGTGGACAGAGCACCCTGGTGCCAGCGAAGAGATAGTCAGGGGAGAGACTCAGGGAGTCAGCTTAGAAAACTGTGTTCAGAGTGGGAATACTCAAGTAACATGGGGGGAAGCAAGGGGAATAGTGCTCAAAGGGCAGTGTATTGGGGTTCCATTTTTATATGGTTTTGGTGGTAGGGGACAGACTAATTTATCTCTGCCACTATGGGTTTAACTCATTAATATATCTACATCATCTCAAAGTAATCAAGGTCCTCCTAGTTTACATAATGTTTTTCTAGTTTCAATCTACACATCTAGAGTTTATCTGTAGTTTACAGAACAAAGCATTTAGAGGTAGAGAACTAATACTTTGGGGCCCAACTGGCTTCCCTTAATTCCCTCCCCAGACAACCAACAACCACCCAGTCTTGTGGATCCCGGCAGTCCACCCAACCCTAACACCTTGTTAAAAACAAAAAAAAAAGCGTGTTGTGTCTGACTACCCTCTCCCAAGATCTTCCCTCTCCTCTAGCACCTACAAACCCTCCCCTCTCCTCTCCCCTCCCTCCTTCTCTCATCTGCTTCCTCCCCTTTTTCCTCCAGGGTATTTAAGAAATAGTCTCTTGTTGGAATAGTTAAATGTTTCTCTTGCTTCAGAGGTAAAACTGTCTAAATACATACAGTAAAATTGTTTTTGTATGTAAAAAAGGACATTATTGCATTGACAATCACTTGTGCATATCTAGCAGTCTTTTAAAACAAAGTCTTTATATGGAGATTTTTTTTTTAAAGATTTGGAATATTTATATTATAATTTTTTCTTTAAGTCTGATTTTATATGAAGATCTAGCCCTTCTTCTTGCCAAGTCAAACCCCTCTAAATACACACATGATCTCATTCTATCCTGTTTTCTTCTTGCCCATTCCATCTTCTCTTCTCTTTTGCTAACCTTAATTTCTCCCTATCAACTGACTGCTTCCTTTCTATTTATAAGCATGTCCATGGCTTCCCCCATCCTTAAAAAGTCTCACTTGATTCAACTGGATTTACTAGCTATCTTCCTGTCTACTTTTTGTGGCTAACCCTTTTGAGAAAGTCATCTAAATCTAGTGCCCCTATTTCCTCTCTTCCCATTCTCTTCTAAATCCTCTACATTCTTGTTTCTAACTTCATCATTCAATTGAAATGAATCTCTTTAAAGCTGCCAGTGACCTTAATTGTCAAATCTAAGAACATTTTATCAGTTCTCATCTTTCTTGATCTCTGCAGCCTTTGACACTGTTTGATAACCTTTTGCCCCTGAATAATCTCTTCTCTCTAGGCTTTCTAATATTATACATCCATCTCCTCATTCTCCTCTTACCTGTCTCTTTGCTCCTTTTCAGTCTGCTTTGTTTATCAAGGCCAATTTGCTCACTGTGACTATTCCCAAAGCTTCTTGTCCTTCTTAGATTCTCCTCTATACTCTCTTGCTTGGTGAACTCTCACAGATTCAACTATAATCTCTATGTAGATGATTCTTGGTTTTATTTATCCAGTTCTAACCTTTCTCCTTAACTTACCTTACATTGCCAGTTACCTATTGAACAATTCAAACATTTCTCTAGATATTATACCCCAAACTGAATTTCACTATTACTGTCAAGGATATCACTATCATTTCAATCACCCAAACTCACATATTCAATCTGTTGTCAAGTCTTTAGTTTCTACCTACACAACATCTCTTATACACACATCCTTTTCTTCATACTCTCCTAACTACTATCCTGATGCTAATCCTTATCACTTTTCATCTAAACTATTGTAATGGGATTCTGGTTATTCTTTCTTCCTCAAATCTTTCCCCAATGCAGTCTCTAGGCAGCTGCTCAAGGGATCTTCTTAAAGCACAAGTCTAAATCCCATCAAATCCCATACACCATTCTCAATTTTACCTAAACTAATTTATATATTCAATATCATCCAAATAAAATTATCAAATGAATTTTACTGAATTAGAAAAAACAATAACAAAATTCATTTGGAAGGAGAAAAAGTTAAGACTATCAAATATCAAAGGAACTAATAAAAATGTAAAGAAAGTGGTATAGCAATATCAGATCTTAAACTATATTAAACTATATGAAAAGGTTATATAATTATAAAAGACTGGTTAAGAAATAGAAAAGATAGATCAGTGGAACAAAGAAGATATACAATTTTCAGCAGCAAATAAATGTAGTAACCTTATATTTGACAAGTGTGAAATCTCTAGTTTGGGGGATAAGAATTCATTATGTATTAAAAATTTTGGGGAAAACTGAAAGCAATCTGATGGAAATTGGACCTAGACAGATATAAAGAGAGAAAATTTGAAAAACAAATGCGATAATATTTATTAGTAATTATGACTAGTAGAATAATTTATGAATAAAGAAGAGATAGCTAGCTATATTAATTTATAATTGAGTCGGCCTTTCCTCTGTGTTAGTTTAAAGTAACAAGTAGCCTGTTATCTTTCTCAAAAGCTTTATTGCCATCTTTGCCTGTCCTTACACAATTAAGGAGAGTCTTATCTCCCTAAAAACTATTATAGCAGCCAGGGAGTTTGCTAAGTCAGATCTGCAGGAAGAGAATGGGTCCCATAAAACAATTAACATTCCTTAATTGTCAGAGGGGGGTGTCTACTAGCTCCACATGAGTTTGTTAGCTTGCTTTCTTTAAATAACCAATCATGTTAACCTCAAAATGTTATCTGCCCTAAAACTAATCATGTTATCTTCTCCGTTTATACTCCTCTATATCTTCAAAATTATTTTAAGGCTGTTGAGCCCTATTTGGGTTTTTGATCATCAAAAGAGGCCAAAACTTAATATATTGATTACTACTAGTGTCCCTAATAAATTGATCATGCTAAGACCATTGTTGCTTAGTTTACCTTAATTTTCAAATGTAACACAGTTCTTTGAGAGTCAAATTCTATATTCTATTGATGTAAAGTCAGAAGTATTTTCTTCTACAAAAAATATTAAGTGATTATTGATTGTTTATATTGATTTCTGTGCTATTTTTTATGTATAGAGACACTTCTAGCAACCATGGAACATATGGACTTATCTATATATACTTAGACCTCTGTGTGTGTAATATAGAAGTCAGAATATATCAAGCAATTTATTTATAACCCATTTATAATAGGATAAGGATTTTGATTAATTTTCTTGAACTGGAGATAGTATAGATTAGTTTTGAGCCATCCACCTGTTTTTACCCATTAAACCTTTTGGTCAATAGTATTCCATTTATGACACCACTAGCTTCAATTAAGTTGTAATCAGTGATGTAGAACAGAATTTTTTTCCCATGTGATAATAATTAACTTTTATGATCACAGAGAAAATATTTTATCAGCTGACAGATAAAAAGATGAACAGTATCCTCAACTATTTTACTTTTGGTGATTTCTCTCTGACTATAGATCTTTCTGAGATTGGGTTAGTACTGAGAAATTATTCACAAGGCATTTATTACAGTTCCAGAAACTTAATAAAATGTTTATTCCCTTCCCTTTCCCTACTATAACCAGGTGATGGTGGGTTTTTTGAATGGGTTTGTATATCTAAGATAGAGGGTAGAAATGAAAGGAGTCTTCAAGCCCTCCTTTTACTATCACTTTTGAAATGTGGGTGTATCCTTTTGCCCCTGATGTGTATACCTACTCATTTTTTTAGTGTCTTTTTTTTTTTTTTTTTTGCAAGGCAATGGGGTTAAGTGGCTTGCCCAAGGCCACACGGCTAGGTAATTATTAAGTGTCTGAGGCTGGATTTGAACTCAGGTACTCCTGACTCCAAGGCCAGTGCTCTATCCACTGTGCCACCTAGCCACCCTGTATACCTACTCTTTAACTAATAGCTTCACTCCAACAAGGATTGAGGGAACCTTGAGAAAGACAGCTTGTCAACATTCATCTCCCTTTTCAGACTGCCATGACTACTGAACTCATGGTTTTATCTTAAGGAAAAACATAATATAGATCTTCTCGACAATATTATTTCCTATTGGGAAGTTTGAAGGAGTCACAAATAAATCAGACCATGACTCTATCATATCAAATGAACAGTCTGTAATTTCTCCATGTGTTTCACAAAATACTTGCTGGAGCTTCTCTCCCTTTCTTCCATCACATCCCTCTCCCTTATTACATTTCTAAGGCAAAAAATTCTCATTTCCTGTTTCTCTGATTCTGTGTCTGACTGTCTATCTTTCGCTCAAATTGTGTGTGATTGATCTCCTTTTACTGAGTTTCTTCCCAAACTCTCACAGTCCTTCCTATCCAGTTAGAACACAATTTCTAGAATGTTCTAGAAGCCTTTCTCCTGCTTCTGCAGAATTGGATGCCATTAATAATATAAATAATATTAATATTATTATAATATGTCATATAACATTACTATTAATATGAAATAAATAATGTAATTTCAATCTTAGGGTTTATATTTTTATGTCCCCTTTTCTTTAGTAATTGTTATCACTTTGATGTGTTCCTTGAACAGAATTCTGCATCCACATTAGCCTTCTGCAGACAATCATGTGTTCTGATTTCATAGTTCTGCCATCCATTTCAACATTTAACTTGAACACTGATAAAAATAAAAGTCGGTGAATTGTTTTCAGTCCCTACTTGAAATACTGCTCTATCCCCATATACAAGACTGTGTAATTTCTCAGTCATAGCGCACTCAAAGTCAATAAGTCTAATGATTGTTCAAACCTTTGCTGGCAAATGCAATGGTTTCTGTTGACTCTCTCCACTCTGGCCCAGGTTTGCTCCTATCCCCTCCAAATTGGCATCTGAATTCAGGGTAAAAGGATTGTTTGAGCATGGTTAGGACAATTTTACTCCATATATGAAGCAATTGAACAAGTCTTTAAAAGTTTGTTCACATCTATCTCCAAATGGATTTATATGTATCTCTGGTCATAATTGTTCAAAGGAGAGATCATTCAATGAGTTAGCAAAAACAGCACAGTTTCTGACACATTTGTGATAGTAATTACCAACTCCTAGAAAAGTTCTACAATGTTCTTTTGACATGGTGAAGTCTGGAGTTCTGTCTTCTTTGGGTCAGATCACAACTTGTTGACATGCTATGTGATCTACATACTTTAATGAGAAGATCTGTGAATATGGCACTTGTCAATAGAAAGTTTCAGGTCATTTTCTTTCAACTAATTCAACATTTTCATTAGTTTTTCTTTGTATTCTTCTAGGGTCTTGTCAAAGACAATTTTATCAAGATAAATTAAAATAGCATTTCATTTGTACGTGTCTTCAACAAATTTTCTCCATTAATCTTTGGAAAGTTACAGGTGTCACATGCTAAAACTGGTAGAATCCATCTTAGTGGATGAATGAGGTATTTTAATCTTCCTTCACCACAGGAATCTGATAATAGCCATTTTTATAACTCCACTGGCTGCCAAATAGAGAAATCAGGGTATTTTGAACTCTTGAAGTAGGATATGGGTTTACTTTCATTATTTTTGTTCAAAATTTAATAGTTTTCACTCATTAATTTCTTGCCATTATTCTTTGGTATTACCACTCTGTGATGCCTTGGGGCTGTAATGATACCATTAACCATCAGGTTTTTGAGATAGTTTCTGAGTTCATTCAGCTAAAAGAATTTTCCTTTAATGTTCAGGAATCAATGTATTGTATCTCAAGAGTTGTTCCTTGGATACTTTGCAAATATATCACTCATGCCATGGGAAAATATCTCGGTCCTAACTGATCATTCCATTCTTCTGGCACTAGGAAATCACCAGTCAAATTTTTCTGGATCTACTGCAAAATGTGCTCTTGTGTTGTTCTCTGGTTCCATTTGGTTCTTTTGGACTGTTTGGCTCTGCATGGGCAGATGAATGATCTAAATATGTAGGCTTAGCTTGTTGTTTGTAGTATTCTATTAATATAGTATCTTATATTGAGTGGAATTGGTTCCAATTAGAGTTGACATTGCTAATGTAATGAACATACACAAATCAGAGCAAGTGTGTCCACTGCATTCTTGACACCAGCAATTTCTTTGGAAGATTCAAAGTTATCTCAATATCAACTAGATATAGGTAGAGCTTTTTTCTCCTACTAAGTCCTCCAAGAAGAAATCATTTAAGAATCTGTGATAGTATTTTCTTAGAATATTTCTATAAAAGTACTGGAATATGATGGTCAGTTGTCCAAACTTTTACCTCAATTGTTTTATCTTTAATTTGGATTCTGAAATTCTTCCAAAATACTTTTCTACTTCAGAAGGAGGATTGTAAGCTAGTTTTGAGATATTATCCATCTCTGAACTTTGTCTAATATTAATGAATGGTAAATTAGATCTGGTAATTCACAAAGTACATCCTTACTAGAACTAGAGTAACTGGATTACATCCCAAACTCTTGCTGAGTCCTTCAAGTCTCTGTGAGTCAGAGAATCCTGTCTAGAACTGTATGATTTAAATTCCTTTCCTCTTTTTTCCTTCTCCTAGTAGTAGTGATGATTTTGCATCAATTCATTCATACTCTCATTTGATTAGTATTTCTTCTAAACAATGATGCCTTTCTAAGGTCGATTATTGCGATTAGCTTGAAACATGAATTCATGAAACATGAAACATGAAACATGATTATAGGGAAAAAATGATGAGCTAACAAGAGCACTGAACTTGGAGTCAGGAAATTGAACATTAGAATGTATTGTTGGAATGAGAAGTTTTTTTGACAACTATCATCTCCCAGGGACAGATGTAAGCATATTAGATGTGTGATTTCCCAGCTGGAAAGTGTTTTCTTCAAGGTTGACTTATACTAATCACTAAATCCTAACATCTTTCCTCAATCTTCACTCCACTTCTGAAAAATCTTTACTGACTTCACATTTCCTCTATGTTAAAATGAAAAATATTTAATTTAGCAATGAAGATCATTCAACAGTATGACTCCTACATACATTTCCCCATTTACTTAGTGTAATAATCAGTCAGTAAACTTAGCAACTGCACTCTGGAGCTCAAATTTGGGTGTGCAAATGTAGGTTGAAAAATATCATAAATATTCCTATAGGAATCATGTCCAGGATGTATTTTGGTTCTGTAATGAATTTGCAAGTATAGACTAGTAAGATTCTCTATTCAAGCCTTTCCTTAGAGATCCACTGGAGGAAAATTGGAATTTTTTTCTTCATTTGTTTTAAACTTCAATTGTATCTTCTTTACAAGTCAGACTAGGTTTTTTTTTGAAACTTCCATTTTTTTTTGAATGTTTATGGAGCAGGTAAGAGGTAATAAATACATGAAGGCAAATAAAGGATAAATTAATACTCTATTTTAGAAGAGTTCATAGGGTAACCTTCATGCTTATGTGACATCATCAATAGTTCTGTGGCTTCATGCTCAGTTGTTTCTAGCAGTCCCTTATTTTGCATTAGTTATTATCATTTCTTAGGGTTCTTCTCTCCCCTTAGTCAGAGGAGCACAGTCAATCAACAACTCATTACTCAACTCAGTGCTAGGAAAAGTCAGCATAAGAAGCCAAATTAGGTTTCCTGTGAATCCCCAATTAGTCCTGTACCAATCTCATATTTAAAGTCTCAACTCTAATTCAGTGGTGGTGGTGGGGATAGGGAAGAGTGTAGAGAGTATTCAAGGAAGACTGCACTTCTAATGTAAGGGCTTGCCGAGCCCTTTTCAGGGCTGCTCATCCACCTTTGGTGTCCACCTGCCTCTCAACTTTCACCTGTGACTTCAACAAAGCTATAGCATGTATAATGACCACACCCCAGTAAAACGGTCTTGGCAGATGGGTAAAACCAGGTTAAACCCTGTCAGTGAATTAGAGGGATGTCTACACCAAGCATGTAAAGACTTCCCCCTGTGGAATGGACCAATGAAAACAATTTGCTTCAACTGCCATGAAGTTGGTTTATTTTGTTGGACACTTAGAGCTTAGTCAGACATCAAAGATGTCAAGGTCATTTACTACATCCTAGGCTGTCTTAGGCAGTTTTGATTTTTGTCTTGCCAGTAGACTTCATTGACTGGAGGAGAGAGTGAAGCTCAAGACTTTGTGCAATTCTACCTTACTTAAATCCAATTCATAAAAAAGTCAAGACATCACTCCATGAAGTCACTTGTCCTCTGAAAAATGAAGGATGAACAATAGTGGGAGGAAGTGTAGAGAAAATGAATAAAATCTGTGTGCTTAGAGAAATGTGCCTGCAGAGTTTTGCAAATAGAAAAAAGGCTCCCAATCTAGGGAGGTCTCCACTGTTTTTGACCTGACTCCATCTAAACATACAGATAAGATAAACTAGAGACTTCCTATCTTACAAAGATGGTCTGATGAGATTACAAAGAAACATCCTCACCTAATAGATCTGTTCTTTGACCATACCAAAGTTAATAAATTATAACCCCAAAGTTAAGATAATCTTCCTTTAAATTATTGGACATCTTGTCCCTATAACTCAACCTCCCAAAAGAGGAAAGTGGCTGAGTAGTTTCTCTAGATGGGTTCCTTTGGCCTCTTGCCTTAAGCCTGTTATTATAATGTCTATTATAGTTCTCATTGATCTAAGGAGTTGCTACCTACTTGGCAACTGCCAGGCAGCTGATGAAATTATTAAGCTGTTTATCTTTTAGTTTAGCCTAACCTAATGACCTCTGGCCAAACAGAACAAGATGTGAAGGAGGAATTATTCTTCTGGAGGTTCTTAGGCTTTCTGTGTTGAAGGATTCCCCTTCAGGAGTGACTTTGTGACCCATGGGGCAACAGTGAGGACTAGAATGAAAGATCCCTGAATTCTTTGAGACTGTTAAGACATCAGAATTTTCATTGGCTTCTGGGAAAGCTAAATTCATAAATAGCTCTAGTGAGGTGGTACAGTGGTGAGAACACCAGCCCTGGAGTCAGGAGGATCTGGATTCAAATCCAACCTCAAACACTTGACACTAGCTGTGTGACCCTTGACAAGTCATTAAACCCTGATTGCCTCACAACCAGGGACATCTCCAGTCATCCTGATCCATATCTGACCATTGAAGTTAAATGACTCTGGAGGAGAAAATGACATTGACTTAGCACAGCATCTCCTCACTCAAACCCAATTCACTTACTTGTCATGGTGTCACCTTCCTGATGTCATGGCCTTCTTTGAGAATAAAGGACAAACAATAACTATGTAAGTAGCAGTAGGAAAACATGGTATAAGTAAAGAGAATCCCTGACCTCAAGGAGCTTGTAATCTAAGGAGAAAACACAAAAGGAAGCAGGAAAAGGGTGTGTGTGTGTCTGTGTGTGTGTGTGTGTGTGTGTGTGTGTGTGTGTGTGTGTGTGTGTGTGGTGGTGGTGGTGGTGGTGGTGGTGGTAGTGGTGAGGCAATAGGGAGTACCTGACAAGAGGGCATCTTGTTCCTTGATGTTGAAACCAGGAAGAGCAGCAGATTAAGAAGTGGGCTTGATTTCAGAAAGGTAACCACATCATAGGGACCTGTGCATTATGGGTTTTGGACTTTGAATCTGTACTCTTGAAGTCCTATTCAAGGTCTATTCAAGGGACATATTCAAGTCCAGCTTGAAAGTAGAAGTTAAATCAACTTATGGTGTCCTTCAGAGACTATCCTTGTTGGATATCTTTCCCATTCTTATTGTCTATGTACTTCCACACATTACAGATGAAGAAACTGAGGCAGAGGTTCACAAAACTAATAAATTCCTGAGGCTGGAGGTCTTACTGACTCTAATTCTGGCACTTTATTTGCTCAGCCACCTTTGTATCCCCATAACCAAGTGTGGTATCTGTTACATAGTAAGTGCCTAATAAATGCTTGTTAATAGATTTGTTGACTTGCAGAGATTCATAGATTCCATCTTTGATTTACCCTCTGGGTCTAATACACCTGGGAAATCTTTCAGTTATGTTTTCTTTTTCTTAAGTCATGGTTTTCAGAGAAGTCAGTGATTCTTATCTCTCCTTGATTTGGTTTCCAATTCAGTTATTTTTTATATTTGATATTTTATTCTTCCATTGTTTCAATTTTTTGTAATATTTCTTGCTATCTTATGGAGTTGTTGCTTTCTATTTGATCTTTTTCTTGATTTCAGGTAGCTCATTTCTTGGTTAAAATTCATCACTTTTTCCCTTCTGTACTAATTACTCCAATTCTTTCCACCAGTGTATTTATTTATCTATTTATTTATTCATTCATTCATTCATTCATTCACTTATTTATTTATTTATTTATTTATTAAGCTTGTTTTATTTCTTCTAGGCATTCATGTAAATTTTGTAAACCATCAATTTCCCCCTTTGATTTCTGCTTCACAGCTGTGTTCTGTACAGTTAAAATGGGTAGATTTCTCTCCTTTTGCAGGGGAATTTCTAGATTTGTAATAATCTTTTAATACTAATCAGGGGTTTTGTTTTTGTTTTGTTTTTAATTTGCTCATCTCTCCAAATTTAGTTTTTGATATGGAGCTTTGTGCTAAGGCAAGGGTTTATACCCTTCTGAGATTTTGGGTGAGGTGACTGATCTCACTATGGTTTTCTTGTACTGTGATTTTCAGCTCCCTCTGATGCTTGATGCACAGTGCTCCTCCCATCTTCAAGGCTCTGTTGTTTATGAAGGGAATGTTAGAAATCCCATAACCTCTGGACCTGGATTCTCCCCCTGTGAGCCTGTGGTACCACAATGATTGCTGCTTACCAATCTTCCCCAAGGTTCCTAAGGTTTCTATCTTGGAGGTTTCTGACAATTCTATGACGTTCTCAAGAGAGTACTCTGCTTTTTAAAAAAAAATTATTTATTTAAGGCAATGGGGTTAAGTGACTTGCCCAGGGTCACACAGCTAGGCAATTATTAATGGTCTGAGGCTGGATTTGAATTCAGGTCCTCCTGACTCCAGGGCCAGAGCTCTGTACACTGTGCTACCTAGCTGCCCGGAGTCCTCTGCTTTTGCTTCTTCTAGACACAGAACCTTACATGTGTCCCATCTCTGGTTGAGATAAGACATGTGAGGAGTTGGAGGAGCAGCTGGAAGGAGCTAGATTGGCTTTTAGGAAAGAAGTTTCCTATTGCCCATAGACTTGTGACTAACCTTTTGTGGAGTTCTGAAGTTGAATTCACCTACTATAGTTTCTTATGGATTTCTTGATCATTAATCTGTCAGGTGTGAATTTCAGGGTTTTGTGGAAATAGGCATGTGGGAATTGGATCATCTGGCCCCATTTAAGCCAGCAGTCACCTTCACCTTGTTTAATTGTACTGTCTGTTCCAGATACATGTACTGATGGCCAAATTCTATTATTACTACTACTATTAGGTTATTCAGAGAGGACTGGCACCCCTGGTGGCAAAGATTTTTGAGCCCTTTGTGGGGCTGCTCATTCACCTTTGATGTTAACCTGCTACCCAATTCTCACCTGTGGCTCCAACAAGCTGTAGCATGTACCAGTGACCACACCCCAGTAAAACCATCTTGGCAGACAGGCTAAGCCAGGTTGAGGGTAAATAAATTCATTGGTCTACAGGAATGTCTATCTGTATCATTTAAAGATTTCCCCTACTGGAATGGGCTGATGAGAACAATATATTCCAATTGCCATGAAGGTGGCTAATGTCTGGTCACCCATCAAAGATACCAAGGTCATCTACTGCATTCCAGGAAGTGTGGGACAGTCAAATGTCAGGGATAGTTTTCTTGCCTTTTAGGGAAAATTAATCCCAATTACTAGAGAGAAGGAAAGGGTGAGTCTAAGCCACATTACAGAGGAAAAGGAAGGAGGCATAGACCTGTTCATTTTGTAGGGAAATCAGTAGTTTTAGTGCTGTTATGCCATACCTCTGAATGTATTTGTGGTAATGTGTGGCCCTAACTCTTGAGGAGAATTTTTAAAATTTATCTTTTCTTGCCATAATTTCATAGCAAATGATTTTTATTAAATATTATATCTACTGACTGATTGTTAAGGGGACAAATACTGGTTAGGACTCAGGAACTAGAGGATTAAAGTTATAAATCCATAGTATTATCCCCCAGAACTCTTGAGAATATCAGCCTTCATCTGGATACCTTGTTTGATGAGAATGGATAACCTCTGAGGATGCAATACCCTATTAATGGATTCTAGGGTTTTTTCCCCCCCATGACTTCTCCATCAGATACATTTTATCCTGTCTCTGGACACTACTCGATAATTATGTCATCCTGTACATGCACTTTGTCCATAATCCTTATTTGTAAGATTTTAAAAACAAGTTTATATTCTAAGCAAGTGCTGCCTTTGGCAGCCATGTCTTTCCATTAGAAAGTAAATCAGATATTTTCTGAGTAAGGCAAATTTGGTTGGTAATTATATTAGTTGATTCTTCTAGCCCTATTAACTATCCTCCAATATTTCTTCTGCCTTTTATAATTAAAATCAAAAAGGCAATGTCTAATTGATGCCTCCATTTTCTCTCTTCTCTCCCTCTCTTCTTAAGTCTCTACAATCCAGCTTCTGTCCTTAGCATTCTGTAATTGGAAACTGCTCTCTTCAAAGTTACCACTGTTCTCTTAGTTTATAAATTCACTGACTTTTTCTCAATTCTTATTCTCCTTAACCTCTAAGAAGCTTTTGACATTGTTATTCACCTTCTCTTCCTTGCTTCTCTTGTCTTTCTAGGTTTTCAGGATACTACTCTTTCCTGGTTCTATATGACTATTCTTTTTCTGTTTTCTTCCCTGAATTTTCATGATCCATGATCAAGTAATGATCTTTAATTTTAGGTGTTCCTTAGGGGTCTTCTGTTTTTTTCCTTGTTCTTTATTGCTTGATCACCTCTTCAGCTTCCATGGATTTCATTATTATCTCTATAGTGATGATTCTCAAATCTATCTATCCTGCCCCAACTTCTCTGCTGTTCTCCAGTAATTTCTCCAACTACCTTTCAGATATCTCAAACTGGATGCTCAGTAGACATTTTAAATTCAACAAGTCCAAAACAGAGCTCATTATTTTTCTTTTGAAACCCTTCTTTCTCCTACTTTATTCTTATAGAGTATATTCAAAACAGGAGAGTTAGGGAATGCAGTGGATAAAGCACCAACTCTGGAGTCAGGAGAACCTGAGTTCAAATCTGGTCTCAAACACTTTGACACTAAAAATATGACCTTGGGCAAGTCATTTAACCCTGATTGCTTTATATCCAAGGCCATCTCCAGTTGTCCTGATCCATATCTGGCCACTGGACCCAAATGGTTCTGGAGGAAAAAGTGAGGCTGGTGACTTAGCACAGCACCCCTCAATCAAATCCAATTCAGGTGCTTGTCATGGCATCACTTTTCTGATGTCATGGTCTTCTTCAAAAATGAAAAAATTATCATTTCTTATTATTAGGAGACACCTTGCTTTCAAGGGTTAAGGCCTAGCAAGCAGACTATGCCTGGAGCCTGATATAACAACAGTCCTCTGGTTGAATTCTACTGCAGCTAAATCATAGAATTGGCTCAATCCAGCCCTGGGTTATTCCTTAGCTTGGATAAGTACAAGTAGGTACCACATTCCCATCATGAAGCCCTGGCTAAGAATAGACTGTTTGTCCCTAGGCAAATTTGTCTTAATATTGCTGTTATTCCTCACTATTTGATTCTTTGTCTAGTCACAACTATATCTATATCTATATCTATATCTATATCTATATCTATATCTATATCTATATCTATATCTATATCTATATCTATATCTATATCTATATCTATATCTAATCTATATCTATATCTATATCTACATCTATCTACATCTATATCTACATCTACATCTACATCTACATCTACATCTATATCTATATCTATATATCTATATCTATATCTATACATCTATATCATAATCATATCTATCTCTATCTCTATCTCTCTATCTATAATCTATCTATATCTATATCTATATCTGTCTCTGTCTGTCTGTCTTTGTCTCTATCTCTCTATATCTCTATCTCTATCTCTATCTCTATCATTTCTATCTCTCTATCTCTATCTCTGTCTGTCTCTGTCTCTCTCTCTCTATCTCTCTATCTATCTCTATCTATCTAAAGGTTTAACCTTGCTGCCTTGGGTCTCTTGGGTCCTAGAGTAGACATTGGAATGTGTATTTTATTTCTTCACTACAATGAAGAATAAATGAAATAAAAAGGTTTTTACCTATAACCTATATATTTCATTTTGTTATTTTTCAGAGTTGAAAGTTGATGTATAACCTATATTAGTTCTTTTGTAATTTATTTTTCATAGTTTTACAGGAAGCTTTTCCCAACTTCTATTAATTCTAGTTCCTTCCCTTTATTAATTATTTTCATTGTTTTTGTATATATTTGTATATATATATATATATTTGTATATGTGTAGTTTGTATATATGCAGTTTGTATATTTGTTTATATGTAGTTTGCTTTGTATATATTTGTTTGCATGGCCTCTTATTAGATTGCAAGTTTCTTTAGGTCAGGGAATTGTCTTTTTGATTGATTGATTGAATAAATATTTGAAAGTTGTCTTTAAATGATATTGCTATTTAAGTGATATGGTTCAGGTTCACTTTAACAAATCTCTGAAATCATCCATTTATCATTTCTTATGTCACATATATCATAATCTGGTTAGTCATTCTCCAATTTATGAATGTTCTCCTTAGTTTCCAGTTTTTTTTTAATGCTATTTCAAAGAATTGCTAAAGCATTTATACACATGAAATCTTTTCTCTTTCCTTGATCTCTTAGGAGTAGAAGTCTAGCAGGAGTGTCACTGAATCAGTCTAGAGAATTGAGTGAACAACAGTTTAGTGAAATTTTGCACTTAGTAATAAATCTTTTTTAGAATAACTATTATATCCATTTGCAGCTCTACCAAATATACATCAATGTGCTCATTTTCCTGTAGCTTTCCTATTTTCCTTTTTTTTGCTATTTCTCTCCCCCCCACTTTTATAAATTCATTTGCATTTTTCCAATTATTAGTGATTTAGACCATATTTTCTTGGGTTTGTAGACAGCATGGACTTTTGAAAATGATGTATTCTTATCCTTTGAACATTTAAAGATGGGATAGTTGTTTTTAAAAATAAATTTGTATCAGTTTCCCATATTTCAGCTATGAAACTGCTATATTTATTGTTGAAAAGATTTTTTCAGTTGTTTTTCTTCTAATTTTAACTGCATGGTATTTATTTGGATAAAGGCAACTAATTGATACAGCTAGAACACTGGATCTGTTATCAGGAATACTTAAATTCAAGTCTGATCTTAGACAATTACTTGCCATGTGAACCAGGACAAATCACTTAACCTCTGTTAGTCTCAGTTTCCTCAACTGTAATATGGGGGGGTAATAAAAGAAGCTACTTCCCAGTGTTATTTTGAAGATTAATATAATATAACATAATGTAATATAATAATTATAATGTAATATAATATAATATATAATAAGCTTTTTTTTTTAGGTTTTAGCAAGGCAAATGGATTAAGTGGCTTGCTCAAGGCCACGCAGCTAGGTAATTATTAAGTGTCTGAGACTGGATTTGAACCCAGGTACTCCTGACTCCAAGGCCGGTGCTTTATCCACTACACCACCTAGCCACCCCTAGAATTCATCTTAATAATCTTAATAATAATAATATAGCACTTATGATATTCCAGGCATTGTGCTAAGTACTTCACAATTATCATCTCATTTGATCCCGTTAACCCTGGCAAAAGGTACTATTCTTAACATCATTTTACAGATGGGGAAACTGAGACAAACAGAAGTCGAGTGGCTTGCCCAAGGTCACACAGCTTGTGTTTGAATTTAGATTTAAACTTAGGCCTTCCTGACTCTGGACCCAGCACCTTCTCCACTGCACCACCTAGCTGTCTGTCTTGAAATAAGATGTGAAGTGTTGAGCTAAATGTAATTTCCATCAGGATGTTTTTCAGTTTTCCCAATAGTTTTTTTTTTTTATCTTTTACTCTTTTTTTAAATTATCTCATCTTTGACAAGTGAAGAAAGTCCAAAGAGTTTGGGACTACAACAGATTCACATGATGATAGTACCTGACTACATAGTTTAATGAAGAGTATCATGTCTCTGAAGGGTGAACAAGGGAGAAAAAACATTTAGATGGCCTAGTAAAAGAATGTTGAATAGATTTTCTTGGGTAATACATGCACCAGGACTGAAGGAAATATTTTTAATTTTCTGACTGAACTTTCTGGTTGGGTTCAAGTAATTTCTTCTATGTTGGGAGTTCCTTTACATTGATACCATTGGCTCATATGAGGAAAACCAATGGGAAGTACAGGTTAATGGTAAGTGAATAACTATACCCTCACAGTTCTGAACAATGAAGTATCTTGTTCATTGTTTCAATGGAGCATTGGTTTGTCTTGTCATGAGAATGATATGAACTAATGCAAAAAATTAAAGACTCATCTATGTCTTGTGTTTGGTGCCTCCAATCAAGTTGCTCCTGTGTACTCCCCATCCAGTTTGCCAGGTAGCACTTGCATTGCCTGCACAACATAGATTCTATGGGTAGGGTATACTTTCTGTGCCAAGAACTTTTACACCGGTGGTTTGTGGTCCATGTCTCCCAGCATCATGCTTCCAGGTAAGATGGTTGGGTTCGTTTTCTTGGCGAAGGGTCCAGTAGAGTGCAGGTTATACAGGGAGGTCCTCCTAACAGTTTTTGTTTAAATAGTGTGTCTTTATTTTTTCCTAGGTCTATAGTTTGGTCAGTATTGCCATTTTTATTTCATTTGCTTGACTTTCTCTTGAATAATTAATATTTATTCAAATATTTATGTCTGTATTTATAAAAAAGAAAATTTTGTAGTTATTGTGTAGGTCTTGGTAGGTAGAATTTTTAGTATTTTATACATTCTGTAACTATTTCAAATAGAATTTCTTTTTCTGTCTCCTCCTGCTGGGGTTGTTGACAGTCTGCAGAAAGGTTATTGATGTATTTGGATTTATTTTATATCTTACTTGTACAAGGTGTTATACATGTAGTAAACGACACTCCCAAGTACAACTCTAATAAGATGAAAATGTAATTGATAAAGGAGTATATGCTGAAAGCTTATGGAATTCTTTGTCCTGAAAAAGGTAAAATGTTTTAGAATATTTCATTATCATGAAACTGTTGTAAATAGAATGAATGAAATTGCTGCTGACATTAAAATGGAAATTTATCTCATGGAAATTGATGAAATTAATATAGATATTAGTGGACTGGCTCAAGTAGTTGCATTTATTTGTAAGAATAAATGTGACAAAAACATTTCTTTAGGAAATACAAGAACTTATGGACAAGTATAATCTTTCATTATCCAAACTAGTGTGTGTGTGTGTGTGTGTGTGTGTGTGTGTGTGTGTGTGTGTGTGGTTATAGATGAATCAATATTAATTTTCTTCATTTTTCTTAGAAACTGAATTTGAGTAGAAAGGTTTATTATATAGAAGTTCATTAACCTTTTGAATAATAGGAACTGATTTCAGATTTTGACTTTGATTATAGGTAGCCCAGCACTTTTAAATGAGTTGAATTTAAAACCTGCGAGATGAAATGAAGTTGTAACATTTATACACAACAATTTTGATACATTTAAAATAAAACTTGACCTTGGTAAAGGCAACTAAAAATTGGGATTTCACTCATTTTGCTATATATAAAAGTTTTATCAAGAATCATTTGGTTCTTGTAATTTCAGCAATTATGCAACAAACATTCAAGAATTATATTTGAGTTTGAAAGATGATTTGAAGGAATCAAAATGTGTGAAAATGTTTTATTTATTATTGAGTTTCATTTTCTTTTGATGCTGAGAGAATAAAAAGTAACATTAAAATGGAACTTGTTTTAATTCAATATTCAGAATACAAAAAAAAGTATAATGAAGGTAACATTCCAGATTTTTATTCTTATTTATCAAGAAATTTGAACTATAACTGTTTGCACTGAGAATCTTAGCAATGGGGGCAGCTAGGTGGCAGAGTGGATAGAGTACCAGCCCTGGAGTTAGGAGGACCTGAGTTCAAATGTGACTTCAGATAATTAATAATTGCCTAATTGTGTAACCTTGGGAAAGTCACTTAACCCCATTGCTTTAAATAAAAAAAGAAAGAGAATCTTAGCAATGTTTGGTAACACATATGTATTTAATTAATTTTTTTCTCTCCTGAAGACTGTTAAAACTTCACAGTCAATATCAACAAATGAACATTTATCATTTATATGAAAATGGAATAACAAAAGCTTTTATACCTGATACTGATAAGATAGTTTCTGGCAAAAGATGCCCAAGTTTCTAGCAAATATATTAAATTAATTTCAAATCTCCCTATAGTGTCATGTTTTTGTAATGATTTTGATCAATTATATATTAAAAAATAACATTTTTAAATTTATAACTTGTTATCTGATTTAAAAACATATAACAAATATACACGTATCCATATAGATTTCAAATAAATATTGAAAAGAAATCATCAAATTCTTCATAATGTTTTTTATATTTATATTTATTCCCTTTCTTATTTTAATGTGTTGATGAACTAATTTGTAAAAATGAAATAAACTTTAAAATAAGAACATATAATCATGTAGTTTTCTAAGTCACTATGTGGCCCCAGGGGATGCTTATGTACATTGTAATGGACCTCATTTCTATTTGAGTTTGTCACTATTATCTTGCAACTTTGTTGAAATGATTATTTTTTTAATTGATTCCCTGGAATTTTCTAGCTAAGACAGAAAAACAGTGATACTTTTGCTTTCTCTTTGACTATTTTTTATTCTTTATTTTTTAAAATCTTGGTCTTCTTGCTATAAGCTATCATTTCTAATTTTGTGGCAAATAATAGAGTTGATTTGTAATGCTTGGTTTACCCTGCTCTTCCTAGAAAGTTCTCTAGATTTATCTCCATTATGTATAATATTGAGGCTGGATTTGAACTCAGGTACTCCTGACTCCAGGGCCAATGCTCTATCCATTGCGCCACCTAGCTGCCCCCATGTTGGCTTTTTTTTTGAAAGATGCTTCTTAACCATATTATGAAAAATCAATTAATTCTTACTTTGTTTTAGCCTTAAAAAACTGAAGTGCATGATTTGGGGAGGTTGTCAAAAAGTTTTATTCAATTTTTATTGATATAGGAATATGATTTATTGAACTTATTATTAACATTGTCTGTTATGTTTATAGTTTTTCTAATATCAAACAAACCTTTCATTTCTGGTCTAAATCCAGCCCAGTTAGATATATGGTCTTTTTTTTATATGTTGTTGTAACCTTTGCTAATAACCTCTTTGCTAATATTAATTACAGTTTTATAATCTATTGATATTTATTATGCACAATGGTCCCTTTTTTCTTCCTATTTTGAATTTTATTCATATAACTATCAAGATTATATTTATTATTTAAAGCAGCACTTTTGGGAACAGTTAAGACTTAGAAACAAAATAGATGTCCATTAATTAGAAAATGACTAAATAAATTGTCGAATGTGAATGCAATGGAATAGTGTTGTAAGAAATGATTTGTGTGATGAATATAGAGAAGCATGGAAAGATCTTTATGAACTGATATAGAATAAAATAAGCAGAGCCAAGAAAAATAGTATATACAGAGTTAACTTCTACAATATAAATGGGAAAAAATTATAAACCAAAAAATCAAAAGCAAATGTAACTAAATTTAAAAAATCAAGCAGAACTCAAATGAACTGATATGAGAAGACACCCCTCCCCCCAAACTACCCTTCAGAGAGATGGGAAATCCACAGATGTTACATATTGTCCATTTTCAGATTTTTTTTTTTTGCAAGGCAATGGGGTTAAGTGGCTTGCCAAGGCCACACAGCTAGGTCATTATTAAGTGTCTGATGTTGGATTTGAATTCAGGCACGCCTGACTCCAGGGCCGGTGCTCTATCCACTGCGCCACCTAGCCGCCCCCTCATTTTCAGATTCTTAAGGTATTGATTATACTAATATTGAGAAAGAAGATTTTTTTCTCTCTTGAAAAATACTATTTTACATATTGGTTCTTGTCCTTCATTAGTGAAGAAGACTAAAATGACATCACTTTTGTTAGAGACAAGTTACACTATGTCTGACTGTGGCTTATCAGACCAATACAAGAGCAAAATGCCCTACCACAGTTGGGCACAAATAGTACAAGTAAACTACTGGAATGGGTTCTCTCAGGGAGGCGAAAGGGGTGAGGGGGATACTTTGGACAGCTATAGCAATGCAAGAAACAAAAAATATCATTAGGAACTTGTTAAAAAGAAATTAAACTCTGTTGGGATGGTGGGGGGAGGGAAGCAAGATTGGGAGAAAATTGTAAAATTCAAAAAAACAATTAAAAAAAGAAATAAACTTCATATTTGTTTCTAAAAATAAAAAATACTATATATCACAGAAAATATTTGGTAGTATCCTAAAGGAGGTCCAGATTTAAAGAATGAAGGTAATGAGTTCTTTTTTGGACTTGTTGACTTTGAGAAACTTGTGAGATCCTAGGCAAGATATCTAGCTGGCAATGAGTGATAGGAGTTAGGAGAAGGGCTAGATTAAGGAGCAACCACTGTATTTGTGTTACCTGGGTCTGTCTAGGTGTGACTTACAGGGAGGAATGAATGGTTATCTCTAGGCTTTCTTCTAGCCACTTCTTTGAGGGACACTGATTCCTACTAGGCAAAGAGTTTTAGATTGAGGTCATGAAGCTGACTATTCTTTGCTCCTCAGATAGAGTAATGGGCTAGAATTATATTTCTCTGCCCCTCTCTAAATATTTTTACTTAGGGGAAATGCTTTTTAGTTTCAAGTTGCCTTCCTAATAGCTCTTATTAAGAGGGAAACTGTGTACATATTTTAGACTGAAGGCTAGACTCCCCTTCCATCCAAATGTCAATTATTTAAAGACCACACACAGTGGAGAACATGTAAACCCATGTTCCCAACCCCCTCCCCAAATCAAGGAAGTTAATACAGAGGGAAATGTCAAATAATATGCAGGGTAAAATTAGAAAAATTAGAGAAAATTAGAAAACTAGAGGAATCAGAGAAAATTAGAGAAAAAATTTTCACTCTACCACTGAGAATGAAAGTTCTCAGATCAGACAAGAGAGAAAATCCTAGATTTCACCCAATGGGAATGGGAATTCCCCACAGGCTCAGTGTCATAAGTTGAAGATAGGGACATGATAAAGGTTTTGACTTTTTATATGAAGTCTTCTTTCCAGAGTCATTTTCTCCCTGTAAAGGTCTCTCTCTCTCTCTCTCTCTCTCTGAAGAGAATATGGAATTCTATATATCCTGTCTCGAAGACAGCAGTCAGAAGGTACCAGAGCTTTCACTAACTGTGCCCCCTTATACAGGCACACAATCTTCACCAATGAGGAGAACCTCACTGAGTCTGAATGACATTCCAAAAATCTCTATGAAGCAAACAGAAAACAATACATTTCTTGCAATAACACAATGTTGATTAATTAAGATCAACATAAATTTGAGGTAGAAAAGTGAGCTGATTTTTGATGATAATATTCTCTTTCAATTTTCTACTACATTTGAAATTTTTTTGATGAGTATCATGAACAAATGCTTTCTAATTGTAGAGCATTTTAGTAGTGTAGATCAAAATTCACTTGATAAGCATTCCCAATGTGGAAAGTTTAAAAATGATATATGGGCAATAATATGGTGATAGAAGTTGAATGAATAAGAAAAGAACTGGAAAATATGATCCTATAAGACTCCAGAGAATTGAGGAATGATACAGAGGAGAAAAAGTAGAGAAAGCCCCGAGAAACAAACAAGGACTCAATCCAAGCATTCAGTCTGATTCCTGGGAAACTACATTATAGTTTCTATAATCCTATTAGACTGCTCCCTGGTAATATGTCAAGAGTGCGACCTGGAGCTTCTGTAATTGCCTGGTTCTTATGTTAAGAAAAACAATTATCTATTTCTTGTCTTCTGTACTGAAAAACTGGTTCAGAGAAATTAGACATATAGATTGTCTTCTCTCCAGGATTGAAAGGAGGTTTGGGAAGAAGTGATTGGGGGAAACAGGTGGTGAGCTGCATGCTACATATTTTAATTGCTTATTATTAAGCTTACCTTTCATTCTATTATTGTTATTTTAGTAAGTTACAAATTTGTTCCAAATATTTGCTCATGTTAAGTAGAATAAGCATTCCATCAGGATGTACATGATGATCCTATACATTCTGGTATTCAGTTAGAGTCATTTAATTATGTCAATATTCATGTTGAATTCTCATGTGAAATGCATACTTCATTTTTGTGTGTGTTTTGTGTTTTTGCAAGGCAATGGGCTTAAGTGACTTACCCAAGGTCACACAGCTAAGTATTAAGTGTCTGAGACTGGATTTGAACTCAAGTTTTGTGCTCTATCCACTGTACTACCCAGCTGCCCCCTTGAAATACACATTTGAAAAGGTTCTCTTCAGTATATCATAGTGACAGTACTAGTATAAGTACTGATAAGGAGGGAGAAGGGGAAAGAAGAAAAATATTTATATAAAACCAGCCATGTAGCAGATACTCTTTTTTGGGGGGGTGGGGTTAAGGTTTTTTGCAAGGCAATGGGGTTAAGTGGCTTGCCCAAGGCCACACAGCTAGGTAATTATTAAGTGTCTGAGGTCGGATTTGAACTCAGGTGCTCCTGACTCCAGGGCCGGTGCTCTACCCACTGCACCACCTAGCCACCCATTTTTGCTTGTTTTTGTAGAGCAATGGGGTTAAGTGCCTTCCTAAGGTCACACAGCTAGTAAGAATCAATTGTCTGAGGCTGGATTTGAACTCAGGTCTTCCTGAGGGCTGGTGCTCTATCCACTGCCACCTCCTTATCCCCAAGCATTGTGCTAAGTGCTTCCCCCCCAAACAAATATTATTTCATTTTCTCCTCACAACTCTATAAAATACGTGCAATTGCTATCTCCATTTTACATTTGAGAAAACTGAGGCAAACAGATTTAAGTAACTTAGTGTCTCATAACTCGTAAGTGTCTGACTCTGAATTTGAATTAATTTTCTTTTTGATTCTAGGACCAGTGATCTATCCAGTATGTCACCATTTTCCTGGAAGGATTGAAAAGGATAATGCTGAACAAAAGTTGTTTGCTCTTTTTTAAAACGATAGATACTACTTTGAAGCACAAAAAAAATGGATTCTGTAATCCTTCATCATTTGTTGTAATGCTTAGCATTATATTGTTCCACAAAAAAATGCTCTGTAGTTTAGATGTTCAAAGGATCATCAAAATTAATCGCCACACAACATTATTTAATGCCCTTGCTGGAGACCATCCAGTGTCGTCAATTGAATGCACTTTCAGTAAACTTAAACAGATTTTTCCCATTTCCATGAGGTTAGGTTTCCAAATTCTAGTCAAATATCTTACTGTGGGAGGCATCATATTGTAAGCATCAGGAACTTTTAGTTCAAAATAAAATTTTCCACCCTGGTAGTAACCCTCATCTGTGAGTACTTTTAAGCTAAAAGTAGTGAAGCTTTTTTGGATTAGGACAAATCACTTTTATATTAGTAGTGCTTAACCTTTTTGTTGTTGTTGTTGTTGCTGTTGTTGTTATGCATCCCTTTGAAAATCTGACATATTCCATGCACCCCTTCTTAGAATAATCTTTTTAAATGCATAAAATAATAAAATACATAGGATTAAAACAGAAACAGGTAAATCAGATTTAATTAAAATTCACTCAAACATATATTGAGTTGGAAGAAATTCTACACATAATTTAGCATTTATAAATTAAGTTCATGAGCCCCAGGTTAAGAATCACTGCTTTAGCTATACAAGGTAATTTGACTTTTAAATTCTGCAACCTAAATTTAACAGTTTGTCTGTAATAGACATTCTTTGTTGGAATCAGAAATTAGAAAGAAAGGGTCAGATAGGAGAAATGTTTTTCAACAGCTTTGGTAACTGGAGTAAATTACTCCTTAATTGTAGCAGATGTTTTTCTTTAATATAGAAGTTTGCTCAAGAGGGACAAATAAGGGCAATTCTTTGGCAAAAATACCAGATTTAAAATGGTATAACAATTGTAATTTCACCAATGTTAGCCTGATTCTTAAGTTTTCTCCTGCTACATTTGTATCACAAAAAAAACTTTTATTAAAATAGACATTGGGCAGGTAGGTAGCGCAGTGGATAAAGCACCGGCCCTGGAGTCAGGAGTACCTGGGTTCAAATCTGATCTCAGACACTTAATAATTACCTAGCTGTGTGGCCTTGGGCAAGCCACTTAACCCCATTTGCCTTGCAAAAAAAAAATGGATAGACATGGTATTTTACCATACCATTAACTGATCATGGAAATAAGCTTGTGTCACTGCTGCAGAAGCAACAATAAAACAACTAGAAATGTGCTTGTAAATAAAAAGAATGATTCTATCAATATTACATTTTTTCCCTCCTATAATCTCATTCATGGCTATGCCTTAAACTAGAGGTGGCCAAACTTACTAATCCTTTGATTCAGTTTTCCTACCATTTTCATTTTTAGAAACTCTAGAACTGTGAGCAGGGTTATACCCAGTCAAAATTGTAAGGTAAGTAGGTAAAGTTTAAAAACAGACATTTAATATTTGAGCTGGAAGAGAGTCCACATATTATTTGATCTAAACATTTCCTTTTCATAGATAAGGAAAACAAGGTTCAAACTGTTTCTCCCAATTCCTTTAAGCCTCTCTCTTGGAACTTTGTTCCATTTTGGGTGCTCTGTCATTCTGGTGTTTCTTCACTAAATTAGGGCTTGTTCCCAGGTAGCCAATGATTTTATTTCTCTTTACTTAAGGGTGGTATTCATTCAGGTCCCTATTTGGTGACAAGCTAATTTGACAAAGTAATTCCAGATAATATGCTCATACTTCCTTTGGATGTAATTTGATATTGCTTCCAACTAACATTTAGGTTTTTTTTAAGTTAAAATTTTTTAAAATATTTCTTGCTTTGACAAATCAGCTACAAATATCTAAATAAACTTGATTCAAAGCATAATTCTCAGTTTATGAAATAAGACAATGAGAGACATGTACTTTAACTTTGATAATACATTTCTAATATCACCCATTTTATTTGGTCATAATTTTGTTGTTTCTTTATGCTAACTTTATGTACATTGTCTACTGAGCTCAAGACTGTCTTCTTAATTCTCTATCAGGCACAGTGGATAGAATACTGACCTTGGAGTCAGGAGGATTGGAGTTCAAATCCTGTCTCAGACATTAACTAGCTGTATGAGCTTGGGCAAGTCACTTAACTCTGATTACTTCACACCCAGGACCAACTCTAATCATATTGATTCCTATCTGGCCACTGGACCCAGATGACTTTGGAGAAGAAAGTGAGACTGGTGACTTAGCACAGCACCCCCTCACTCAAATCCAGTTCACATGCTTGTCATGACATCATCACCCTGATGTCTTGGCCTTCTTTGAAAATGAAGAACAAACACCATCATCACCACTTCATACAAGTCTTTCCATATATCTTCGCATTTTTCATATGTTCAGATTATTTCTTGTCCCTCATGGTAATGCCCCATTGTATTAATCTACTCAATAACTATTGTTTCTAACTTTTGTTATCGCAAATCAATGCTTACATTGTTAACAGTAGTCTTTAAACAAAAGGATTTTTAAAAGTTGGAATTTCAAGTATTATTAAATGAAATTAAATCCAATATTTCTGTTTCTGTCCTTTCAGGAACAGAATTCTTCTGTAGGCTTCTGACCTTCTTTTGTCTGTGGTAGGAACTGTTCAATGACACCATCTGGGAGCAAGATTTATATGAGACAGAACCCCTAATTGACTAGAGACACAGCCTGTTATAAATATTTCTGGGGAAAGTCCCTTAACACTCCCACTTTGTGACTTTCGATCCAAAGTCACTGACATTCAGAAGAAAGCATAAAATAGAGAAGAGATAAGAGATCAATTGCCCTAGGAGAAGAATTCAACCTTGCTTGCTATTTTGATCTGACCTTTTGAATTCTCTACCCTGAGAATTTTGTGCACCCATACTCTTTTCTCTTCTTCAATGACAAAGATAGAACGCTTATTGAATTTGGAGGTGGGATAGTAAAAGAGGGATAGTAAAAAAAATGGATACTATAATTAGAATCCAAAATAGATATTGACAGCTAGAACTCTGGGCTGAATCTATTACGATGGAGTTGAGTAGGGATAAATGTAAAGTTGCAGGTTAAAAAAAATAAACCATATAAGGGTATTTTGACAGATACTTGGTTACAGGTCTGAAAAAAAGATCTTGGAATTCTGGACTGTAAAGTCACTATTCATCAACACTAACTTTAAAAAGTCTAGTGTTCAGGATTGTTTTTCCTTCTATTCTCTACTTTAGATAGATCATTCCTTTTTTTCCCACCCACCTATAGGAGATAATAGAATCATCTTTAAGTCTGGGAGAGACCTTAGAAGTAATTTAATAAATCACTTTCCAATTTAATAGAGAAAAAGCAGTATATTTAGTTCTGGGCAAAAAGGTTGGAAATGCAGATTTATCCCTTCCTAAGATTTAAGAAAAAAGAAGGTAAGAGAGAGGTAGAGGATGGAGACAAAGAACCAAGTTTTTGTCTCTGTAGCACAATAAGTCTAGAACTGTATATCCCTACTCACATAGTCCCAGTGTCAACAGTTCCAAAATCTTCCTCTCCTCCCTACTGTATCAAGTCTAAATAAAGTTACTTGTGCATAGGGACTATGGCAGAGGCTGACACTTCATATCTACTCTACTTTTTTATCAAGGTTTCTTGAAGTTTCTCTCTAGGTCTCTGCTGAAGCTGGTGTCCCTTCCTTCAATACTCACTCACTTCTCACCTCTTGTGAAATTTCTGTTCTCCCTCCTCTCCTTTAGGATGAGAAGGATCCTTTTAGACGAGGTACAACCTCTTTAATCCTTAAGTCAGAATACACTGGGGATTTCTTGTACTCACCAGCAGACATTTATCTTTGTTGTCCAGTATAATTCTTTGGTTTCCTTGAGGCAGGTGCTGTGGCACCTCTGTAGAGGTAATGAATCATCTTATAACTAAATTAAGTGTTCTTTTCATTCCTTATCCTCATTGACTTCTTTGCCAATTTTTACATCCTTTTAAATGAATTTATCACTGTTTTTGTGATCTTATATTATTCCATTTCTTCGATCTTTCTGTTTGATCTTTTTTCAGCATGCTTTTCTTTTTTTCCCATTTATTTATTCTCACTTTGTACAAATAATGTTTTTCTATACATTACTAAAATATTCTTATTTAAGAGTAAACATAATAGGGGCGGCTAGGTGGTGCAGTGGATAAAGCACGGGCACTGGAGTCAGGAGTACCTGGGTTCAAATCCAGTCTCAGACACTTAATAATTACCTAGCTGTGTGGCCTTGGGCAAGCCACTTAACCCCATTTGCCTTGCAAAAAAAAAACAAACCTAAAAAAAAAAAAGAGTAAACATAATACCCCCTCCCCCCCAAAAATATAGATCCATGTAAGTGATAAAGTAAAAGGGAGAGAAAAAAATTAAAATTAAAATAAAATAATAATAATAGTAATTGTAGGTGTGGCCAGGTGGCGCAGTGGACAGAGCACCAACCCTAGAGCTAGGAGCACCAAAGCCCAAATCCATCCCCATATACCCAACTATCACTCAGCTGTGTGACCCCATGCAAGCCACCCCAACCCCACTGCCCTGTAAAAACTAAAAAAAAAAAAAGACCCAAAATAAGATAAAATAGTAATAATAATAGTAGGGGTGGCCAGGTGGCAGACAGAGCAAGTCCCTGGGGCCAGGAGCACCCGGGTCCAAATCCAGCTTCAGACACCCAACAATCACCCAGCTGCGGCTCCAGGAAGACCACCCCGCCCCATTTGCCCTGCAACCTCCCCCCAAAAATAGTAATAATAAAAAAATGTGCTTCAGTCTGTGTTCCAACACCACCAGCTCTGTAATTGGTGGATCACATTCTTTATAATAAGTCCATCACAAAAGTTACTTCCATATTTTTCCACCATTGCCATTGGTGATCACAACTCCCTCCATTCGTATTTCTCCACTACTATGTACTCTATTTTCTCTCTCCTTTCACTCTGTCTCTTCTGTAGGGTAGCTGAGTGGTGCAGCAGACAGATCCCCGACCCTGAGGCCAAGAGGCCCTGAGCCCACATACCACCCCTTAGGCCCAGCATCCACTTGGCCCTATGGTCCTGGACAGGCCATCCAATCCCAACCCCTTGCAAGAAGTAAAAAAGAAAATGTGTTATATCTGACCACTCTCCCCCCATGGTCCATCCTCTCCTCCATCACTCACATCATCCCCCTTTCCCCTGCCCCCCCCTCTTACTCCAGATGTCTATACCCCATTGAGTATATATGCTGTTTCCTCTCCTAGCCACTTCTGATGAAAGCGAAGAGTCCCTCATTCCCCCTTGCCTTCCCCCTTCCATATCATTACAATAGCTCATTGTAATAAAGAAAAATCTTATTACATGAAATATCTTAGTCTATTCCTCCTCTACTTTTTCTTTCTTCCATTACATTTCCCTTTTTATTATTGACTCCATTTTTACACCACATTATACTTCAAATTCAGCTTTCTCCTGTACTTCATCTATAAAAACTCCTTCTACCTGCTCTATTAAATGAGAAGGTTCATATGAGTATTATCAGTATTATTTTTCTATACAGGAATACATGTAGTTCATCATCATCATTAAGTCCCTCATATTTTCCCCTTCTCCTCCAATCTCTATGCTTCACCTGAGTCCTGTATTTGAAGATCAAACCTTCTCTTCAGCTCTGGCCATTCCAAAAGGAATATTTGAAATTTCCCTGGTTCATTGAAAGTCAATTTTTTCCCCCGGAAGATGTTCAGTTTTGCTGAGTAGTTGATTCTTAGTTGTATTCTGAGCTCTTTTGCTTTCTGGAATACTATATTCCAAGCCCTACGGGCTTTTAATGTAGCTGCTGCTAAGTCCTGTCTGATCCTGACTGCAGCTCCATGATATTTGAACTGTGTCCTTCTGGCTGCTTGTAATATTTTCTCTTTGACTTGGGAGTTCTGGAACTTGGCTATAATATTCCTGGGGGTTGGTTTTTTTTTTTTTTTGGATCTCTTTCTCAGGGAGATTGGTGGATTCTCTCAATTTCTATTTTGCCCTCTGCTTCTAGGATATCAGGGCAATTTTCGTAACTCTTTGAAAATGATGTCAAGGCTCTTTTCCTGATCATGACTTTCAGGTATTCCAATAATTTTTAAATTATCTTTCCTAAATCTGTTTTCCATATCAGTTGTTTTTTCAATGAGATGTTTCACATTTTCTACTAATTTTTCATTCTTTTGGTTTTGAAGTATTGTGTCCTTATTTCTTGTAAAATCAACAACCTCCCTCAGTTCTATTCTTTGTCTAAAGTATTTGTTTTCCTTAGAGAGCTTTCTTATGTCTTTTTACATCTGGCCAATTCTGCTTTTTAAAGCATTATTCTCCTCAATAACTTTTTGAACTGTTTTATCCATTTGACCTATGTTGGTTTTTAACATGCTATTTTCTTCAGCATTTTTTTTTGGATTACCTTGACTAAGCTGCTGACTTCTTTTTCATGTTTTTCCGGCATCACTCTCATTTCTTTTCCCAATTTTTCTTTTATCTCCCTCACTTGATTTTCAAAGTCTTTTTTGAGCTCTGTCATACATAACCTAAACCCAATTTCTGTTTTTCTTGGAGTCTTTAGATGAAGGAGCTTGTGCTTCCTCATCTTCAGATTGAGTGTTTTGATTCTTCTTGGGATCACAGGCAAAGTATTTTTCAATGGTGTTCCTCTTTTTTTCTCTGTTTACTCATTTCCCCAGCCTGTGCCTGGTTTTGGGGTGCTTCCTAAGCTTTTCAGTATTAGTGGGACACCTCTACAAGGATCTCCATGTGTGAGGTTCTGTCTTCCCTCCTGGTTTGTGAATGACCACAAGTGCACCCCCCTGCCACAGGGCTGAAGTGGGGGGGGCCCTGCTGTTCTATTGGGGGGCCTAGACTGCTATCAGGATCTGAATGTGATCAGAACCCCAGAGTCCTGTTCCAGGGACAGAGGACAGAACTCGGCAGTCTCTCTCTACTCCCCTCCCTAGGCTCAGCACTCATGCCCTGGGGCTCCTATTTACCGGATTCTGCTTCCTGTTCCTGGATCTGGGCTGCCTTGGCCACTGCTCACTGTGTGCCCTGAGGTCTGGGCTGCACGTGCTCACTCTGGCAGAGAGAGGTATCCCCGCTGATTCCCCAAGTTGTTCCAGGTGGCCCCGGGGTGTTGGTCAGGAACCTGCCCTGCTGCTGTGAGCCCTCCCAGTGCCCTGGGGCTGCTTCCAGGAGGCTGAAATTCCTTCACTCTGGCTCTACCCCTCCAACCTCTGGGAGTGGGGCCTTTCCACTCTTTTCCAGGTTACTTTGGGTTGGAGAATTGCCTCACTGGATCCCTCTGTGGGTTCTGTCTCTTGAAAATGTAGAGTCCTTAGTTTATAAGTTTTAAAAGAGAGCACCTAAGAGACATCCTCTCTTGTCGCCATCTTGGCTCCACCCCCTCAACATCCTTTTCTGCTGTAGCTTCTCTTAATCTTTTTCTCCATTTCTTTCCCTCTATTCTTCTTTTTCCTTCATTTATTCTTCTTTGCACAGTTCATCAATTTTCCCATTTTTCATTATGGTCTCTACACTAGTAGCATCAAGATTTGTATCATGATTTTTGTTCTGTCATTTGCATTTTAGTCTTATATTTCCACCTACCTATAGGAGATGATAGAATCATAGCTTTATATCTGGAAGAGACCTAAGAAGTAATTTAATGCACCTCTTTCCCATCTAATAGAAAAAAAATAGGAGTGCACGGAAGTTAATTGATTTGCCATGAAATTCACCAGATTATTAGTGAAATTTGAAGTGGGTTCTGACTTAGATCCAGTATTCATGATGCTTCATGATGGCTTATTAAACTGTGCTTGGCAAGAGCTTCATAATTACAATTCATTCCTATAATTCCTGTAATTCTCTCCTTAAGCAGAGCATTGCTGTGGCCAAAAAAAGTCATACCTTGATGGCCAATTTTAATGAATAGAGTAGGTCAAAAATCTATTTAATTAATAAATCAATGATGAATTGTACTGTCGCATGCAAATTATTATAAGATGGACAGTCTGATTTAATACTTCTGAAGTAAACAAGATAAATGATGTTATTGTTAGCTTCTATGAAGGAAACATAAAGGACTGATGACTACACAAAGGGAAGTTCTAAGATAGTAGATCACATCACAAACATTACAGTTATTTGCTAAATAAATTAATTTGAATTAGCATTTTCTTTGTGAGATCAAGAAGTTTTTAAATAAAAATAAGAATGCAAGCTTTTCCTATCCATTTCAATTCCTAGACTTGATGCTATTTTCATTTTATGAAGAGGACCAATAACATCATGAGCTCACTTCTTGATTCATACATAAATTGGATTTAAGAGAGACAGAGTTGTACAAAGTCATTAGGTTCACTATCTCTTCCAGAATAATTGAAGTCAGGTGGCTAGGTGGCACAGTGGATAGAGCATGGACCCTGGAGTCCAGAGGACCTGAGGTCAAATCCAGACTTAGACACTTGCAAAATCCTACCCCCCAAAATAGAGTACTATTGAATAATAAACATAAGAAACAATGAGGAACTAAAGTGGTGGCAATGGAAAAGGGGAGGAAAATGAAACAAAAACCAATCAATTTGGGGCAGCTAGGTGATGGAGTAGATAGAGTACCCACCTTGGAGTCAGGAGGACCTGAGTTTAAATCCAGCTTCAGTCTCTTAATAATTACCTAGTTGTGTGACCTTGGGCCTTGTTGCCCTTCAAAAACCAAAACCAAACAGAATAATTGAAGTTCAGTGGCCTGACAAAAGTCAGGATGATTGGTGACAGCCTGGGATGCAGTGGTTGACCTTGGAGTCTTTGCTATCTGACCAAACTCTAAGCCCTCCACAGTGCCTACTTCAACTTCAACTGCCTTCATGGCTCTTAGAACAAATTATTCTCATCCACTCATTCTCATGGGGAAAATCTTTACATGCTTGGAGTTAACATTGATGGGATTAAGACTGGTTGCTCTCAGATCTGGTGTAGTCTTTCTGCCAAGATGGTTTTACTGGGGGGAGATCACTGTACATACTATAAACTTCTTCCCCTCCTTTTTCCATGTCTTATTGTGTGCTATTTTAATTTATAGAATAAAACAAACATTTCTACAACAGTATAATTTGAAAAAAGAGATGATCGCACATGAAGCTACAAATCTACTATGTATAATTTGCAATTCTTTTAATTATACAACAAATTTATCATGTTTCTTTTTTCTTTTTTTTCTTCCCTTCTCACACCCCCACCCCTTTGCTAGAGATGGCCACCTTTAGACACAAATAGGTATTTACATGTATATATGTATGTACATAAAATTATTTTATGTATAATTGCATTTATCAGTTCTTTCTCTGAATGCAGATAGCATCTTTCTTCATCTATCATTTATAGTTAATTTGAGTGTTTGGAATAGTCAAAATAATTATTTGTTCAAAGTTGTTCTTAAAATAGTCTTGCTACTATTATATTCAATGTTTTCTCTAATCTGTTCTCATTAAAAGATGACCAGCTTCCTACAAAGTCCCTAAAAAGCCTTAATCACTGGCACAATTGGCTCAGGAATAACTGTAACAATTGCTTCTTTTAACTCCCCACATTGGTCACTTCTTACAACAGTCTATCCCTAACCCCTAATCAGGTATTGGTTGAATCAAATTATCAAGGATTCATTTTGACTAATGTGATTGAGGGGAGGGTGAACAGGAGAAAAAGGAATTGGTCTGAAATAGGAAGAAATGAGAAAAGAAAGCATCAATCTCCCACCTGAAGTTATGTCTTGTGATCCCTAAGGTGATGATGGTCAGTGTGTGAATCAGGCAGGGGAGAGATCTGGTACAGACAGTGACTAAGGAAGGAATTATCTGTGACTGGCAAAAGTTAGTAGCGGCCTTTCATTTCTTGACCTTGCCTTGGTCTGCAACAACTTCCATGGTTTTGTATACAGTCTCTTCATCCCCTAGGAACCTCATGGATTTGATGGATTTCAGATTCTTGTAATATACAATGGGAATGCCAATGGAAATGCCAATGGGAACGCAGATTCAGCTCCATGATTGCTTCTTCAGATAGACCCTCAAGGTATTTGACAAGACTATTGTCATGGGTTCAATTAGAACATGCTTTCCTCCCTTGATCTAGGGAATCATTTCCTCAATCCAGAAGGGTAGAGTCTGGGCAATAGTATCTTTCAAGTTCTCACAGGAGGGCAGCTGATCCTTAGTAACATCTGCATAGTGACAGTCCTTGCTGATGGTAGAAGGGGTGGTTGGGTGGTTGGGCTCTTTGAAAGTGGTGAGATCTTAGAGGATCATGGCCAGGTCTTCACCTGGGCCTTATCATGCTTAGCTTTGTCTCTGCTATATTGAGACTTGTCAGACCTAAATAGTGTCACTCACTGAGACATCAAGTCTTCACTAAGGGCAGTCACATCTGGTCATGACATCTAGTCCTGTCCAAAGGGTATGAATTTAAAAAAACAACAAAAATGGGGCAGTTAGGTAGTGCAGTGGATAGAACACTGGCCCTGGAGTCAGGAGAACCTGAGTTCAAATCTAGAATTACCTAGCTGTGTGACCTTGGGCAAATCACTTAACCCCACTGCCTTGCAAACAAACAAAAAACAAACAAAAAACTCAAAGAGCATGAATTGCTCTACTCTGAACAGAGGTGAAGGAAATAGTAAATTTATAAGCAGCATCTTGCAGTGCTTGGTTTCTGAGTTTGACCTCCTCGTGCTTGGTGGGGTTCAGGTTTGCATTGTACCAGATGCTGTAGTGATTCTCAAGGTCCAGGAACTCTCTCAGATCAGCACCAGCTTGTAAGTGGTCATGGTGGGGCAGAGGCATGGGACACTGGGGCTTGAGGAGACCAGCAGATAGGCAAATATTTGCACAGGTTTTCATCCTTACAGGAAATACTTTCTTTCTTCACCTATTCCTCTGAATATTTTCAACTTGATTGGAGTCTTCCTAAGGTTTAGCTTAAGTACCACCTATTATGAAGAATATTTCCTGATCTTTCTAGTTTCTATTGCTCTCTTTAATCTTAAATTAGAAATTAACAATTTTACATATTATATGCTCCAGGATAATCTTTTAAAAGAAAAAAAACCTCATCTTTCAGTTTTTCTTTTGAATTCTCAATGTTTAACATAGTCCCTTGAACAGTGTATTGGATTTGCCAACAGAAGACAAGAGTTAGGACAGTACCTTTGCTATTTATTACCTCTACAATCTTGGGCAGGTCAAAATCTCATTGAGTCTTGGTTATTTCTCTGTAAAATAGGAGGTTGCATTAAATGACCTCTCTGAGTCCCTTCATCTCTAGATCTTTTACTGTAATTATTCATATATCCAAATGTATATCTGAGATCATTGCTATGGATGCTCCTTTCACTGATGCAGATTTAAATCCTTTCATATATACCCATTCTGTGCTACTTTTGTCCAGGTCCTGTAATTTGAAAATCATAGGGAATTTACCCATTATAATAGATACCTTTCTCCTATACAACAAGAATACCAGAAGTGCAATCTGACTGCCAATTTTTCTTCTTTCACTCTGGTCACCAGACATTCTTCTCTTCTTATCATACATATACCTGAGACATTTTTTTACTCCAGTTCTTTATTCAAAATTCTTTAAAAGTTTTATATTTTTTCCTTTTATTAATCCATTCCTCCCTTAACACCTTCTTGCCCACCCCATTCACTGAATATATATTTTAAAATCCTTGAAAATAACATCCTCAATACAAACATGTTTAGTTTGAAAAACAAATTACTACATTTCTTCAAACTAGGAATTAATTATAATCTATGATAATCATAGAACAAACAATTTATTCAGAACATCAATTTACTAGAAGTGAGGTGGTCAAAACAGGGAAGGCAGTAATGCATTTTAAAAAAACCCAGCTAACCAGATGTTATGGTTCTTTACTCAAATGTTGAAGATCTAATTCATTAAAGGATAAAATGGGCTTAACATTTTGCTTAAGGCAATTCAACATCAGTTTTTAAAGAAATAAAAATATTTTTAAAACAATGAAAATATGTTAATCTGGTTTAACAAGCTACACTCATGTTAATGAAGTTTCATTTTTCTTAATAGGATAGGATTTGACCAAAATTTCAAACAAAAATATTGAAGTAAAACAATTTTCAGAAAAAACTGAAATGTAAATAACAAGTTCAATATCAACAATGTTTTTAGATATCAGTACTGTGTTTCATGTATATTTCTTTTTAATAACTTGTCAGAATCTGTCCTTAATTCATTCTACTATCCTCTTTTATTTTGTAGTTAGATTCATCCCATTCACATTCAAAGTTATGGGGCTATGAATTGCCCAGTTTGGAAGATGGCTAACTCCCAAAGAAACCACAATTAGAGAGGAAGGAGTCAGGAGGTAAGGTAAGGACACTAGGTGTGGTGGGGTAAGAGATTGTTTTTGTTTTTGTTTCTTTGCTTTTTAAAAGGCAATAGGGTTAAGTGACTTGCCCAAGGTTACACAGCTAGGTAATTATTAAATGTCTGATGCCAGATTTGAACTCAGGTCCTCCTGATGTCAGGGCCCGTCTTCTATCTACTGTCTCACCTAGCTGCCCCAAGGGTAAGAGATTCAAAGCATCAAAGATTTCAGGGAAAAGACAACTGTAACACTTAGGTGAGAAGTGATGGGGGCTTTCATATATATATATATATATATATATATATATATATATATATGTATATATATATACATATATATGTACACACACACATATATATGCATGAATCAAGATGTTGAAAAATAGAAAAGATAAAATTTGAATTTGAATTAGTGTTATGAACTGTTCTGTGTGGGAATACTGTAAATCTTCATCACCTGGTGCCCTTGAGCAGCAGAACATTATTTTACTAAATGCCATGGGAGTGGGAGTGGATTAGAGACTGGGGAGGATATTTAAGCACTTGTACTCTAATAAATAAACAGAGACCTTGGTGTACAAAGGAGAACTTGTTGTCCTTGTCTCTTGCCCCCTCAATGCTCACCTGGGGAAAGGATAAGCAAGTCTGGAAAGGGTCTCAACAAATTAGATTTGTGAAGTGAGAGTGAGGAGTAAAAAATGACTCTTAAGTTATAAACTAGGGTAATTTGGAAGATGTTGGTGTTGACATTGAGGTAACTTTGGAAAGAGGGAGGGTTTGGGAAGGAAAGACAATTAAGTTCTATTTCAGAAATGTTGAGTTTTCAATGCCATTATTAATATTTCTATATATTTATATCTATATCCACATAGGGTAAGTGTATGCTTGTTGTCAAACCAAGTGTGTGTTTGAGTCTATCTAGATGTCACTAGCAATGAAACAAGAATACATGTCTCTAGAGATAACCCTAGTCACCATTCTTTAAGGAAGACTGATTCTTGCCCAGAAGGTAAATAGAAATTAAGCCCACTAGTTTGTTTACTCTATTCTCCTCACATAAGGAGTAATGGGGTAGAATTATATTTATCTTCCCTTTAAATATTAATGGTCCAGAGGAAATAATATTTAGGTTTAAGCTACTCTCTACTTTAATATCCCTCTAATAATAAGGAAATGCTCTAAATTATATACAAAGGTCTTCTCACCAAATGTCATTTCCATAATGACCATCATAAACAATAAATAGCAAATAAACCCATTTATCCAAGACTGATAGCAAACCTAAAATAGAGAAGTTATAAAGATAATACCCAGAGTAAATTATCTTAACTCTTAGAAAGTGAGATGTTTTGCTCTGTATAACCATCTCCATAGAGAGTCCCCAGTTTTTCTCAATATGAAATTTATTGAAGTTTCAAATGTAGTAAGCTGGTGACAGGGACATGGCACTTCATTTTCATGTCAACTTTTTAGAGGCCACCTGGTCAACTTTCAGGATCTTACCCTGATGGGAAACTGAGTCGGTTTTGTCTCTTGAAGTTGAAAACCCAAAGAACAAGACTATCTTACCTCTCAAGTTCTTACCAACTCTTCCTCAAATAGACACAGGGTATCTCCTAGACATTTCAACCAATGAGAAGAGGTTTTTTTTTTTAATTTTAAAAAATATTTTATTTATTTTGAATTTTACAATGTTTCCCCTAATCTTTCTTCCCTCCCCCAACC
This sequence comes from Macrotis lagotis, assembly GCF_037893015.1. Taxonomy (NCBI): domain Eukaryota; kingdom Metazoa; phylum Chordata; class Mammalia; order Peramelemorphia; family Peramelidae; genus Macrotis; species Macrotis lagotis. Next base: position 154,883,198 of record NC_133666.1, read on the forward strand.
TTTCCCACAGAAGGCAGGCTGTTGAGAGAGAAATCATATCCTTAAGAAGAAAAAAAGTAAAATATAAGAGATAGCAAGATTACATAATAAGATAATTTTTTTAAAATTAAAGGTAATATCTTTGGTCTTTATTTGAACCCTGCAATTCTTTCTCTGGATACAGATGGTATTCTCCATCATAGAAACCCCCAAATTGTGCCTGATTGTTACACTGATGGAATGAGCAAGTCCATTAAGGTTGATCATCATCCCAATGTTGCTGTTAGGATGTACAATGTTCTTTTGGTTCTGCTCATCTCACTCAGCATCAGTTCATGCAAATCCTTCCAGGCTTCCCTGAATTCCCATCCCTCCTGGTTTCTAATAGCACACTAGTGTTCCATGACATACATATAACACAGTTTACTAAGCCATTCCCCAATTGAAGGGCATTCACTTAATTTCCAGTTCTTTGCCAGCACAAACAGGGCTGCTATGAATATTTTTGTACAAGTGATGTTTTCACCCTTTTTCATAATCTCTTCAGGGTATAGACCAAGTAGTGTTATTTCTGGATGAAAGGGTATGCATATTTTTTTGTGTAATTTTTGGTGTAATTCCAAATTGCCAATGAGAAGAGTTTTAAGCAAATGGGCATGAATTCCAGTTTACAGGTCTGTCTGTCTATCTTTCATTGTCTCTGTCTCCCTCCCTCCTCCTCTAAATCTTTACCTCCCTTCCCCCTTTTTCTTTTTCTCTCTCTCTTTCCTCTCTGCTTATGCACTTATATAACATACACACATACTACATATGATTTCTTTTTATTTATCTATCTGTATGAACTATGCGTATGATATAGGGTGAAAAGACTAGGACACTCATGACTAGGAAGTAAAAAATGAATGATGAACCAGCAGAAAAAGCTGAAGAGAGTCAGACAGAAAAGACAGAGAAGAACCAGGACACTACTACATAAGTTAACCAATTAGCATTTTTATAGCACTTTAAGCTTTGCAAAATTCCTTATAATCTCATTTGATTTTTTACAACCCTGGAGTATAGACCCCCTTTATTTTCTACATAATATATGTGATGAAACTGAGGTTAAATGACTTGCTCACAGTCCCACAGCTAGTAATTGTCTGAATTTTATTTTTATCATTCTTTGATCTTATTAACATTTTCCCCAAATTCCAATTCTCTAGAGATGTTAGAATGTCATAGTAATGCAATTAACTCAGAGAATACAAGTGAGGTTTTGTCTATCTCCCTGTAATATTTAACATTTCACATCTCCTCTAGTCACTCATTATCTTCATTCAATGATTCCTTTATAACTGTCTCAGAATCTTCAATCAATCCTAATATCAAAAATTCTTTTTTAACTTTAACTCGAAATCTCTGCATAAGGGTTAAGCATTATAATGCTTCAACAAGCATACTACTTATTTTGACCCAAATGGTCCTGATGCATATATCAGTGTTAACAAATAACCATAACTGAGTCTTCAAGAAGCAAATGTAGCTGTATCACAAGACAATCAAATCTTATTTGGTGGTGTATATTCAAGGTACAATTAAAGACAACATAGACAAACTACACACCTGTAGCATAAGCTTTTACCTCATACATATTTAGGCTTATTGTAATAACAGTTATTTAATTAAGAAGATGTTCCCAAACACAATCTACATATATTAAAAAATCAATATTGAAGAAGATATTGTCACATTTATCCAGATAGTACCAATAGTTGAGGAGTCCCAAGCTGATATTGACAGATTGCAAGTCCTCAGTGAGGTGCAAAAATAAATGAGTTCCTTTATCCATAGTTACTAGAGAATCCCAGACTAGTCTCCTGGTTCCATCTTTCCCATGAAATGGCACAGTTTATCGAATTGGAGTATATGGATTTGTGGATATACCCAGTTAGCTTCAATTTTTTACCAACTGACTATTTTTTCCCCCACTTTAAACATACTGACATAAACCAGAGAGGCACTACAATTAAGGATTTTAATATAGGATTGAAAGAAAACTTAGAGGTCATCTAATATAACTCCTTCATACTGCACACGAGAAAACTGAGACCCAAAGAGATTAAGTAATATGTCCAAGGTCACTAAGTACCAAATGAGTACATATGTTTCCAATTGCATGTTAAAAATATTTAGCACTCATTTTTACAAAATTTTGAGTGCCAAATTTGTCTGCCTCCCTTTTTCCCCTCCCCTCTTCCTAAAATAGTAAAAAACTTTGATATAGTTTATATAAGTGCAGTTGGGTAAAACATATTTCCATATTAATCATAGTTGTGAAAGAAGAAACAAACCAAAAGAAAAAAAAAACACAAATAGTATTCTTTGATTTGCTTTCGGAATCTATCAGTTCTCTCTCTGGATGCTTTCTTTTTTAATTTTATAATTTTCCCCTAATCTTGCTTCCCTCCCCCAGCCCCCACAGAAGGCAGTCTGTTAGTCTTTACATTGTTTCCATGGTATACAATGATCTAAGTTGAATGCAATGAGAGAGAAATCATCGTGGATAGCATTTTCCATCAACAATCCTTTGCTATTACCTTGGATCATTGCATTGCTGAGAAGAACTAAGATATATATAGTTGACTATCATATGGTGTCACTATTATATTGTATATGATGTTCTCCTGACTCTGCGCATCTTACTTTGCATCCCCTAGCATTTAGGTCTTTCCAGGATTTTCTGAAATCTGCCTGCTCATCATTTCTTATTGTACAATAACATTCCATCACATTCATACATCACAGTTTGTTCAGCCATTCTATAATCAATGGATATCCCCTCAATCTCAACTCCCTGATATTACAAAAAGAGTTGCTACAAATTTTTGTATTTGTAGATCCCATTCTCTTTTCCATGAATACACACACACACACACACACACACACACACACACACACACACAAACACATGCATATATGTCTTCCAGGGATTCTTGCACAGAGAGGAACTTGACTTCCCATATGAAGATCAAGCTCCCTGTTCAAGTCATTCTCCCTTCTAAGGCTTTTAAATGGCCTGAGTTCTAAGATAAAACATTTTTCTGATTATAGTTTTTTTTCAAAAAAGGTTTCTCTGTTTTATGATAGTTAGGAAAAGAAAGGAAATTAGATCATTGGTGTAAGCTATGAAGGAAATAAGTTTCAGGAAGGGAAACAAAGTTTGATCTTTCAAATAGGTTGATGCCATATGGTACACAAGTACTTTAACTTAGGAGGAAACATAAAAGCAATCTTACCTGCTCTCAAATCCTGCCTTAGCATAGAAGCAATAGGCTTCTATTATACTGTCTTTTTTATTTTCCTTTTAAATGTCAAAGAAATGCTTTGGGTGATAGATGAATCAACTTGTTAATGAAGAGAAAAAGCTGGTCCTTATAGCACTGGGCTCTGCGCCAAAGGATTTTTAAAAATCAGTTTTCAAGGTGATTCATGTGAGGTTAGCAAATGGAATGATAAGCTCTAATCATTCTAAATGAAATCTGAGAAGACAATGTTACTGATCAAATAGATGACATTGAAAAAATATCCATCTTCCATTCTCAAATTTCTAGCTGTCTCAGAAGGTAGAACTAGTACTATTGAATTGAATACTAAAATAAGAACATGCTTTTTCCAATTTAGTAAAGGAAAAGGATTATTGCCAAGTACAAATAGCAGCATATAAAGTTTAGATAATGAGTATTATGGTATAATCTTGACAATTCAAATTCTTAAGAGTCTGAATATCCTCTATCAAAATGACCCTTAATTTTTTTTATTCAATTTTATTACTGAGAAGAATCTATAAATTTACTGCTGGCAAAATAAAATGTGGAAAATATCACTGACATTTTTTTTTACTTCAGAGAAAAACTTTTTCTTTATGAAGATAGCATGTCCTTTAGCTTGGAATTGTGTCTTTCTCTGTATTTAACACTCTATTTCTACAATTTAATTTATATAAATCTTTTTTATTGCTCCTCCAACTATGAAAGTCTCATAAATTTGTATGACCTCAATTTGATTTGACTTAAGTATACACTAATAACCCTTGACAAATAGCAGCTTATTATGCAAAATTTTGCTATATAACACACATGATAAAACAGGGAATATAATTAATATGTCTCATGTAAATTTCCTTGTGGTCTTCTTTAATCTGTTCTCAGTTATTTGTCAGTGTTTCTAAGTTTTAAAGAATTTCCAGTTATTGTTTTTTTCTTTGGAGTTTTGGCTCTGACTTTACAATGGAGAGGTAAGGTATTTGGGTAAGGGATAGAATGAGAAGGAAGTGCAGAGGTAAATCAGATAGAGATATCTAAATTACTTTTTGAATTCCTTGTATATTAATAAAATAGCTATCTCTCCATTTCATTGCTGAATGGATGAAGATAGACAACACTAAGTAATTTGCCTTTAGTTTGTGTAGATGTATATGTAGGAAGGTTAAAACCATAGAATCTCAGAATTGGAAGAATTCTCAAAGGTCATCTAGTCTAACCTATATCTGAATAGAAGCTCCATCTACAATATCTCCAAGTGTTCATTAATGTCTCAAATGATGGAGAGCTCATTATGTACTGTACCTGTCCATTGAATTATTAAGAAACTTATCTTTTCTTTTTATTTTTTATTGAGGCAGCTAGATGACTCAGTAGATAGAACTTGAGTCTGGAATTGGGAAGAAATAAGTTCAAATCCAAGCCTCAGATGCTTATTAGCTGTGTGACCCAGACATATCACTTAACCTCAATTTTTCTTAATCCATTGGAGAAGTAATTGGCAAACCACTCTAAGACCTTTGCAAAGAACAGTATTGGACAGTATTGGCATGGTTCACAGGTTCACCAAAGAATTGGATATGACTGAATAGCAGTCTTTTTTATGGCTTTATTATCTGCCTCTCTACAAATTGTACCCACTATAAACAGGATATACTTTCAAATTTAATCTATATTTTAAACATTATCTCTATAAGTTTCTTTAATCTCAAAAAATCAAGGGTAGTTAGATGGCACAGTAAAAAGAACATTGGCCCTATAGTCAGGAGGACCTGAGTTCAACTACAATCTCAGATAATAATTAATAATTACCTAGCTGTGTGACCTTGAGTAAGTCACTTTAACTCCATTGTCTTGCTAAAAGAAAAATTTAGAACTTAAATCTTGAAAAATCAACAAAACATAAATTTATTCTTGATTTTTAGTGCTGTCAATTTCCAAAATATAAATTCTCACACTGAAAATTTAATCATTGATTTTACTGACTCCAGCCTGGCTCTGATGTCTATGCAGCCTTCTTTTTTTCCTCCAAGCTAAATATTACATGCTCCTTTACTGATTTTCAAAGATATGATTTTAAAGTCCCTATCATGTCAATCCTATAATAAGTTCTCCAGCTTGTCAATGTTCTTCAAAAACTGTGGCTCCAAAGACTGAACAGAATATTTCAAGTTTAGTCTGTAAAGATTAGAACAAGATAGAACTCTGATTCTGGAACCTATTAAAGTAGTAAGTTAATATAAAAATCTTTCCTGTCATCTTACACCTTATTCTCCAACATATATTCTGGTACAGTGGCACTGGCCTCCTGACTGTTCCACAAAGGAGACACTCCCCAGCTCTCAGATCCAATCATTTTATTTGACTAAGCCCTATTTCTGCAATATTCTTCTTCAACTCCAACTACTGACCTCCTTGAATTCCTTTAAACCTCAAATAAATTCTATTTTTTTACTTGATATTTTTCCAAATCCCTCTTAATTCTATTCTCTGTCTCTGTTAATTATTTCATATTTACTTTTTTTTTAGATTTTTGCAAGGCAATGGGGTTAAATGGCTTGCCAAGGCCACACAGCTAGGTAATTATTAAGTGTCTGAGGCTGGATTTGAACTCAGGTACTACTGACTCCAGGGCCTGTTCTTTATCCACTGCACTACCTCACTGACCCCATATTTACTTTTTATACAGTTTTCTTTGTATATATTCATTTGTAGATTGTTTCCCCATTAGACTGTGAGCTCCTTGAGGACAGAAACAGTCTTTTACTTATTTCTGTATCATTCTCACTTAGCACAGCATCTGGCATGCAATAATAGATGTTTTAAAAGGGTTTATTGATTGAATATTGATTAAGCTATGTCATTAAGAACTAGTTGATTCATATGATTTTATAATCCACTAAAATCCCTAGTCTTCTTTAGCTGAACTATTAACTATCATGTCTTTCCCAAACTGCCTATCTGTAGTTTTATTTTTATTAATCCCAAATAAATTAAATCTAATTCCATTTGGTTCATTGCTCTAGCCCATTGGTCCATATATCAAAATATCTTTGGATCCTAATTCCAGCATTCAATGTATACCCTAGTCTTTTCATCTTTTTGTGATTTGCAAATTTGATAAGCATGTAATTTGTGTTCATCCAAAGTCAGTAATAATGTTGAATAGCATAGGATCAAAGGCAATTCTTGGACATCACCTTCTTTCAAGCTATTATCAAATTGTTAAATACTACTTTTTGAAGTAGATCTTTCCTTCCTTCCTTCCTTCCTTCCTTCCTTCCTTCCTTCCTTCCTTCCTTCCTTCCTTCAAAAAAAACTGATCCTATTTTTGTTTTCAATTTAGAGAACCTTTATTTCATTCATACCTGCAAAGTAACAAAACTCACAGTATTATTTTGGGTATGGTCTGGATTTACTTACTCCAGATATATCAAACTTGGGCCTAGACACTATGAGTTCTGCCAGAGCAAGATTAAACTATAATTGGAAGATGTTTAACAAAATAAATCAAAACACAATGCAACATAAATAATATTAACTTGTGTTTCTCTAAATCAATACGCTTCCCACAGGGATTCATTTCTAATTAAGTTTGACACCACTGTAGTTCTGTCTATTTCTGCTCTTAAAAGTTAGGTCTTGATCCTGGAATTGCTCTTTTCTGCTTCTCTCAGGTTTTATGGTGATAGAAATTTGTCTGGTATAAAATAAGCCCTGATTCAATCAATCAACTTTAATGTGGTGTTGGTAGACGAATTAGTTCACACTTTATTAAAACAATATCCATCAATGTCAGAACTAAGACCTCATCTCTATTAAGTTTACTAAAGGAATAGCACAGTAGAACCTTGCCATACTATATGATCTTCTTTTCCCCCAAACCTAATTAATAATTACAGTCCTTGAAAATTATATTGGAGTGCCGTAAGGTGTATTGAAATTTAACCCTAGTTCTCTCCTTATCTGTAAAAGAATGAATAGTTATTTCTTTTGCTGCATCCTCCCTGCCCCCAACCCCCAAGACTTTTATGGTCTTTAACTAGAATTGATATTGCCTATACAAAGAGAAAGAGATGGCACCTTTTTATTCCCAGACCTGAACTATCCTCATAACCTTAACTGATAAATACAATGGACTTTTCCTAGCCTGAAAGTTTTTCACATTGTCAATCATTCTCTATTTCACAATATTCTATTCTCTCTTGGGTCCTATGATAATGTTGGTGCCTAGTTTTTCTTCTTTTTGTTATATTACTTTACATTCTTCCATGTCAGGTCACACTGAGTGTCAGTGTTCTCCAAGAGTCTCATCCCTCCTCCTCACTCTTTCTCCTCCTCTTCCCTTCTTTTCCCCTCTTCTCCATTCTTTCCCTACCTCTCTCCTCTCCTCTCCTCCTCTCCCCTCCCCTCCCCTCCCTGTCCTTTCCTTCCTTTCTCCTTTTCTCCTTCCCCTTCCTTCTTTGCTCTCCTCTTCCATAATTCTAGGAGCATATACAAGAAACATTCCAAATCTAGCATTTGTAATTCTTTCCTGGATTATACACATAAACTATGTCTGATTTACTGACAGAAGTTGAAATCTAGATTAAATCTAGCTAAAACTACAATTACACTATCATATCCATGGAAGCTAAAAAACACATGCATGTGTCTTATTTTGCCAATATTCTCTTTCATTACTCACATTATTCATGGAAATGCATGGGCATGTGCCTACCATCACCTTCTGTCAAAACTGTTAGCAATTTCCTCTGAAGCACATGTGCTCCTTTTTCAACTATTCCAAGGCTCTCATTAACATGGAATCTGTTAGGTATGCCAGTAGTGTGTCCTGCCAGACTGTATCCATCACTTACTTTCTTTCAGGTCTACTAAAAAACAATAGGTGGAAATTTCAAATATGTGAATTTCATTAAGTTAATTGGTAAATATTTATTAACTGCCTACTATATATCAGATCCTGTACTAAGTTCAGGGGATACAGAAAGATAGCCCCTGCCCTCCAAGAGCTCCCAACCTAATGGAGGAGACAACAAGCAAACCAATGTGTGTAAACAAGGTAAATTGATGATAAATAGAAAATAATTAGCAGAGGGAAGACACTTGAGATAAGAAGAGTTAGGAAAGGTTTCCTGGAGAAGATGGAATTTTAGTTAGGACATAAAGGAAGCCAGGGAAGTCGGAAGGCAGAAATGAGGAATGAGAGCATTCCAGGTTATGACAGAGAAAAAGCTTTGTGAAGAGAGATGGATTCTCTTGTTTACGGAAGAGCAAGGAGCCAGTGTCCCCAGATTGACGAGTATGTGGCAGGGAATAAAATGTAAGAAGAATGAAAAGGTAGGACTGGGGGGGGGGGGAAGCTTATAAAGGGTTTTGAATTCCAGATAGGATATTTTGGGAAGTGTGGATTATGAGGCAATTTGGTTAAGTAACATGCCCAAGATCACACAGCTATTAAGTATCCATTATCTGAGATCAAATTTGAACTCAGGTCCTTGTGCCTCCAGGGTTGTTGCTCTATCCACTGAGTCACTTAGCTCCCCACCCCAAGTAGGATTTTGTAGTGATAGGGAGCCACTGTAGTTTGCTTAGTAATTCAGGCTTGATGTAAAAAAAAATTTCTGTAGCAATCATACTGATCCAAAAGTTTAAGAATCTGCTTTGGGAAATAGTGAATTCTCTTTCTTTGATGTTTTCAAATTAAAACTCTTAAGAACATTTGTTAGGTATGTTGGAAAGATTTATAGGCAGAAACAATCTTAATTAATGGCTTTTGATATACCTTCCAACTTCAAGATTAGAGTCTTCCATCTTTGCAAAAAGGACTAAAATATTTTAGCACCCTTTCTGTGGAATTCTCTGGACTTTCACTTGCAGATGGAGTTCCTTAGGGGATAGCTATCTTAGGTTCAAAGAGCTCTGTATTCATATCTCCAAGTAGTTAATAAACTCCCATTTGTATACTTACTTTTATAGTCATCCTGTGGTCAGCTTTAGGTCAAAATAAAATGTATTTGTAGAAAAAATATTATAGGATTAATAATAACAAAACTTTCCCCATACCAGGGTTGGAGGGGTGTATTTTCCCACCCTACATATATAGTGTTAGTACAAAGAGCAGATACTCACAGAGAGTTCACTAGTAGAGAGGCATACCTGTTTGAGTGATATGTGGAGCAGGTAATTCATACCTTCAATATAGAAAAGCCCTGATTTCATTTTCTTCTTGTAATGTTGTCTCAAGGTACTCATCCTGAACACAGCCCCTTTTTTAGTCAGGTCTTTAAGACTTTTAACAATTCAACTCCAGTTGACCACAGCTAACTTTCTCAACACACAAATCCTCTTTTAGACTGTGTCTTGATTGACTGGGTTTGCTCCCTGCTGAGTCTATTGGGTAAGAAACTCCATGAGATGCCACAGCTAATGGAAGAGGGGAGAGAGATCAATATTTCCCCACTCCCATCCCAAAAGTAAAAGAAAGGAATTGGTTCCCTTTCAAGGACTGGGGTTTTTCCTCCATAGTTAGATCTCCTTTATGCTGCCATTGCCCACACTCTTCAGATATGTGTCCTTTATTTACTCCTTCCTAGAAAGTGAGTTTTGCTTCTTAATGGATCAATCAATATCTAATTAATTCTATTAGGATTTGCTGAAAGACATCTTTACACCCTCTAAAGAGGAAAAAGCACATAAACATTTTTGTGTACTTTATTCAAGAACTTAAACACCTCCTCTCTGTTACTGGCTCTTTACCTTCTCTAATTTCTCAACTTAGGTGGGAGAATTTAATTGACCAATGATCTCCTGATTATTCCATATGACACTACATTATTAAAAGTAAAGAATTAAAATAAACATTGATCATTCTGGGAAAACATTAGCTCAAACATAAATATGCAAATTGTTGCTCAACAAGATTAAAACTGACTCAATCAAAAACATACTTCATAATAAGAACTTAGCAATAATGACTTGTAATAATAAATTATAATATCAGAGTAAGTCTAGAGGACACAACTATAAAAGAGTAATGTACAAAGTTAAGGCTTGTGAAAGAAGGAAGATATGAATCATTTAGATAGATATACATATAGATAAAATACAAAGATAAATATATAGATAGATAATATATAGATATAACTATTATTCAAATATATACTATTGGAGGCATAAGCGAAGGCTTGTGGATAGAGTGGGAATGGGATTACTTTAGGGGACTAGACTTCCATCTAGGTGCCTCTATTACATGGCTCCCCCTTCACTTGAAATTATAATTACATAAGTATGTGCTTTAGGAAACTTTGAAATAGCATATATCATAAGTATGCAGCTAGATCTGATAATGGTAGCAGTTGTGTTCAGACAAAGGAGTTTGGCTCATTAGCAAGTATTATAAACCCATAAAAGACCTTTCAAGAATCCCTGAATGATTTCTTAACACTCTCCCCTACCCTTCACACATCCAATACAAATTGTTGTATCAGAGTCTCATCTCTATAATAATTGGCTGGGACCAAGAGAGATTAACAACAATGCATATTAGTCAGAGGGCATTGTAAACTCCTCTCTGATTTAAGTTTTCTGATTTTTATTATATTTCTTTGATAAATCAAAGCTAGCATTCACAAACAAGAGTTCTGTGTTTGTCTCATTATTTCAAAATTTGTCCTCCATCTCCCATTCACCAAAAACCCAGAAAAAAATAATTGCAAAGTCAGGATACTAAGGTAATAATGACCAGGTTTTCATAAAGGAGCAAGCTAGAAAAGGACTCCCTAAACACCAAGCTGGCCAAAGAGAAGCCTAGATACTCAGCTGTCCCAGATGTTCCATAGACTCCTGAGGTGCTTCACAGATGGTATAGTATGAATGTTCTTAGGGCATTCAATGACAATTGATAGGAATAGAGATATTGCAACATAAGTTAAAATAAACATAAAAATATGAGTGTTCAACATTTTCTACTCCACTTTAGGACTTTCAAAATTATTCTACAATGCTTGGAAAGAAGAAAATTCAAGTAGCAAGTCCCATGGTACTTACAAAGAATTCTGAGGTTCTACATCCTACTCATACTGGCAATGATGAAAAAGAAAAAGAAGAGCAATTGCTGAAAGGTTGGTGGGAAGAAAGACACATTATTTTTCTGTTGTGGAGCCATGAATTTTCTCAACCATTGTGGAGAACTATGTAGTTACTAAAATGTATATTTTTTAAATATAGCAATATTACTATTGGGTATGCCATCCAAGGAGGTCAAGGTCAGAGGGAAAGGACCAATATGAACAAGAACATTCATAGAAGAATTTTTTATGGTAAACAAAATGGAGGCTCTTCATTTAGGGAATGTCTGAACAAATTATAATCTATAAATGTATTGGAATTTTATTGCCTGATAAGAAATGATGAATGTTAATGAGTCAGAGAAATAGGGAACAACTTTCATGCAGTGATGCACAGTGAAATGAACATAACTAAGAGAACAATTTACATGATGACCACAATAATTATGTGAAGTCTTTGAAATACCTGAAAATTCTGAACAAAGGAAAATGGATGATGAAGCATGCTTCCACCTCCTTTCATGGTGATGAAATAATAGATAAACCAAATGAGATGCATTCTTAAACATAGGCAACAATTTTGATTTTTTTGTCCTTGATCATATATGTTTGCTACAAAAGTACTTTCTTTTGCAGGGGAGGTATTTTAGTGGGTAATATTACATATGGGGGGAAAGCATCAATAAAATGATTTAAAAATTAACAGAAGGAAAAAAAAGAAATGTATAGAAGAGGACAGGTAGCTATATTAGATTATATTTCTTTAAATATTTTTAACAGTAGGTGACTACATTTTATATAATCCCCTTTCCTGAGTTTTCTTTTTATCTTGAATTTTTGTGTTTATTGATTATAAAAGTAAGAATTGAAATTTTAAAAATGTGAAAGATTCAACTTAGGAAAGAAGATGTACTAAGCTAGTAAAAGTATCTCTACCTCTCAGAATAAAGTAATATGCATAGACTAGGAGGAGTATAATCACTTCTATATGTTATTAGTGAGGCATTTAAAAATGATTCCCTAATTCCACAAGTGTGAGAGATTAGGTAATCCTAAAATGCAAGTAAATTAGAGAAAGAAAACAATTCTGGAAGAATCTAATTATTATGGAATATCTTTAAGCAGCATTGGACCCAAATAGCAGAAAAGACTCTAGAACTAAAGAGCAGTGAGATAAAAAAGGCTATCTTGAACCTTTTTTAATGTCAACTATGCAGATATGACATAGACTGACTGGTGGAACCCATTAAGTTATTTTCCTGCTTAGGGAACCTCAACTCCAAGGTTTCACTAAAAGTCCAGGGATGAATATCTAGGTATTTTGGGGAAGGTGGATAAGTTATTCATGTTCATCATTCCCTATGGTCTCTGGTAAGAGCCTCTTCTATATTCTTTGTCAAACTTGTTCTACATCCTACACTTGATAGTTTGGAGAATTATAGAAGAACTGAGGTCACTTAGTCAAATTCAGAGTGGAGATTTTCAGGTGAGGGATGGTGACTACAGAGTGTGTTATTGTTGAACCTTTAAGCTGAATGAAGACCCATATCCTTAAAGCTGTGTGATAAGATAGGTCATATAATTTTTATTGAATAAATATGTATTACCTTCATTACCAGTTGCATCAGTTCACAAGTCTATTAGAAATGAATTATAGAATCCCAGAATCTGTGGGTTAAAATTAAATTCAGTGGTCATCTAATTCAACCCATACATAACATTAGTTATCCTTTTTATTGCTTGATGGCCCCATGGAGGCGCGGGGGAACTTCCAGCTCCACATCTCAAAACAGTCCATTCTATTTTCAGACAGTTCTCATTTTTAGGAAGATTTTCATGACATTGAATCTAAATTTGTCTCTTTAAGGTTTCCATTCACTGCCCCTGGTTCTCTGGTCCAAAGAGAATAGACTGAATTATTCCTCCCCATAAAAGCCTTTCAGGTACTTGAAGCAGTTATCATGTTCTTCCTGTATCTTCTCTTCTCCAATTTAACTATGACCAGTTCTTTTAACTGATCTTTATATGACATAGACTCAAGGCATTTCACTATCCTGGCTGCTCTCTTCTGGACAATCTCTATTATGTTAGTGTTTTTCTTAAAGTGAGGGGTCAAGAATTAAACCTCAGATGAGGTCTGAGGAAGGCAAATAGAACTATCATCTTCCTTTTCCTGGAAGCTATACCCCCTCCTAATGTACCTCAAAATGCTTTAGTTTTTTTTTTCTTTTTTAGTTATCATATCTCATTGCTGACATAAATTAAGCTTGGAGTTTGCTAAAATCTCCAGATCTCTTTTGTTGCCTGAAAAAGAAGTTTATTTACTGTCCTCTGAGTGCAAAAATTTACCTTTATCTCTATTGAATTTGCCTTTTTTGTTCTCTACTGTCTTATTTGATGATTATCTAATTAGCTCCCATGAATTCAGTTATCATCTCTGTATAGATGATTCCCATATCTGATAGATCCAGCCCTAACCTCTCTGATGAATGTTAGTTTCATATAAACCTAAGCTTCTTAGACCTTTCCAACCAAAGATCCTTAGGCATCGCAACTTCAAAATGCCCAAATCAGAACTCTTCCTCACCAAAAAACCCTTTCCCCTTCCTAATTTCCCTATCGTCTTCTAGGCTAACATCATTGTTCAGTCACTAGCCTCACTGCTTTCTCAATGTTGTTATCAATTTCTCAGTCTTACCTGTCGGCTACCACCTCAGTTCAAGTCTTTATCACCTCTGGCCTAGATTACTGTAAGAGCTTCTATTTTATTATTTGTATTGCTTCTGTCAAGTCTCTCCTGGACACCAATATCTTTTCCATTTAGCTTTCAAAATAATCTTCCTAAGGCAGAGATCTGATAATGTTAACTCTTAATTTTTAGTCTGCCCATTTATATTAATATAATTAGATCAAATATCCTCTGGCATTTAATAGTTTTTAATAACCTTCCCATATTTCTAGCCTTCTTATGCTTAAAACCTCTCTGATTCACTCTCTGATACAGTTACACTGGCTTTTTTTGCAGTTCCTCGAACAAGGTATTTCTGTGTTTTGTTGTCTTTGCACCTCCTCTTAGTTTCCCTGACTTCCTTCTAGAGTCAGTTCAATTTGCCCATCCCTCCCCACTGCTAATATGTTCTCCCCTTTCAGATTATCTTCATTTCAAACTGGATGTGTAGTCAACATCTGAAACTTGGTATGTTCCAAACTGACCTCAATATCTTTTTTCTCAAGCCCTTCCCTCTTCCTAGGGTAGAAATGATACCCATAATATTTCCTTCATTCACTAGTTTGATCATTTTGTCTAAAAAGTCTTAGTTTTACATAACCACTTCTATATTTAGATGAATGAATGAAAAGGCATTTCTAAGTGCTTACTATGGGCAAAACATTGAGCTAAGAGTGGCAATATAAACAAGAAGGAAAAACAATTTCTACTCTCAGAGACCTCACATTGTATTGAGGGGAGACAACTCACAAAGGTTTAAATACAAGTTAGATGAGAAAGCCTCGTGTTTCTTTAGGGGGCTAAATCAAAACTGATAGCTATGCATCCTCTTTAATGTTATTTCCACTGATAAAATCACATGCATTTATGGTGTTGAACCATATGAGAGAGCCAAGAACTTTGATTTTGAGAAATTTATTTTCTTTAGTAGATATAACTTGAGGCAGGGACTTTAGGATCTATAGAATCAGTTACCAGGTCATGCATGCCTCCATAAGGGTTAATTCTCTGGATGATGACTTAAGAGGCTAAACTGGAAGGAAGACCAGTTGGGGGAGGGTTACTACTATCCCCAGGGCTTTTGGAATTAGAGCCCTGGGCTGTCTTCACCAAAGTATGAGGAAAGGTGGTGGTTTAGATGGTGGTGGTACTTTTACTTGACAGGTACATGTCACTTCCTGTATCTCCCTCAGGGTGCTTTGCTATTCCAGTTAGGCTGGCTTGCTTGCCCTATTGGACCAGTTGACTGGCAATTAGTAGGGAGAGTTAGCGACTTCTTCCCTGAAGTCATGATTGTGCATAATGACTGTGTGGGCAGGCTTAGAAGCAGGGAGTTTACCAAATAAATAGCCTTGGCTTTGTAGTCTCTCAATTTTTGCATATTTAGAAAATTTGAAAATTCCTTTAATGATGTTTTTGACAATATTCCTAGGATCTTAAGTAAAATTCACTGGCCTATAGTTTGCATGCTCTACTAGGAATTGAAGTAAAGTCTATAGTTTGCTTGCTGTGACCTGTTCCATTTTTGGAAAAATCAAGAAATTTCCTTTTTTCTAATTTTACATTATCTCTCCTATTTTCTATTATATTTCTGTGCCTCAGCAAATCACAGATGTGATTTGAAAGTCCTGGCAGATGCCAATCTTTCAAGATCCAACGATACAGTTCATCTAATCCACATAGACTGAATTCATCAAGGGCAGCTAGGTGCTCTCTATTTTCTTACTTAAATGGAGAATCAATGCTCTACTCATCTGTCATTTCTAGTATAAAGACTGTTTGCAGAGAGAATAGATGCAAAATAAGAACTGAATAGCTTTGCCTTCTCTCAATTGCTACTTATTATTATCCTATCCACATTTTTCTTTTTTCTCTCAATATAAGTAAAAAACAAAACTTTTTTTCCTTTAGCTTCTGTCACCATTCTCAATTAACTGTGAGATTTAATTTTTTAATCAGTCCATAACCTATAGGTGAATACATGTTCATTATATGTTGAGCCTTGTCTGTTACATAACTGGATCCTCTGAATTTGGGGGGATTACTGGAGAGACTTCATTCAGGACTTAAAATTTTATGTTTCTTTTGGAATATTAAAGAAATTAACAATAAAAAAACTTAAGTAGAAATTATAAGATCATTTTTTTCAAGTTTGATTTCCTCACTAGACTATTTCATTGAAGTGATTTCATAAACTTTTACATTTGTTGATTCACTGAATGCTTAAATTCCAATATTGAATGTATTATTGAATTCTTATCAACAGAGTCTAATGTGGAATTTTCATCCTTGAATTGTTGATATCCAATG
Source organism: Macrotis lagotis (assembly GCF_037893015.1). Taxonomy (NCBI): domain Eukaryota; kingdom Metazoa; phylum Chordata; class Mammalia; order Peramelemorphia; family Peramelidae; genus Macrotis; species Macrotis lagotis. Next base: position 154,899,586 of record NC_133666.1, read on the forward strand.
GAGAACCATATCCTTGCTGTAAGGGGGAAAGTATGCATCTTTTATGGTTAATGTTTGGTGACTCTTAAATACCTTATTTTGTACCCCAAATTGGATCTCAGTAATGATGATGATAATGAAAAAATATCTAACATTAATACTAAGAGCACTGGGTTTAGAACTGCTTGCTGTAGATTGAGACAGGTTGGCAAGAAATGATCTCTTGTCTCACATCATGGTTGAGCTAGGGGGAAAAGTCCCATATCTACAGGAGAGAAATGGTGTGTTCAGACAGTGGGATACTTACTTGACTTCCTGTTACCAAAACTTTCCTGATCATATATACTAGCTCTCTTGGTAGGAGTGGTAGCAGGTGACCAATCATAAAGATTGATTAGCTAGGTGAGTGCTGGTGAAGTCTCTTGGGGAGGGTAAGGAAGACCTCAAAATCAGCATTCCCATAATGGGGAACTCTGGGTGTGACTTCTGAAACATGGAGTTGATAAGAAAGTAATTGATGACTAGCCAATAGGTGTGTTTATAAACTTTACCTGAAATTACAGATCTTTTTGGTTTCACCCAACTCTGAAGTATCCCCAAACCTTTCCTCCATTGAGATGATTCAGAAAAGATTCCAGAAGGTAGTCAATGGAGGGAAAGGGTTCTATGGGCTCCATGTTTGTGTACACCATTTCAACAACCTCTTAGGTATATTATTGTGTGATTAGGTCAAACTACCATGGTCTGTTGCCTATCCATTTGTTGGTGGTTGGTCATCAGCATGATTACAGGTAAAGCTGTAATAAGAGTTATAGATATTCTATGTCTTTGTCATTATGAATCTTTTATGTATTAATTAATTTTTGAGTAGGAAAAATTTTTCCTATACCTAATGTGCATTGTATTATTTGGAGTAACCCTGATCTTTTTTATAAGTGATAGTCAAGTGGGGGGAATATCGTGGGAAGCATTAGAAATGAACCAGACCTGAACTTTTTCTTGACCTCCATGGTAAGGGAGAAAAGAGCCCTAGAAAATAAGAGAAGAGCTATTTAGAAGTTAGACGACTCTCTACACTCATAAGAGCATTTATAAGTGGAAACTCTCTCTCATTTCCAAAGTAAGACCTTCTTCCTTTCTCTTCTTTCAATCTTTTCCTCCTCTTCCTCCTCCCATCCTCTTCTAGACGCTTCTTGCACATTCCCCTGCTGCTAGCCTTACCCTTATTTATCATTCATTCCCTTCTTTTCTACAGTTCTGTTTATGTTCCCTCCCATGTTGTAAAGTAATCCTCGCTAATCAAAACAGAAATAAAAACATTGATTCCTCTAGGTAGGTATCTCCAGGTTTTGTCTGTAATACACCTGTCTCCCTCTTCCCTGCCAGATTTCTGCCTTCACCCTTCTCTCATTGAGTACATAGAGAAAAAAAGTCTCTTACTGATCAATCTGTTGTCACTCTGTTGCTGTCCTTGCCTACTACATTTATTCATTTCTCCTGCCTTTCTGTTGTTTGGAATGTTTGAGATGCTAATAATCCCTTCAGCCATGATTTTATTTCTAAAAATATTTCAATATATTTACTATTGAATTTTTTCTGGTTAAGCTCAGATTTTCAGAATAGATCACCTTGAGCCACCTCCTGTGCTCCATTGCTATTTAGAACACATTATTCTGTTCCTTACTACTTTTTTCTAGTGGGTGTAGAATAGTTTTTAGCTATTTGAATGTTCTTTCCTTTGTATTTGAAGGTCTTTTTCCTGATGACTTGCTGAACCTAGTTGTTTCTGAATTGGATTATTTCATTTAACCACTGGGGATCTTGGAGTTTGCAGTCTTGGGGTTTTTTTGTGGGGTTTTTTGGGAGACAATCTAAATTCTTTCAATTGGAATTTAATTATTTATGTTCACAAGTTCCAAGAAGTTCTTTTCTATATTTCCTTAATTATGGTGTTAATTTTTTTCATCCTATCCTATTCTGGTAGATCTATGATCTTACTTGCATAGTGGGCATATTTCCTTTTAATGTTTTTTTTTTGCTTTTATTCTTATTGTTTTTAACTTCTGTATATTTGCATGACCAATCTATTGTCCTCCCTTTTCTAAGACTTGCCATTGCTGATTCAAGTTTTTTATTCTGTTCATTTTTGTTGTTCTGATCATAAATTCTGCTCTTAAAAATTCTCATTTTTCATTTAAACCACTCAAGAATAGTGTGCTGTAAATCCACATTCTCCTCAAATTCTATAGGTTCTTCTGTCTCATCAAATATGGGATCATTTTCCTTTATTTTGCAATATTTACTCATAGAAGCCTGAAATCATTTAAAAGCTATGGAGTTGGGGCTGCTAGATGGTGCAGTGGATAGAGCACCAGCCCTGGAGTCAGGAGGACCTGAGTCAAATCCAGCCTCAGACACTTAATAATTACCTAGTTGTGTGGCCTTGGGCAAGCCACTTAACCCCATTGTCTTGTAAAAACCTTTAAAAAAAAGAGATCAAGTCCATTTTTTATGTTCACAATCTTAAAGTTTTATTCTTCCTATAATCTTTGATATTTGTAGTCTCCACCTCTCCTTTATTTTCCTTATCACTTGCTTTTTCACTCACTTCCCTCTGATTGTGGTTTACTCTAGGGCTGGATCTCAAAATATCTCAGCCTTTTCCCCACTGAATAACTGATGGTTTACCAGCCTAGGTCTCTGCTCCCATTGACTTTTGGGTGGTGAGTGCTGCATCAACTGGATGCTGTCTTCTTTTCTCAGGTAACTGTTTCCCTTCTAATTATGACTTCATTGATTTATTTTGTGCAAAAGTACCAATTTTATGTAATCAGAATTATTCATTAATCCTATGATCCTCTCTAACTTTTGTATCAAGATCTCTTCCCTTATCCATAGTTTGGTCATCTTCAATATTCTTTTATACATATGTATATATAATGTAATCTGACCTAAGTTGTGTATTCATTTAGAACTTATTGTGGCATATGAGATCAATTAATGATCCAAACCTAATTTATGAAAGAATTCTTTCTACTTTATTAAGGAGTTTCTGTTCAATAGTGACAAAGACTTCCTTTTAGATTTATTCAATATCTTGTTTTAAATTAAATTATTTGAAGTTCCCATTTCTAGTTCCTTGACCTGAAAGGAACACCAGTTCCTTGACCTGAAATGGGAGAAGAGAGCCAGTTTTCAAAATGGGGACAATTTGGAGACCATCAAAGATAAGTAAGTAAGCACTCTAACTAACATGATGAGTCCATTGAACAGAAGCAATTCTCTAGTCTTTAATCAAGGGAATCATATTGTTCCAGGTCACCACAACAGAGAGTCAAAGCCCACATAGTAATGGACTTACTTTTCAAGATCTGGTGTTCTTGTAGTAGGATTAATCTGGCTCTTTAGAGGACATGAAATTGCTGTTTTTCTCTAGAAATAATTTTATATAATAGGAATTTTTGTAAAATTCTTCAATTGGTCTGTCTCTAAAGGGGATAATATTTAATGGTCTAGTATTTCCAGGACCACTATCACTCAGGATTTATCTTTATCCAATGGATGGGAATGGAAATGAGGGGAAAAGTGTTTATTAAGTACTGATATAGGTGCTATGTTAAACTTTTTTTAGAAATTTATTTTATTTGATCCCAAAGACAAATTACATATAACTTTCTTGTAGAAGGAAGGATAGAAAGAAGGAAGGGATGAAGGAGAGGAAGGAAAGTATAAAAGGAAAGAAGAAAAGGAATAAAGGAAGGATATGAAGGGAAGAAGTAATGGAGTATGAGAAAGGAAGTCATACCCACACAGCTAGTAAGTATTTGAGGCTAGATTTGAACTCTGGTCTTCCAGATTCAGTTTTCTATTTATTGCATCAGCTAACTACCTGTTTAATGGATGAAACTGTTGTTAATCCAGGTCAAATAGCAATCCTCAGAAGCCAAGTTCCATTGGTTGAGATCCATCAGGCTAATATGATGCAATGTAGTAGACCTGGTTTTGGAGGCTTCAGGTTATGACTGAGTTGAAACTATTTGTGTAGTGCATTAATACTCCAGAACCAGGGAGAAAATATTTTATTTCTATTTCTGGTGTTCTTTAGAAGGACTATCATGTTTCACCCCCACATACAACAGCCAACTTTTGATGAAAGGAGATGGTACAACTATACCATCATTTCAGTAGCAACCATGGTTCACTGACAGATGAACAATTACTTTTCAAAAATGATATATAGCAAGTGATCAGTTCAGAGAGCTTACAACCCCAGAAAAACAAATGATCACTTAGATATAGCCACCTCTAGATACTCTCCAAACATTGTACATGAACAGGGTCATCTAAAAATATGGACATGGTAACTTCTGGAGCTAAGTCAGAGATTTCTGTAGGAAGATTCATTTTATGATTTCCAGGGTTACAGATTGCTCCACTTAGAAGATGTAGATTTATGTGTAACTCAATAAATGATGAACATTAGAACCCCTGTTTGGGGAAGTGGAATCATCTGGAATCAGTGATACCAATAAGTCTCTGCCTTTTCTTGTTAGATTGTGAGCAATATAGTATTGGTATCTTGTTTTGTATTATATTTGAAATTAAGAGCAGCTAGGTAACATAGTGAATAGAGCACTGGACCTAGAGTCAGGAAGACCAGTCTATTATTCAGTCTAAGATACTTATTAACTGTGTGAGCCTGGACAAGTAATTTAACTTCTGTCTGCCTTAGTTTCCTCAGTTATGAAATAGATATATTAATAGCATCTTCTTCCCAAAGTTATTTTATGGATCAAATGAAATAATATTTGGAAAGACTTAATACACTACCTAACACAAAGTAGACACTTAATAAAAATACTTGTTCCATTCCCTTTTCTTCCCTCCTTTCTTCAGCAAATTGGAATCATTTGCTTTAACTCTATCTACTATATTACCAAAATCTTGATTAATCAGACTAGACCCTAGACATTTTCCTATCCCTTGTCCCTCATGTGGGCCATCATTTATTCAGCAAGTGGAGTTCCTTTTGGGTTTCTGTCCCACAAATTGTGGCGATATGAGGTAGCATTCAAGTAGACCTGAGTGAGGTCAGTGATGGTATGCTAAATTCCTCAGGTTAAATGAATTGTTCCTGCCTTTTCTCAGCAGCATCCCTTCCTTGTCTCACAGAACAGGGAACAAAAAATATTAGAAAATTAACAACTCTATACTATTGACCCAGTAGTAGTTTACCATCTGATTCATAATATTTACAAGGTCAAGAATGGTTTCAAAAATTGTTACATTAATTTTGTTCAGGCTCCTTAAATCTACTCTAGACTGACAAGTACCATCTGCCTTTTTAAAATTTTATTTAAAGGAGTTCTTAGATAAGATAGATGGATATTTAGATAGGTGATAGATAAGATAGAATGAACATTTAATAAATGTTTAATATGTACTAGATACTCATTACAAAAACAGATACAAGCAAAAAGAAAAGTAGCTTCTCCTCTCAATTAGTCCATGTTATAATGGGCAAAGACAACATATAAAAAAGAAAGCTCAGAAAACAAGGGGAAGGTAAACATATAGGCAAGGTAGTTTGGGAAGCAGAATTAAGTAAGGGAGGCTTGCAAAGTACCATATTTCTGTATCATGTCATTCTTTTACTAAAGGTCCTGCTTCTACTACTTCAACCTCCCCTACTTTATTCACAAGGTTATGAATTAATTCTGATTCAATGCTAAATTATTACTAAATGTGGTAGGCTAGGCCTGATACTCACTGATTCCTTGCTTCAGACTCAGGATTAGAGTTAAATGAAATAGTCTTAATAGCTAATAAAAGATTGTAGTCAATCAGGTAGAAAGGATAATTATGAGGATATAATCCTGGTTAATATGATTGTGAATGTACAACCCATATCAGATTGTTTATTGTCTTGGAGATGGGAGACAAAAAAGTGGGAGGGATTTTCAATAAAAAATGATTGAAAATCATATCTATGTTTAACTGGGGAAAATAGTATTAAGATTAAAAAAAGAAAAAGAGAAAAGAAAAGTTATAGCTCTGAATTGTAGTAATCATGACCCCCTCCATATCACCTAGTCAGAAGAATATGTTGGGTGTGATAACTTTCACAGGAATGAAACTTCTATCACTGAATATTAATGAATTGGTCCTTTATATCTTAGGCCATTTGGCAGCTCTGCAAGTGGTTGGAGTCCTAACTCCCTGGATCAACAAAGTCCTTGAAAGAGCTTAATTTAAGATGCTAAACAATTTTTTTCACTTTTAGTTCCATATTCTCTCCCTTCTTCTACTTCTCTTCCACTCACTAAGAAGACAAGAGATATAATAACCATATGTATTATATATGAAGTCAGGTAAAACATTTTCATGTTATCCAGATTGCCAAAAAAATATCAAGAAAAATAAATAAGAAATAAGCTTTAATGTGTACTCAAAGTTCATCATATTTCTCTCTGGAGAATTGTCATGGATCTTTGTACTGATCAGAGTAGCTAAGTCTTTCACAGTTATTGGGGTTTTTTTTAGGGTTTTGCAAGGCAAATGGGGTTAAGTGGCTTGCCCAAGGCCACACAGCTAAGTAATTATTAAGTGTCTAAGGCCAGATTTGAACTCAGGTACTCCTGACTCCAGGGCTGGTGCTCTATCCACTGCGCCACCTAGCCACCCCTACAGTTATTGTTATAAGATTGTTGTTACTAGTTACAAAGTTCTAGTTTTGTTCACTACAATTTGTATCAGTTTATCATTTCTTATGGCATAATAGTACTCTATCACAATCATTTACCTCAATTTATTTAGCCATTCTCCAATTGATGAGTATCTCTTCAATTTCCAGTTCTTTTCTACCACAAAAAAGAGCCACCATACATATTTTGGTACATTTAGCTCCTTTTCCTTTTTATTTGTTTTCTTTGGGATACAGACCTAGTAGCGGCATTGATGGGTCAAAGAATATGCATAGTTTATAGCCCTTTGGGAATTTCAAATTGTTCTTCAGAACAGTTGAATCAGTTCACAACTTCAATTATTTATATGCCTTTATGTAAAAAAATATTTTGTAAAAGTTCTTGGGTTTGGCTTGGCAGATAGACTCACAAGTATTTTAAATTTTCTGCAGTTATTTTAACTGAAATTTTTCTTTCTATCTGTTCCTGTTGTGTTTTGTTGTTAAAAATATAAAAATACTGATGCTTTATATATATTTATTTCTTATTTTGCTACTTTGCTAAAGTTTTTAATTGTTAGGTGGTAGAACCAAGATGGCAGTGTAAAAGTATTGACTCCTTATACCTCTCCCAAATATCCCACCAAATACCTTCAAATAATGACTTTAAACAAATTACAGTCACAGAAACCACAAAAAGACAGAGTAAAACAATTTTTCAGCACAAGATAACCTGGACAATCAGCAAGGAAAGTCTATTGCATCAAGGTAAGAGCATAGAATGAATCCATTGCAAGCGCAGTTCTTGGGAGCCACTGAATCAGTTGTAGTGACACCTGCTTTTGGAGCTCTCAGTATTCAGATTGTAAGGGGGTCAGAAGGAGATTACAGGGGTCTTATTAGTATCAATGATGCAGGACTCTGGTGCTGAAAGTACAATGCTGATCTGGGTCACAGTCCCAGGAAGAAGAGGAACAGAGCATGAGAGATCTTGCTTCCACAGGGATCAGGGACCCACTTCACAGTTCCATGGCAGAAAGGAGTGCTTGCCATCATCTCCAGACCAGACCATAGGCCAGCAGAGTAGTAAACATCTTTACATAGGTCATATCATAACTGAAGAACTGAAAACTTACAAGTCCCTAGAAGTGTCCCTGAAAATAGCTGCAAAATTCCCAAAAGCAGGGGATAGTGAGAACCCCGCCCCCACTAGAAGCAGAGCCCTAGCTCAACAAAGAGTTAAATCAAATTGTAGGTTGGGGAAATAAGCAAAAACAGCAGGAAAAAACTCTAATCATAAAAAGTAACCATGGTGATCAGGAAGATAAAAGCACACACTCAGAAGAAGATAATAAAGTCAAAGCTCCTCCAAAGCCTTCAAAAAAATATGAATTGGTCTCAGACCATGGAAGAGCTCATAAAGGATTTTGAATCAAGTATGGGAGGTAGAGAAAAATTTGGAAAGAGAAATGAGAGTGATGTGGAAAAATCATGAAAAAAAGCCAGTAGTTTGATAAAGGAGACACACACACACACACACACACACACACACACACACACACACACACACAAATAATAAAGAAAATAACACCTCAAAAACAAGTTTGGTTCATACAGGAAAAAAAGTACAAAAGAGTCAAAATGGAGAAGAATGACTTAAAAAGCAGAATTGATCAAATGGAAGGAGATACAAAAACTCACTAGAGTTAAAGAATTGAGCAAAGAGAAGCTGATGACTTTGTGAGAAATCAAGAAATGAGAAAACAAAACCAAAAGAATGAAAAACTAGAAAGTAATATGAAATATCTCATTGGAAAAACAACTGACCTAGAAAATAGATCCAGAAGAGATAATTTAAAAATCATTGGACTATCTGAAAGCCATGATCAAAAAAAGAGCCTAGACATCATTTTTCAAGGAAAACTGCCATAATATCCTAGACACAGTGGATAAAGTAGAAATTGAAATAATTTTCCTAAAGAGATATCAAAATGAAAACTCCCAGAAATGTTATAGCTATATTTCAGAGCTCTGAGATCAAGGAAAAAGTACTGCAAGCAGCCAGAAAGAAACAATTCAATCACCATGGAACCATGGTCAGGATAATACAAAATTTAGCTGCTTCTACAATAAAGGATCATAGGATTTGGAATATGATATTCTGGAAGGCAAAAAGGTTTGAGTTACAACCAAGAATCAAATATCCATCAAAACCAAGCATACTCTTTCAGGGAGGGGGAACGATCAGCATTCAATGAAAAAGGGGACATTCAGACTTTGCTGATGAAAAGACCAGAGCTGAACAGAAGCTTTGGTCTTCAAATAGGAGACTCAAGTGAAACATAAAAAGGTAAACAGGAAAGGCAAATCATGAAGGACTTAATGATGCTGAACTGCTTGTTTTCCTGCATAGGAAGATGATACTGATAACTCACATGAACTTTTTCATTTATTAGGGCAGTTAGAAGGAGTAAATATAGTCAGGGCAAAAATGGGAGATAAATTTGAAGAGATAATATATTAAAAAGATGAAGTTATTGGATAAGAGAAGAATGTACTGGGAGAAAGGGAAAGGGGGAGGTATAATGGGGAAAGTTATTTCACATAAGAGAGGCAAGAAAAAAACTTTTGTAGTGGACTGAGTCTTACTCTTATCAGAATTGATTCAGAGAGTGAATAACATGCATACTCAATGGGTATAGAAATCTATCTTGCCCTATAGGAAAGTAGGAGGGGAACAGTACAGGAGAAAGAGGATAGGGGAGAGCAGATTGTGGGAGCAAGTAATTAGATGTAAAATGCTTTTGAGAAGGGACAGTGAAAGGAAAAAGAATAGAATAAATGGGGATGGGAAAAATAGGAGGAAAATACAGTTAGCAACAATAACTGTGGAGAAGAAATATTGTAACAAACTTCTCTGAGACAAACATAAAGAACTGAGTCAAATTTATTAAAAATAAGAGTCATTCACCACTTGATAAATGATCAACAGATATAAACAGTTTTCAGATGAGATTATTAATGCTACCCATGGTCATATTTTTTTAAAAAATATTCTCACTATTGACTGAAAAATGCAAGTTAGAACATTTCAAAAATACTGCTTTTTTTCTTTTTCTTTTTTAGGTTTTTGTAAGGTAAATGGGGTTAAGTGGCTTGCCCAGCTAAGTAATTATTAAGTGTCTAAGACTGGATTTGAACTTGGGTACTCCTGACTCCAGGGCCGGTGCTTTATCCACTGCGCCACCTAGCCGCCCCTAGAGATACTACTTTTTAACTACTGGACTGACTAATAAGACATAAAGGGAAAATGACAAATGATGGTGGGAATGTAAAAAGAATGAGGCATTAATACATTGCTGGGGGAGTTGTAAAATGATTCAGTCATTCTGTAGAACAATTTCGAACTATGCCCAAAGAGCTATTAAAACCACACCTACCCTTTGACCTGGTAATATATTCCAGAAGAGATGAAAAATGAGAAGGAAAGGGACCTATATGTATAAAGATATTTAAAGTAGCTGTTTTCTGGTAGCAAGGAATTGAAAATAGAGGGAATGCTCATCAACTGGGGAATAGCTGAGAAAATCATGTTATGTGATTATGATGGAATGCTATTCCACTATAAGAAATGATGAATAAGATGCTCCCAGTATAACCTGGAAAGGATAATATGAGCAATACTGTAGGATGATAAGCTGAGTATGACTTAGCTTTTCTCATCAATACTGTGACCCAAGATAATTCTGAAGTCCTTCTATCCTATCTATTTCCAGAGAAGAAAGTTGTTGTCCAAATACAGATTGACAGATTGAAGCATACTTCTTTTTTTTAAAAAAAAACTTTATTTCTCTTAAGGTTTCTTTTTTTGGGAAGGGGAGGACTATGTTTCCTTTTACAACATGTCTATTATGGAAATGTTTTGCATGACTACACATTTTTAACCTATATCAAAATACTTGATTTCTCAGTGAGGTGGGGGTATAGGAAGAAGGTAGAGGATTTGGAACTCAAAGTTTTTAAAATGAATGTTAAAACTAGTTTTCATTAAATAAAATAATAAAGTTAAAAAAGTTTTTAATTGTTTCAACTTGTTTTTTTTTAGCTGATCCTCTAAGTATACCAATTTGGAGAATGATAGTTGTTTCCTTGTTATACCTATTCTTATTTATTTCTTTTCTTGCTCTATGGTTATAGCTAATATATATATATATATATATATACATATATATATATATGTGTGTGTGTGTGTATGTGTGTGTGTATTTGTATATGTAGCTATATTTCTAGCAAAATACTGAATAATGGTGATGGTTATGGACATCCTTACTTCACCCATGATCAAATTGGAAAGACTTCTAGTTTAATCTCCATTACAGATATTGCCTGTTCTTGGTTTTATATAAATATTACTTAACATTTTATTACTATTACTTATATAGATATATTACAGTTAGGCAAGCTTCAAATATTCCTATGCTTTCTAATGTTTTCAATGAGAATGAATGTTCCATTGTCAAGAGCTTTTCAATTTCTACTGATATAATCTTATGATTTTTATAATTTTATAATATAGTGCTGTAATTGCCTTTATTTGCATCAATATTCATTAGGGAAATTGGTCTATAGTTTTTTCCCCTCTGTTTTTGTATTCCCTTGTTTAGGTGTAAAAACCATATTTATGTCATATATGGGATATGATAGGACTCCTTTAGCTATGTTTTCAAGGAACTTACATTGTAATGGAATTAATTATTCTTTGAGTATTTGGTAGAATTCACTTAAAAATCCATCTAGTCCTGGGTCCCCTCTTTCCCCAAGAATTCAAGTTTATTTTTCTAAAATATGGTTATTTAAATTTTCTGATTCTTCTATTAATCTGAGAAATTTATATTCTTGTAAATATTCATCCATTTCATAGAGATTGTCATTATTATAGACATATAATTGGGCAGCAATTGCTTATAATAATTAATTTAATTTAACTTTTATTGGTTATACATTCATCCTTTCCATTGATTTTTCCATTTGATTTTCTTCCTTTTTTGCAAGATTAATTAATGGTCTATTTTATTTTTGCATAAAAATTGTCTCTCATTTTATTTATTAGTTCAATGGTTTTTTTAAACTTTTGATTTTTTTGTTTGTTTTGTTTGTTTGTTTGTTTGTTTGTTTGTTTTTTCAAGGCATGGGGTTGAGTGACCCATCCAAGGCCTCACAGCTAGGCAATTATTAAATGTCTGAGACTGGACTTGAACTCAGCTCCCCCAGACTCCAAGGCAAGTGTTCCATTCACTGTGCCACCCAGCTACCCCTAAACTTTTGATTTTTTTATTAATATTTCCTTTGATTTTTCAGGATTTCTATTTTGGTATTGAATTAGGAGTTTTTAATTTATTCTTTTTTCTGGTTGCATCCCCATTTCATTTATCTCCTCTTTCTTTTTTTTTAAATTGTTGTGTTTGGAGATATAAAATTTCTCTTACTTACTGCTTTGGTTACATCCCACAAATTTAAACATGTTGTTTCATTTGTTCTTTGACTCAAAAAGGTCCTTTATTGACTATAATATTTCTTACATTTTAAACAAAATGCATTTAATATTTCTACTTTTCTGTCATTGTTTGTAAGTTCCTTATGCCCAAATATGCTATCACTTTTTGTGAAGGTATGTACAGCTGAGAAATAAGTATACTTTCTCTTCCCATTCAGTATTCTCCAGAGGACTATAATATCTAATTATAAGGGTTTTTTGATTGTGGGACAATGGATTTAAGTGACTGGCTTAAGGTCACACTAATTAACATTGTTACTGAGTCTGAATTTGAAATCAGGTCCTTCTGACTCCAGGGGGGGCCAATGCTCTTATCCATTGTGCCACCTAGTAGCCCCCATATCTAATTTTTCTAAAATTTTTATTCACTTCCTTAACTTCTTTCTCATTTTAACCTTAGTTTTTGTCTCCATCTGAGAGAGAGGTAAATTGAGGTCTTTCATCAATAGTTTTATTTTCTTATTTCCTCCTACAATTAATTTAGCTTTTCTTTCAAGAGTTTGAATACTGTACTATTTTAGTTCATATATGTTCAGTATTGATATTACTCCATTGTCTATACCTTTTAGCAAATCATAATTTTCCTGATTAGCTCTTAATAGGCCTACTTTTTAGAGATGCTTTGAAATCATGATTGTTATCCCTGCTTTTTTTCTTATTTTAACTTCAGTTGAAACATAATTGATTCTGCTCCAGCCCTTATTGTAACCTTGGGTTTTTTTCCCCTATTTCAAGTGTGTCTCTTGTGAACAATATATTGTTGGATTCTGCTTTCTTTTCCTGGCCTTTTTCTTTTTAGTTGGGAGTTTATTCCACTCACATTCAGAATTATAATCACTGGGGTGTAGGTTATGTTCAGGGAAGACCAATATCTCTTATGAGAGGGCTGCTGAGCCCTTTTTCAGGTCTGTTTTCTACCTTTGGTATTTACCTGATGCACCTAACTCTCCTCTGTACTTCTAAAAAACTGTAGAAAGCACAGCATACATAACCTAGTAAATCATTTCTACAGATGGACTAAACTAGAATAAATGAAGGATCTCAAACTCATCAGGGAGGTGGGGGGATGTCTATTCCAAACATGGGAAGATTTTTTCCTTGGAGATTGGGCAAATGGGAAAAAAATTGTTTCAACATCATTAAAGTAGATGAAGCAGGCTCTGTTGGAGTACTTAGAGCTTGGTTAGGCACCAAGATGTATTTCGAGCCATCACCAGTTGTCTTGACTGTCTTAGCACTGGATTGTGAAGACTGGAAAAGAAAGTAAGGTGGATGACTGTGCAATTCTGCTTCACTTAAATCCAATTTACATATGAATCAAAAGACATACCATTTTGCCACTTTTACCTATCTCAAAATCCTGTGGTGACAGATAAGTGACAAAGCATCAAGTGCAGATTTACTGGAAGCTGTGATCACATACACAGAGTCAGTCCAGGTCAAAAAGTCGACTTTTCACTGGAAGCAACAGTGGGATTCAACAGGTCTCTGGAAGTCTGAGCAACCATTTAAGTATTACACTGCTCACCTCCTGGTGTGAGGAAGGGGTAATAAAAGGTGCACTAAAAACTGTGTCTTTACAAAACCCTGATCTGATTACCATAGCAGGTGGGGATCCCACCCTGTGATCAAAACTCAAAAAATATGCAAAAACTTCTGTAAAGATGAATGTACTCACCATTAGGATAGGGAATGTATACACATTCACAAACAACACAAAATCCAGTGGACCTGAAAAATGAAAACTGAAAGAACTAGCTGGTATTGCATCCAAATAGCAGCCCTGAAAGAAATAAGACTGGCAAATGAAAGTCAGCTTACTGAAGTTGGAGCTGGATACATGTTTTTTCTGGAGTGGCCACAGTGAAGAGGAATGCTTGGAAACTGGTATAGGTTTTGCAATGAAAATTAATCTAGTCAACAAGCTTGTATGACTTCCAAAAGGAATGACAATGCAATTGTCACTTGTGGAAAAATACCACACCACTATTATCAGTCCCTATGCTTCCACCATAACAAACCCTGATGAGGGCAAAGAAAAATTTTATGAAGACCTGCAGCCCCTTATCATCAATGTGCCAAAAGAAGACAAACTTATAATTCTGGGTGACTTTAATGCTAGAGTAGGCTCAGACTACCAGACATGATTGAAGTTGGAAAATGCAACAGTAATGGTCATTTACCATTGAAGACTTGTACATCTCATCATTTTTTTCACAACCAACGTGGTTTTCTGTTTGACTAAATGCAATAAAATTACCTGGATTCACTTTCACAGCAAATATTGGCATCTAATAGACTATGTGATTGTAAGGAGAAGAGACAGACAGGATATGAGAGTGATAAAGGCAAAGTGTGGTGCAGTGTTGGACTGATCATAGATTTATACTCTCCAAACTAAATGTTTGCATTCATTGGAAGCAGTGGCCCCAAGGCAAAATGACTACCAGAAGAAATAATGTCAAGGAATTGGAACAAGGAACAGTTTATTGCTAATTTGGAGGGAAAGTTGAGCCAACACACAGTTGGTAACAGTGGAGCAGAAAAGGAGTGGGTAGCTTTCAGACATCTGGTGTATAGCACTACATTTACTCATCTGGGTCACAAACATTAAGATTGATTTGATAAGAATTAAAGATGCTAAATAAAAAAGGAGAACTCCACAGAGTTGCAGTAGGCTAGTTAATCCATCTCTAAGAAGGCAGTATTTAATTCCATCAAAAATAAAATACCAGGAAAGTATAGAGATATACAATATTCTTGGCTCAGTCAGAAGGCAGTTAAAATCCAGTTTTATGCAGATAGTAGCAATCCTAAGTGATTTTAAGGATTTCTTGAAGGCTATTTGTAGATTAAAAATTGAGAGTGCATCTCAACTACTCAGTGATGATGGAACCAAATTGATTAGTGATAGGGACATGATCCCAAAGAAATAGGATGAACATCTCCAATTAACACCCAGAAAACACAAGTGCTCTCTCAGTCAGCATCACACCATCCATAGTGAAACCATAAATTACAGCAAAGGAGAAGTTTTGAATGCTATGGATAACTGTACTTTCCAGTGATATACACAATGACAGGGAAGTTGTTATATATTGTCAAAGCTAGTTCAGTGTTTGGGAGACTCCAAAAGAAAGTGTGGGAGAGAAGAGGTATTAGATGACTACTAAACTGAAACAGAGCTGTTGTGCTGACCTCATTTTTGTATACCTGGGAAACCTGGACGGTCTACCAACATCATGCCAGGAAACTGAATCATTTCCATTTGAGTTGTCTTAGAAAGATTCTGAAGATCACCTGATGGGATAAGAAACCAGACACTGAAGTCCTTTCTTGAAAGAAACTGCCAAACTTTCAGACTCTGTTACAATGGGCTGGCCAAGTTTTTCAAATGCCAAACAAGGCTTACTTGCCAAAAAAGGCTATTTTATGGAGAATTCATTTAAGGAAAGTGCTCAAAAGATGTATAGGAAAAGTGACACAGGGACACTCTCAAGGTTTCTCTCAAGAACCTTGGAATTGACAGCATGACATGGGAGATGTTAGTACAGACCTGTCCAGCATGGTGTGCCCTCATCAGAGAAGGTACTGGGCTTTATAAGCAAAGCAGCATTGCAGTAGCTGAAAAGAAATGTGAGGTGCATAGATTTAGAGAATCCACCACAGATGTTCACATGGTCTGTCTGTGCCCAACCCAAATGTGGTAAGGCATTCTGATCTCATATTCCATAGTTGAACACACTTTATATAACTTGACTCTTACATAGTGATTTCATTTTGATCCTCTTCAAAAATGAAGGACAGCAACCAACTATAATCACTGTATATTTCCCTCCACATTATTCTCTTCTTTTAATCCTCTTTTTAACCTTGTTCCCTCCTCAAAAATCTATTTAGCTTTTAATCACTACTTTCCTATGGCTACCTACCCTATTATTATCCAATCTTTTTCTCCTAGAATCTTACTCACCTACTTTCCTCTTGGATAAGATGAAATTCTTACAGAGAGAGAGAGAGAGAGAGAGAATGTCTCTATGCTTCTCCTCTTTCTACCAGTTCATATGAGAATGAAGTTCAATTCATATGAGAATGCTCTTCTAGGAATTGTAAAAACTATTTTTATCTTCATTTATGTGAGATAATGTTCCCCTTCTTCCTTTCATTTTCTTATTCCTGTGCATACTTCTTTCTCACACTTATATTTTTTTTCTGAGATCATCCCAACATAATAGTCTGACACCCTCACCTTCTGCTGATGTAGTCTCCCTCTAACTGCCCTAATAAAGATAAAATTCTTAGGAGTTACATGCATCATTATCCCATAAAGGAACTGTTTATATATACAGTTTAACCTTTTTTTAAAGGACCTTATCATTTCTCATTCATGTTTACTTTTTTATGTTTCTTTTGAGTCTTGTGTTTGAATGTCAAATTTTATATAATTTTGGTCTTTTCTTCAAGGATGCTTAAAAGTCCTTTATTTCATTAAGTATCATTTTTTCCCATTGAAGACTCAGTTTTGCTGGGTAGTTTATTTTTGGTTGCAATCCTAGTTTATTTGCTTTCTTAAATATCATATTCCAAGCCCTCCACTTCTTTATAATACTATCTAATAAATATTGTGTTATTCTGACTGTGGCTCCACAATATTTGAATAGTTTTTTTCTCACTGCTTTTTCTACTTGATCTTGCAACTCTGGAATTTGATTGCAATATTCCCAAGAGTTTCATTTGTGGATCTCTTTTAGGAGATGATCAATGGACTCTCAATTTCCACTTTGTGTCCTTCTATGATATCTATGTAGTTTTCTTCATACTTTCTTGAAATATGATGTCTGAGTTTCTTTTGGTACATGACTTTCAGGTTGTTCAATAATTCTTAAATTATTTCTTTTTGATTTTCCAATGAGGTATTTCATATTTTGTTCCATTTTCCTTCTTTTGACTTTGTTTTATTGTTTCTTCATGTGTCATGGAGTCATTAGATTTCACTTGGCCAATTTTAATTTTTAAGGTGTTATTTTCTCCTATGCCTAATTTTATTCTATACTCTAAATTCTTTTTTTCAATTTTTCCTCTACCACTTGCATTTTATTTTTTTTTACTAGATGTTTTGTACTTTCTTTAACTTTCCTAGGAATTCTTAGTAGGCTTATTTTTAAACTACATTTTTTTTTCCTTTAAGGTTTTGCTTGTAGATGTTTACAAATTTGTGTCATCTGTTGAGTTTGTGCCTTGAACTTACCAATCATCACAGAAACTTTTTATGATAGATTTCTTTTCTCATTTGCTCATTTTCCAAGAGTATTTCTTGATTTTAGACTTTATGTTAGAGTTTGTCTTTGCTCATGTCAGGATAGAAGGCAACCAGTCTGAGTTTCGATAATTCAATCCGGGGTCTATAGTTTTCTGGTACTTCTAAAGTGATGTGATTTGAGGTGAGTTCTTCTCACTGCCCTACTTCATTGTGCTTTCCACCTTACTGTGTCTGTACCTCCCCATCTTGGAATTTTGATTCTGAACTGGGCAATAGACTATGGAGCTGCCATATGGCAACACATCTTGCTTGTTGCTTTATCATCTCCATGCTTTGGGCATGCCTGATACTCTCCTGTTGCTACTGTAGAAATCACTTCCAAGTCCCACAAGCCAGTACTATTACCACTGCAACCTGCCTGCTGCTCTCCTAGCCAATCCCTATCTCAGAGTCTGCACACTTCTCCAAGTTTCCCCAGATGGAACAAAGATTCACTCTGACTTTTTGTTGGTTTTTCTTCTCAAAATTCAGTTTGGTGTTTAAGGTGGTCATTTTGTGAGAGAGATTTTTGGGGAAGATTCTAGTTATGATCCTTTACTCTTGTCTTGACTCTACCTCATACCCAGCCTAAGTGCCTTGGCTTTAGGTGACCAAGGAGTCTCATTAATGACTTTGGTTTTAATTCCTTGAAGCTATTAAATCTTAGGAATGGATATATAGTTTTTTTAAAAAATATCCTGGACTAAATGGCCAACCTAGTCACTACCACACTTAGCATCAGATTCTGGTGTGTGATGTTCTTTGTATTTCATATACAATTTTTAGCAGAATTAGATTTCTGCTTTTATTCAGCCAGTTAATCAATCAAGAAGCATTATTCCTGCCTTAAATGTGGTATAATTAATCTCTGAAAGTGGGCACTAGTGGATAGGCCTTTTGCAGAAAATAGGATTTGTGTTAAATCATTAAGGATGTTAAGTGGAAGTGAAAAGAGAGCATTTCATGCATGTGGAATGGATAATGAAAAAGACAAGGAATCAGAAGATGAAGTGTCCTATGTAAGTCACGGTAAATAGACAGGTATAACTGGATTGCAGAGTGAAAGGCAAAGGCAGGGTTGAGGAGTAAAGTATAGAAAGACTGGAAAGGTTGAGAGTCCACAGGTTATGAAGAGCTTTAAATGCCAAACACAGGATTTTATTTTATATCCTGAAGGTAACAGAGATCCATTGGGGTTTATTAATTGGGATGCGGAGGAAGTAACATAATCAGAACTGTGCTTTACACAGAAGAGAAAAGGATATATTGGAATGACTCAGGCAAGGAAACCATTTCAAAGCTAATGCAGTAGTACTGGTGAATCGTTATGTGGGTCTCTAAATTAGGAGATATATGTTATACAATATTTGTTGTGAAGTAGAAACAACAAGCTTTGTCAATAGATTATGCAAGTTGAATAAGAGTAAGGAACTTACGATGACACTGAGTTTGGGAAACTGGGTCACTGGGCAGATATTGGTCCCTATAAAGCAATAGGGAAGTTGAGAAGAGGGGAACATTTACAAGTTAAGAAGAACTGTTGGATTCCAGATGTCTACAAGACATACAATGTCCGAAGGATAGTTTGTAATGTATGATTATAATTCAGGAGAGTGACTATCTTTGGATTTATAGGTCAAGGAATCATCTGCAAGAGAAGATAATAATTGATCCCATGGGAACTGATATCATCATTGGAGATAGTAACATGGGACAAAAAGAGAAGTGGCACTAGGACAGAGTCCCATTGGAGACACCAATGATTAGTGGACATGATACGGATAAAGATCATGTAAATAAAACTGAGAAGGAATAGTCAGGTAGGAAAAGAAACCAGGAGGGAACATTATAAGAAAAACCTAGAAGGGAGTGAGTATTCAGGAGGATAAGTTTATCAGCATTGTCAAAGTCTACCAAGAAGTCAAAAAAAATAAGGAATGAGAAAAGGTCTTTAGATTTTACAACTAAGAGGTAACTAGAAAGAGAGATGTTCCATTTGATTGATGAGATCAGAACCCAGATCATAAAAGAGTTTAGAAGCAAATGAGAAGAGAGAAAATATATGACTTTCTCAAGTTTAGCCAAGAAAGGGAGAAGAAATAAGGGACATATAGGAGAGATTTAGGATGACTAATTTTGGTTTTGTTTTGTTTTTAATGATGAGGGAGACATGACTATTTTGTAGACATTGGGAATAGTCAGGAATGAGGAAGCATAGGCCACAAGCACTAAAAAAAACAGAAAGGTAGATTATTTAAGGAGAAATAATAATAAAGTTGTCCATGTTAACAATGTTATTAAAGTGATAGAGTCTCTCAAGATAAGAACAATTCTAGTACCTCTAAGGCAAAAATTCTTTGAATAGTTAATCCCTATAGCCTTATAGTATTATGAAATATGGATTCTAACATTTGCAAGGAAAATGTATTATTCCAACTTTTGAACTAGGAGAGCTACAAAGAAGACAGCATAAAAGACTAAATATCTACAGAAATAAATAACATTTGGACTGTTTTCTAAGCAGTGAAAAGATGAAAACTAAAGTGGTTTAGTCATACAAAAGATACTTTTGTCATGGAAAAATAAAACCATAAATTATAGATAAAAGAAAGATAGCTTCTCAGGGACAGTGTGATACAAATTGCCACCTGGAAAGATAAAGCTTACTAAAATCATTGATTTAGTACTTTTAAAAATAGAGGGAGATTAGTGCCTTAGACTTGACACCTCCAGCCTGTGTTAGTGACAAAATAACTAATTTATTCAAGATCATAATGGTCCCTAATATCATCCTTGGTGGGTTATTTTGCCCTCTATGAATTCTACACACTTAAACTAGCTTTCAAGTGCTTTATTTGATTGCCTTACCTAAGGTTATGCCTACACTCAAACAAAGAAGTTGATTTAGTTAATTAATTTCAAGTCAGTCTTGAAAGTGCTCAGAATTTTATTTATATATATATATATATATGTATGTATGTATATATATATATATATATATATATATATATATATATATATATATATATATATATATATAGCACCCCCTTGGGGATACATGATGGAGCAATCTTTCCTATCAGCAATGAGGATTAATTTAATGAGCCAGAACTCTGGGAATAAACTAAATGGAAAATCCTTGTCTGTCAGGATTCTCTTTGCTGACCATCAGATGTGGTCTGAGTTTTAGAGGACTTGTAGGGGAGTGAGATAACATATCTTTCCCTACACTGATCCTACCATTAACAGATGACCTCCTGCACAAATCTGGGTCTAGAATAGGACCACCTCTTTGTATTTTTCTTCTAGGTTCTTATGAGATCCCCAAAGGAACTAACATCTTTCCTCTTCCTAGGTACTCAAGCCTCAGGGTATTTACCTGTTGGAATTGTGGTAGCAACATCAGTAATGTCAGAAACAGCCCCAGGTTGACTGAGCAGGGAAGTATGTTCCCCTGAGAACGAAACCATCAGGGAAAAAAAGAACCACTTGGCATTGATTACATTATATTTAATGGAGGTAAAATTTAAAATTCTTAACGATTAGCCCTATAACAAATGTCCCAATAGAGTTTGTGTGCTAGCCGCTCAGCTGATTGCCATTATTTCATGATTTATGGCTTAATGTGCCCTCTGTGTGAAATTAAAACTTTCTGTTCCAAACCTCATTCATGTTTGCACTCTGGTTATTTTTAATCCTTTCCCCTCCAGGACTCTATGGACTCTAAAGACAGAAGATTCTGTTCTTCAAGGAATAGAATGAAAATTTTGGGAATGAAGTATAGGGAAGCTAGTTCCTTAGTGAGGAGAAAGGCAGTCACAGAGAAGGAACCCTGTACAAACCACAAGAGCAGAACTGGCAAAGGTTGCTAACTCCTATGACCTCAGTCAAGTGTATTTTGCCAACTATTTATGCTATTTATGTCCAACCTGTAGTAGTATCTTATTGGTCTGATTAGCCACAGTTGAGACACTGTGCATTTACATGGACATTGTGATGTCATTTTAATCCTGTTCAAGCTTAAAAGGAAACAACCAAACCAAGCTGTTAACTCTCTAGATCCTAGAAAGAATAGGGTCTAAGCTACTAATTAAAACCAATCATTTGGGTCTATTGTAAGACCTGCTTCTGGAGGGAAAGCTGCATGGTTCAAGTTTTGATCAGAGAGATTAAAACAAAGAATTAAGCAAATTCCCAAACTGAGGTAAAAGAAGAACAGAGTCTATAGTACTTTTATGTTTTTTAGGATTTTTTGCAAGGCAAATGGGGGGGTTAAGTGATTTGCCCAAGGCCACACAGCTAGGTAATTAGTAAGTGTCTGAGACTGGATTTGAACCCAGGTACTTCTGACTCCAGGGCCGGTGCTTTATCCACTACGCCACCTAGCCGCCCCTATAGTAGTGTTTTAAAGGGTGAAGAGTTGGAATGGAATGTTTCAAGACAAATGTATTATAAATTCAAGCAGTGAATATTGGTAAGATGTTTCATTTTGCAAAAACAGGGCAGACCCCCAGTCAAACAAGCAAGGGCTACTAGAACTCCCCTCTTCACTCTCTGAAGAAGAGTAAGGCTCTTCCCCCTTTAAACAATGCTTTCCATAATAGTGCTTTAAGGTCAAACTCAAACTCTAGGAGACAACCAGAAACATTCTGAGGTCTCAACAAGTCCCTTCACATTCTGAATCCACTCACCATAACAGAGCTCTGAAGACTTTCCATCCTGATCCTCTTTGTTCTGTTGGGCATCTCTTGATACCAAACCCGAGGAATGGTGGCAGTACACTAAAAGGCCACTACAAAGCCATTCCTCACTAACTTTGCAGTCTTTATACTCTGTGCAACCCAAAGCTAGTTCAATTCTACCTGCTGCTTGCCATCAACTTGATAGAAATAAAACAAAAATACAACCTAACCTGATTATATTTTTTAGAATAAACTTTGAGTTTGACAACTTTCTCAATGGACAGTGCTGACAGACTAATCCTCTCCTTTCTCTGTATCAGAGTCAACATTGGCTATCATGTTAGCCAGTGACTCTCTTTTGCTGCTTCCTTGTTCTGACCATTGCCTTGACTTTGCCACAGGACTGAATAAAAATAAAAACAGTTGTTTCAATTATTGAATATTTCATTTTTCAACCAGTTGTATAGATGCCTAGACATAGACAGTTTTTACTGTTGTCATTCTTCATCTTCAAAAATGAGGAGCTTTAAAAGATCTTGCACTAGAAGAATGATTAATATAAAAATGAGATAAAAACCCATGCCTCAAAATAAAAGGAGTCATAATTTGTAAAAACATAAGAGAAGTTTTGATGCTCTGAAACCAAATAACACTTGGGTTTTTGCTATCAGGTTCTGGAGAAGATATCAATGACTTTAATTAACACTGACTACTATAGTCCTCACTGCCTGGAAGGCCAGATAGATTAGATTTCACCCTTCCCCCAGAGTTCTCCAGTACTCTTAAGGGAGTTGGGGATGTCTAGGCTACCAGCAGTCAGCTGTAGTCCCTTTTGATGATTTTCCTCCAAATGTACAGGAAGCACCTTGCCCTGCAGTTCTAGCCACTAACGATAGAGTTTGATTTAACAAAGAACTAGTTACTTCAAAAGGCATAATCACAAACATAAAAACTTACTGCTCAATACACTGTAGGCATAATCTTTCTCTGCTCATAAACTACCTCAGTCTCTGGGGAGAGGGAGATTGGTTTAGAGTTCAGCTTATTTCCTAGAGAGCACAGTCCCAATTTCAAATGTAAAATCTTCTTCAGACTCCCTGGTTTCTTTAGGTATCCCTGCCAGATTGACTAGTTATCCATCGCACATGAATTCCTGG
This sequence comes from Macrotis lagotis, assembly GCF_037893015.1. Lineage (NCBI taxonomy): Eukaryota > Metazoa > Chordata > Mammalia > Peramelemorphia > Peramelidae > Macrotis > Macrotis lagotis. The sequence goes on from NC_133666.1 coordinate 154,922,939, forward strand.
CTTCAAGATCACCATCACTCAAAATCTAGTCCAGTGGGTCTAGTTTATCACTGATACCTGAAACTGAGGACAAATAACACAGAACCAAAATAAATAGTGCCTGGCCCATTTAAGATAAAAGAGGGAACAGGGGAAGAACATCAGATACCTTCATGATCCCCATGATCTGGGTGAACTGTGATCTTCATCCTCTTAACTCAGGAAGGACTATAGCAAAGAGTGTTTGCTATAGTCATAGAAAGAGGGTGACCATCTAAGACTCACTATTTTTAAACATGCAGCATGTTGTTATTATGCATTCAATCAAAGGAGGCTATATCAACTCATAATAAAAGTACTTCCATTTTAGGAGATCTGGGCATACCTAGACAAGTCACCTTAGGGTTGCCCTTATGATAGATGAAATGATAATTATAAAATAAATAAATGGTAGAAGAGGAGAGCCCCCTTCCCCTTTCACCTTGTAACTCAAATTAAGGGTTGTTTATTTGGTAGTTAACCTGTGCTTAGGCTTTTTGTAGACAACATCCAAATTCTAATATTTTCTAGGAAGGTTTGATCATAAAAGAGAGTGAAAACTGTTTTATATTCCCTTTTTGGAGAGGGAAGGGGCTAATAATTGTAAAGTCATCAGATGTTTGAACAAAGGTATGCTTATACAAGTTTTCCATCTATGATACTTTTTTTTTCCCTTAAATAGTTGGAAGATTTTTCATTTGCAGAAGTTGGAATTTCCTTGGCAATTTTAAGTCAACTGCTGCAATAAAATCTATTTTTCTTCACAAAAACCTAACCCTGTTGATAAGTCAAAAAATGTAACATGAGATTTTGTATATGAAAATTATTGAATGGAAATTAATAATATTTGAGTGACTGGCTTTGTGTTAGGGAACTATATACTATCTCTTCAATGCCTTCCCTACAGAATATTCCTGAGTCAGTTGTTAGTACACTAGAGTCATTTTTAGAAATTAAAAAGAGAAATTAACAGACTATATTTCTGTTGGCCTTCCAATTGTTTTTGCTGTGAAAATGCACTTGAGAAAATGAACCTTTTCCTCTATGTTTTAGCACTATGGAACTTGAACAAGACTTTGAATAACAAATTGGAATTGTATACAAACTGACTCTATGACCTTCAAGGAAAAACAACTTTAAAAGACTTAAGAACTATGATCAATGAAACTATCAGTCATGACTCCAGAAGAATGAATGATACAACATGTTTCCTAACTCTCAGCAGAGAAATCATGAGCTAAAGGTACAAAATGAAATTCAGTATTTTCGGTGAGAGTCAATTGTGGATTATTTTGCTTGACTATGCTTATTTGTTATAAATGAGAGTTTATATTTATTTGAGACTGGGGAGAGTGATGGTAAAAATAAAGGAAAGCAAAGAGTGTAGATGAAATATTTAAGAATAAATGTTTAAATAAAAACAGGAGGAAGTTCAGAGGGGACAAGGACAAGCAGAACAATATTGTAAATGCCACATTATGTTTAATATATGTCTCTAAAATATTTCATAGGTTCATATCTAATCATCTTTTTATCCTATTCATATATGGAAATGTTGATAGTTGTTGATATTTGTTAAGTTTACAAAAGTAAAAATAATTTTTAAATGTAAAAAGTTTTTTTGTAAATTGTTAAAATTATTATAATAATAAAAATAAAATATCTCACTTCTAAGTCAAGAAGATGAGAGAAAATTCTCTCAAAGTACTGGCAAGCCTATGAGACTGCAGAGAATGACAATTTATAGAGAGAACAAAATAAAGTCCAAATGATCATACCAAACTGAGACAATGTCCTGCCAATTGAGACCATGAGCTAACTTGAATAGAATAGTTAAGGAATCAGTTTTTCCAGTTTTATAAGTCACAGGGGATACAGAGCTGTTATTGTAGCTGACAGAATCATGCATTCCACAGTCCACTGACCCTATAGAATGGTGAAAGCACAATGCTATCCATCTGCCAAATCTTGTTGCTATCTCTGAATCCTTAGTGGGAATAACTCCAAGCTGTGCTATAGCCAAGAGACTGTTCTTTGAAGCCAAAGAATGCAAACTTCTTTCAGAGAAGATTAAGTGCAGTCAGTGATGTTGTTTTTTATTTTTCATTTTAAAATACAATTTGCTAATGATTAACTCTAAGCATTATTATGTGTACTTGGTTTTGCTTGCTGCTTATAAGTTATGTTGTTCCTTTAAGGTCTTTTTAATAATGGAGCACTTTTGTGATGAAAAGGGCAGAAAAATATTTTTGATTAAATTATTTTGACAATTTTAAACATTATTTTTAGATGTTAATGGGAATAAAAATCTTTGTTTTAATAAGCATTGTTAATTTGTATATGAAGAAATGAAACTTTCAGATGGGATTTAAAGAGTTTTAGGCAGAACATGTAATGTGGGGTAAATATACAGATTCAAATCCCTTTTTGAACAATATAGAATTATGCTTCATTTGTCTGGAAACAGTTCAATGCTATAAAGAGAAAGATCTTTCATTTATTGAAAAATAAGAATTTAAAGAAACAGTTTCAAAGTCACCAAAGAAATAGAGGCCAGTTGAAATCTTCAGAGTTCCAAGTATTATGAATATCTAATTTTTGTATAACTATTTTATGATTAGAAAGGGTAAAACTATTAAAAATGAAGATTCATATAAACATTTGGATACTGAGATATGATTTTTTTCGTTTAGTTTTTGCAAGGCAATGGGGTTAAGTAATTTACCCAAGGTCACATAGCTTAGTATCAAGTATCTGAGGCTAAATTTGAACTCAGGTCTTTCTGACTACAGGGCTAGTGCTCTGTCCACTGTGCCACCCGGTTGCCCCAAGATATAATTTTTATAGTATTATATTTATTTGGAGTAGCTAGATGATGCAGTGGAGTCAGGAAGACTTATTTTTCTGAGTGCAAATACAACCTCAGACACTTACTAGTTATGTGATCCTGGGCAAATCACTTAACCCTGTTTGCCTCAGTTTCTTCATCTGTAAAATGAACTGGAGAAGGAAATGGCAAACCATTCAAGTATCTGGCAAGAAAACTCCAAATAGGGTTACAAAGAGTGGGTCATAATTGATTTTTTGTTGTTCTTTTTTTGCTAGGCAATGGGGTCCAATGACTTGCCCAAGGTCACACAACTAGGTAATTATTAAGTGTCTGAAGTTGGATTTGAACTCAGGTCCTCCTGACCCTAGGGCTGGTGCTCCATGTAACAACAAATCAATTTTATAGGAAACTTTGAGGACTTGTGATTTTTAAGTGCGAAAAGAGTTAGAAAGATCTCATTTAATCCATGGGAATGGACTAAACAACTGGCATAAGAATCTGACAGTAACCTGAGGAGAACTGAGACAAAGCAGGGCTTCTGAAAAATTCTATTGGGTCTGTGGCAATTAGAAATAGTGTGTTGACAAATGTCTTCAATTAAATGATTCTTTATTGATAGAGAGAACTGCTTTCATTTATCAAAAACTATTGCTCTGCAGTGCCATCTGGAGTTCAAGAGTGGCTGATAAGGTCCTGTTGCTCCTTGCTGCCATTTCTAACTTGAAAAAAGGAAAACCTTCTTTGCTTCGGTTGCTTTGGTATCATCATGAGCTGGCTTAACCCTGAGCTCTACTGCTGTAAGATCCATTCTAACTAGACAAAAATATAACAAGTGAGTGAATAACTGATCAGTGTGTTCTACATAGCTCAGAGAAAGCTAGTTTGATGAGTTTTGTTGTTTTCTGATTTGAAGAGAATTTATGTTAAGTGATGGCAAACTGAAAGAGTTTTTAATGCTGTGTTAGATTGGGAAGAAAATTTTCTTCCTTACTCTAATATAGCATTAAAAAGTCACTGAAAGGTGAAATGAGGGCCAATAGTCAAATAGTGGACAGAGGAACCATTTCCTATTGTGCTGATATTCCTGAATAAATTAATAACATTAAAGCCTGTAATTCTGAGTTGTGAGTTACCCTAAATCCATGGATTTTCTGTCTTCCTGTGCTTCTCTCACATGTTCCTTTATATATGTGACCACTCTTTAACAAAAACAATGGGTGCATTCATGAAAGGGTTTATGATCCAGATTTATTTATATATATAATTATACTCAAACACATATAGAGATCATATACCTTTCCATGTTATAATTTATTTTATGCTTTGATTATTTTATCTATGAGATTATTTTTTCTTTTAAGTAAATAGTAATGTTTAAAACCTAAAAATTTTATTATAGTGAATAACTGGTTTTATATTTTTCATATATTATGTGGGTACATTCTATTTTGGATAGTGGTAGATTTCAAAAATGAAAAACAAGTTCAAGAGCAAGAGGGGATAACTGTAGGGAAATATACCACTTTTCAACAGTTACTTCTCAGATCCCGAGAGTTTGAGTGTAACTGTGTGTTTGTTGGGGGAGGGTTGCGTCTATCTCTGGGAACCCAGATCTGCCATTATGAGAACAAGGTGGAATGAATGAGTTAAATGAGATCCTAGTGGGGGTTGATACACCTTCTGCCAAAAGGAAAGATATACCGTGTCATCACTTCCTGATTATATTGTAGGAGGTGTGTGTATGTATGTGTGTGTAGGGGTGTGTGTGTGTGTGTGTGTGTGTGTGTGTATCTATACTAATGGAATGATATTTTACAAACATTAGTTAATTCCACCTTCAACTTTAAAAGTGTATTGCAATTCAGTTCTTAACCATTTCAAATAGCAATTTCATCCTTCTATTGATAAAAAATGGATTTTTGTAGGTGTGTTCTTGCAAGATGAATGTCTGGTTTTAGCTTTTTGAAGGATGAAATCCAAATTCTTCAACAATTTCTTCATAATTTCATTTGCTATTGAAAAGAAACCATAGACTCGGGGGCTGATGAGAAAATGTGACTTATATTTCCTGATTTGCAGAAAATCTGGTTGACTAGTCTATTTGCAGTTGTTATTTCTTTAGTAGAGAGCTTACTTCTGACAGAAATACAAAGATCAGAGTCATGAAAACAAATCTCTTAAACTAAAGCAAAAGCCAGATTTTTTCCAAACTATTCATTGTGATGCTGTTTTTCTCACTGATATGGTTCATCAGTTTAAAAAGAAAAATAGCTGGGATACAGAATGATTTTGATAGCTCTGGTAATATAATACAGGTTTTGTGTATATGAACCTTATGGCTTATATACATTAATAGAAATTTGGAGAGTATTTATTTTGCTTAGTCTACCATGCTGATTCCTCCTAAGGTTTTGTTACTCTGTATTCTTAGCAATAAATCTTTTTTCCTCTATATTTTTTATTATAAACATTTCTATGTTGAAGACAGAATTGGAAAGAAATCCTTGTTCACATATCTTGAAAGAAATACTTAGGGACCAATCAAATGTATTACTTTTCTATATCATAGGAATACTTAAAATATGGTGATTGCAGATATTCCTGGTATATAGGTGTTCATTCAACAGTTTCTAAAACTCTACTACCTCACTTGAGTGGCTCACTGTCACCTCCTCTCCCACATTTGATATATTTTATATCAGTGAAAATTCACTACTATCTCAAAAGAGTGAGTTCTTAGGTGGTAGAAGTATGGCTTCCAGATTAGGATTAATCATATAATCAGGGTAAATAAAAGAAAGAAGGTAAATTTAGGCACACTTAATTTTTTTTTGGAAAATTTTATTAATGTCATTTTAAAAGTAATAGTCAATTCTTGACTATTCCCTCCGTATCCTCAATTTTTTTTAGGATTTTTTAAGGCAAATGGGGTTAAGTGGCTTGCCCAAGGCCACACAGCTAGGCAATTATTAAGTGTCTGAGGCTCGTTTTGAACTCAGGTACTCCTGACTTCAGGGCCGGTGCTCTATCCACTGCGCCACCTAGCTCCCCCCCCCCCCATCCTCAATTTAATCTAGTAAATCATAACCTCTCTACATCTTTGTAAATGGATTCATGAATTACTGTTGTTAAAATATTTTATTTCCTTGTAACCATGTTTCTTATAGCAGAACCCTCCAAACTTTGTTATAGTTGTTCTTGAATGATAGATAACAATGTTATGGGTCAACATTGACAATTTTCAGAAGCTGAAAGGATAATCAGTCTTTCTGCTCATTCTTCAACATTTAGGAACCAATACTCTCTAATAGATTGTCATATGTTCAATGCTATCACTGCAATACTAAAAAGTAAAAGATGAGTTCAACACACACAGCACATTTATAGTCAAATTTGGTTTATTGGAGTATATGGTATAACTAGATAGATATTGGATGAATGGAATATAGTTGCTTTCAAAACTTTTTTGCATTTTCTATGTGTATTCCTCTGGGGCTGTATAATTCCTGGTTTCACATCAGTTCTTGATGCCCTAAAATAAGCCACAGGATGATCTTTGGAAACAATTTGAGATTGGATGGCCTTCTCACATATTGAGACAAATAGTCTTTTGATTCCATATGAGTAAAGGATAACTCAGTGTAAGCTCTGGAAATTTTGGGGTTCTTATTTAACATACAGGTGACCAAACTTGTGACTAGTCTTTATGAATGATCATTTTTGAAATGTTTAACCTTTGACACACAAAGCATCTTAACATATTTAGTCTTCTCACAATTAGGATAAAAGAGGGACCATTTGAGAAGTTGTTGAATAAGGAATAAGAGGATAAGGAGAGAAGATGGTAAAAGGGACAGGATAATAAGAGAGACTAAGAAGGACAATAGTGAATAAAAATAAGATAGAGGGAAATTCACAAATAATAATTGTAACTTTTTATGTGAATAGAATGAACTCACCTACAAAATGGAAATGGATAGTAAAATAGATGAAAAATCAGCATCTAACAATATGTTGTTTACAAGGGGCAGCTAGGTGGTACAGTGGATGGAATGATGGCCTGGAGTCAGGAGGACCTGAGTTCAAATTCAGCCCCAGGCCCTTAATAATTACCTAGCTGTATTATCTTGGGCAAGTCAGTTAACCCCATTGCAAAAGGCAAAAAAAAAAAAGTTGTTTACAAGAAACACATTTAAGAATGAGTGTTACAAAAGTAAAATGAAGGATTGAAGTAGAATTTATTATACTTCAGCTGATGCAAAAATAGCAGGGATACACTTCTTGTAGAATGTAACAGACAAAAAAAGAATAGTACAAAAAATCATAAATTATAATATTTAATAATATAGTTACTGTAATATATAATTATTTATGTTATATATGAATATTTTCATGTATTATATAAATATTAGATTAAGTATATGTATTATAATATTATTGTAAAACAACTCCAAACAAGAAAGCAAAGGAATTATAAAATACTATACAATAAAATGTACCAAGCATTTCTTCTGTTGAACTGAATCTACTAAATAAATGGAACTAATCCTTCACTAGGGATTGCTTCAGCAAATTGCCTTCCTGCTTCAGTCAAAGATCTATGATGCATCAGTGCTTTCTAACTTAAAGTGGATTGCAGCAGTTATGTATGACATTAGACAAGAAAAGTCACTTGGAACACCAAGTCATAAGGTCTGCATCTGAAGTCTTTTTATTTAGGTATGTCCTTGTCCTGAAGAGCTTATGTTCTGCCTTTGAGAACTCCTGAGTCATCTTCAGGACATGATGAGTCATTAGAGGAAATCTATTGAAAAGATTTATCATGCAGAGACTCAGGAGAAATACAATGCAAATTGTCCTTTTATTTTCTGATCTCTCAGGCCACCCACTCTACTGTTGTCATAGCCTGTCTTCCTCCCAATCAGTACAATAAGTTACTCCCTTATTTACAATCAATGTGTTATGATACTTTGGTAAATTTTGAAACTGCACACAGTATTTTAAAGTATTTTGAGATTTTTTTTTTATCTCCTTTGCCAGTTTCTTATCAGGAGGAAAGAGATTGATCAATGTATATATAAAATCATAGGACCACATTTTTAAAATTAGGAATAGACATTTAAGACATCATATAGTTCAATATCCCACATTTTACAGATGGGAAAACTTAGATGAAAAGAAAGGAAGAGATGTAGATTTAAGATTCAAGTACAAGTCCTCTGGTTCAAAATCTAATGCTCTTTCTACTGCACCACATTGTACTTTAATTTAATTTAATTTTTTTGTTTGTTTTTGCAAGGCAATGGGGTTAAGAGACTTGCCCAAGGTCACACAGCTAGGTAATTATTAAGAATCTGAAGCTGGATTTGAACACAGGTCGTCCTGACTTCAGGGCCAGTGCTCTATCCTCTGAGTCACCTAGCTGCCCTTGCACTCTAATTTTTAACAAATACTCATTAATTTGCTGTTAATTGGGTTGGAATGTGTTTAGGGATTGGAAAGTTAAAGATTGATTAAAAAACCAAGGTGACTGCCTAGTGGGGTTTAGGGGTCACAAGAAGGGCAGAATACAGTGAAAAAACTTTTCCATTCATAAATCTATTGTGTTGAGATGTGTATCATAGACTTCTACAGTATTGTACATCAATTTCTTGACAGCATGCATGCCTGGATTCTGGATAGTGGATGATGCTCTCAAGATTTCTCAGTCACCAATGTAGTGAAACAATGTGTCCTTGCTCCTGTGTTTTGTAGCATGATGTTTTCAGTCATGTTATCAAATGCCTTCAATAAGGGTGAACATGGCCTCAAGGTCAGCTACCACAGTGATAGCAAATTCTTCAACTTGAAAAGCCTACAAGACAAGACCAAAGTGGAGGGAGTGTTGGTGCATGATCTTCTGTTTGCAGATGATTGTGAACTCAGTGTGGCCTCTGAAGCTGAGATGCAACAAAGTATAGATCACTTCTCTCTGCTTGTGCTAATTTTGACCTAACAATTAACACCAAGAAAACACAGATGTTCCATCAGCCAGCACCGCGCCATCCATATGTGAAGCCATCAATTACAACAAATGGAGCAGCTTAGTACTGTGGACAAGTTCATTTACCTTGGTTGTGTCCTTTCCAGGGAGTAACACATTGACAATGAGGTTGACACTTGCATTGCCAGAGTTACCTTGGTATTTGGGAGGCTCCGAAAGGAAGTGTGGGAGAGGAGAGCTATTAGACTGACTACCAAACTGAAGGTCTAGAGAGCTGTTGTGCTGACCTCATTGCTATATACCTGTGAACCTGGACAATCCACAAATGCCATGTGAGTAATTGAATCATTTCCATTTAAATTGTCTTAGGAAGATTCTGAAGTTCACTTGGCAGAAGAAGATACCAGACACTGAGGTTCTTTCTCAAGTTAAACTGCCTGGTAGTCCAACATTACAACAGAGAGGACAACTATGATGGGCTGGACACGTTGATAAAATGCTTGCCAAAAACCTATTTTATGGAGAACTCACACAGGACAAGTGCTCACAAGGGGATCAGAAGAACTGACACCCTGAAGATCTCATTGAAGAACTTTAGAATTGACTGTACAGCATGGAGACACTGGCACAGGACTGGCCAGCATGGCATGTCCTCAACAGTGAGGGTGCTGCACTCTATGAGGAAGGCAGAAATGAAGTAGCTCAAAGGAAACATGACATCTCTAAGTTTAGAATACCCACCCTAGGGGTTCACATGGACTTTTGTGCCCAACCTGTGGTAGAGCATTCAGAGATTGTATTGGTCTGTTCAGCCACAGTAGGTTACACTACCATTTGTCTCAAACATAGTGATGTCATTTTGATCTTTCTTCAATAATGAAGGACAACAGGTTGGGAATGAATTAATGAAGAGGAAAGGGAAAGGGATAAGCATTTATTAAGTGCCTGCAATGTTCCAGGCACTATGCAAAGTGCTTTAAAAATATTCTAATATTTGATCCTCATTTTGGTGATTTGAAGAAATGAATAAAAATTATTAAACTTTTGTGTGTTAAATAACTATGTTGAGTATGGGGACACAAATGTGAAGATAACCTTGGATTCAAAGAATTTGTATTCCAATAGTCTGAGATAATATATGTATATATATTATATATATATATATATATATATATATTATATATGAGAGAATGGAGAGAGAGAGAGAGAGAGAGGTATTTTGGTTTGGAAAGTTAGGATGATGAGTGGAGACACAGGAGAGAATTGGCTGTGTGTTATACTATACACATACACACACAGACATGAACAAACTTTTTAAAAATCATATGATAATACTATGAAGATTGAATGTGTCAATGAAAAATGAGAGGAAATAAAGAAAAGACTAATCAATAGGAATAATACAATAGAAAAAATATTTTGCAGCATTTGCCACTCAGCTGAACCAAAAGCGAAGGGGAATCTTAGCAGATAATGAAAAAAGAAAATGCTTTAGCCTCTTTCATGTCCCATGAGTCTATTTTGTGACACAAGTGATAAGATAAAGTTTTTTGAGTTTTTGCCTAAACATGAAGGGGGGGTGTTTTGGAGAGAGGGTATTGATTTCCATATGATTCTAGATCTCTATTACCTGTAAGGAGAGCTCAATATATTCTATGAGCTTTACAGGGACCAGGTTTTGTCCAAGAGGGAAAATACAATATTTTCCCCCTTTTCTTCCTTTGTCTTTTGGTTGGAAAAGACCTTTTGTAAGCATCAAGATAACAACATACTAGAATTTTGTAAAATGATGTCTGCTTGTTAAAATTATATAGCACTGAATTTGGTGAGACCTCACCACTCCAACTCACCAACTAGTACACATGAGACGCTTTCCTATTCCTTCTTTTTCTCTGTGCCAAGTATTATAATAAATTAGTCCTGGGTCTAGGTAAGACTAGGACATTTAACCTCTTCCTTTTTCATTTACTGTGCCTTACAAACCTAGACTTAATCCTGGGACTGTATGAAAATTCCTCTGGCTTCTGGCATATATAGGGAATCCAACTGGAGGTCTGAATGCTCCCCTCACTAGGGCAAAAAGACTGACTTATAGGAAAAGCAAAACAAATTCAGAAAAACCTACAAAGAGATTTGGGACTCCCAAAAAAGGGATTTGTCATTTGGAATTAATTACTGAAGGTTTCAAGGCCATGAGGCAAGATTTAAGGATTTTCAGTTCTTTAGACTATCATATAAACTCTCTGAATTCATATTGTGATAAAGAAAGCAAGGCTAGATATGTTTAAAAAATGAATGTGGGTGAACTCCTGTATTCTAAGAGAATTATAATGTACTTGTATTCTAGGAATGCAAAATCCATATTTTTTTTGGTTTCCATACCCATGATGGGTATAATACAGCAGACATCAATATGTAAACATTCAACCATGCAGAAGTGATCTCAAAGAAACTGTTCTAAACTGTAAAAGAAATAATATCTGAAAACTGTCCAATTATAGTATGCAACAAAAGAGGTTAAAATGCCATTTCTTCTACAATAGATTTTGTAAATTCATAGGACATCCAAATATATGTCAGATAAAACTCTCACAGTGTAATAACCCCTCTGAAATAGTTTCTGCAAACTACACTTTCACTGGCAGATTGGATCCCTAGAAGGCAGTTATGTCTCATGTCCTAGGGGTACCCTTTAAGGACCTTCAATACATAGGAATATCACATAAATGCTCTGAATTCATAATGTGATAAGGCAATTAGCTCCTAGCAAAATCATTTACCAAGACGTGGTAAGGTCAATAGCCTAAAGAATTTTTTCTTTATTGAAAAATTTATTAAACCATACTTGAATCTTAATTAACAGATGGGCATTAAGAGTCAAATAACTCATGGTGTCTGAGGTACAAAAAATGAGGACATGAGGGGTAAAAACTTCCTTAAGTATCTGACCTGAAGACCATCATAGGAAAGAATGAAGAAGGGAAGCTATGCCCAACTGAAGCAATGTTGCATCCTTGCTGAATATGCTAAGTATGTGACTAAGTAAATCCCCTTTTGTTAATTGTCAGATATTTTATGAGAATCTCATTCCATTCCATTTGGCTTGAGCTATGCCTGACCTACATTTGGTCATAGTTGTGCAAGATTGGGTTGGAATAGCAATGCTAAAAGGAGGGAAAGGCAAAATGAAAGGAGATAAGATTTTGAAAGAATCTGTTTATGGTGGTTGTGATGACGCTTCCACAGTGTTGACCACTTACTAAGAAACATGCCCCATTATCCTTTGGCAAGGATATAAATAGAAGCAAATGTGAATTTGTTATAAGTCTTTAAAGCCTGTGCTTGGATTTTTATTATTGTTATTTATAGATGATAGTGATCTTGAGATATCACCCCTTATGTGGAACTATTTCTAAAGACAGCAATTTATGGATTATTTTAAAACTACTACATGAATTGCTTGGGACATCTCATATGGTATTTGGGTGGCTAATTTTTTGACTCTTCAGTGCAAGGAACTAGGAGAGACACTTGAAAGGACAATGTTTTATCCTCTTCAGGAAATCATAATTTTTCTGTAACCAGAGATTTGGAAAAACATACCAAATGCATGCCAGTTTATTTGCAGAGGATAAGAGAACATCTGTTTATTAAGTAAGGGAAAGATAGACTATACTCAACCCAAGAACTGTGAAATATAACCCCCCACTCTCTATTTAGAATGGCTAGGGAAAATGGACAAAGGGACCCTGAGTAGTAGACCCCAGAATAAATTCCTTAGGTACCTTACTTTACCTTGGCAGAAATGATAACTATTTGAAGATGACAATTATAGTCTGTGAACTGACTTCACAAAGTCTCTGGCATCTTCCCCGCCCCCACTTCTGCATCTCTTTTTCTAAGCATTGGTAAACTGTCTTGACTGAGCTGATCATTCCTAACCTTGATTAAAATGGAAAATGTGACCTTATTTCCTATCTCTTCTTTGTATGATTTCAAAAATGTGTGTTTGCATTTTGTCTCCCTCATTAGGTTGTAAGCTCCTTGAGGACAGGGACTATCTCTTATTTCATTTGGAATCCCCAAAACTTAGGATAGTACCTGATATATTTGAAATTTAGTCGCTTCAGTTGTATCTGACTCTGTCACCCTATTTTAAGTTTTCTTGACAAAGATACTGGAGTGGGTAACTTTTTCTTCTACCATTCATTTTATAGTTGAGACACTAAGGCAAACAAGGTTAAGTGACTTTCTCAGATCACACAATTAACAAGTATCTGAGGGCATATTTAACTTGGAAAAATAAGTCTTCCTGACTTCAGGCTAATACAATACCTTAGTAGCCCTTAGCCCCTCATGGGCACTTTATAGTTATTAATCAATTGACTGGTTGATTATGAGTTTGAGATGTCAAGAGCTCTTTGGTTCTTCAATGGGATTTTATTGGCAGCATGAGAAATTTCCTGAATCTAAGAGTATGAACACTGATAGGAGGAATTATCTGCATTCTGGATGTCTTGAAACATTTGGGATTATTTGAGCTACCCATGTGCCCATCACTTGGTTAACAGCATAGTGGACCAGTCCGAATAGTGATACCCTGGACTGTAGAATAGCAGTTCCTTTCACATTGCTTAGATTACCATTGATTGAGTTGGGGAACAGATCCCAGATGTTATAGAAGTAGCGTTGTCTTATACAATAAGGTAGGGGCAGCACTTAGCCCAGTAGAGGATGGCATTAGGCAGCATGGGCCTCAGCAGAGTGGGCACTAGCTTGGGCAGTTGCCAAGGTAGATCTAGAATATTCCTTTGTTTCTTATAATTTCAAAATGATGGAGATCTTCTATAATGCTGCTACTATAGGACTCAAATTCTCATTGGACTACTCCTTCCCAGAAGGGACCTGAAGGATCAAGAGAATAGAGTTGTTGGGAAATGATTTGCTTTCTAGTTAAAGAGAGGAAATGACCCACCCTGCTTGTACCAAAGAATATCTCAGCAGAAGTCTCTAAAAAAAACAACTTTTTTATTCCACCCCTATTCCCTTCCTCAAATTCTGGCTCTTAAGACTGGAAATGAGTGGATGGTACTTTTGGAGGTTCTTGGTATTTACCTTAACACAGCAGATCTAGCTACAAATGACCCTGACCCATGATAAAGGTTACTGACATTACAAGAAGAGTGATGATCTGCAAGGTGTTCTGATATTCCACTGACCTTCACAATTTTATATCAGAAGATCTATTGTAAACTTTGGTGTGTGATAATTAATCTATTGCTAGGTCATTGCTGGCAGAAGTGACTCCATGCTTGATTGACCTACCAATGTAACAAGAGGTTCTTGTATACTCAATAACTGGTTTAGTTAACTTGCTTTAGGAAAGATTGAAAGGTTCTTCTGATTATAATCAGTTTAGCAAACTTCATCTAATCCATAAATTCAAGACTAGTAACACTTTATTGCAATGCCCTTGTGGATGGTAAGTGTAGAGGGGGGAAGTCTTTATGCAGTAATTTCTGCAAACCAATTTTTGATTACTTTGGATAGTTTCTCTCAGTCTTTGTGTCTCTTTCTCTCTCTGTTCTGTCTCTCTCTCTTGATCTATTAGCCCTAATATCCCCCACCTACACATTCCCTACACATCTTCCCAGCAATAACAAATAGATGTGAAGAGACTGAGAGTTTTGGTCTCATATTCCATTATATGCCCACCCACTCACTACTTATGCTTGCCTAGGGAACTGAAAGATGATTTTTTAATCCTTTGAATATTTGTATTTCTTCTTAGTATCCTATCCATGATCCACTCATGGAAGAAATGTTATTACCCACAATCACCAGGCCATTTAGATCCAAGTCTTGGTCCTTCCAAAAAGGGAAGGTGAAACTTAGGAAATTTCTGGTTTACTTTTACTTCCATATTTTTTTCACTTCTTCATGGAATCTTCACATAGTTTACTATTTTAAAAATTTTTTTCTTTCAATATTTTTCTGTTTTCATTCACCTTTTCTTCCTTCAGAGCTGTCACACTAAGCTTCTCTAAACCCTAATGGCAATGTTGGCTCATTTTCTCTTGAGAGTTATTGACTTGGGGTGGAGCACCAGCCCTGGAGTCAGGAAGACCTGAGTACAAATTCAGCTTTGGACACTTACTAATCACCTAGCTGTGTGACCTTGGGGAAGTCACTTAACCCCATTGCTTTGCAAAAACCAAAAACTATTAAAAAAAAAGAAGAGAAAGTTATTGACTTAATCAGCACAGGAGGACTAAGACCCAGACAAGTGACAACTTCTTGGTGTCTCAGGGATAAAAATGTCAAAATGCACAGGAAGTCAGTAGTTCCTCCCTCTGGCTGCTGAGCAGAGGCTATTATGGGCAACCACAAGGCAGTAAAATTTCACCCAAATGAATTAATGCTATATCTTGCTAAATGTTCTCTTCCTGCCATAAACATTATTCCTGTATTATGGGCAAGTGGGCTTCTTGATAACTGTCTAAGGTTCCATTGTTCAGTCTTTTCAATCATGTCCAACTCTTCATGATCCAAATTTTGAGTTTTTCTCAGCAAAGATACTAGAATGGTTTATCATGTTCTTCTCCGGCTCCTTTTATAGATGAAATGTTGAGGCAAACAGAGTAAAGTGATTTGTCAAGGGTCACCCAGCTAATTCTTGTCTGAAACCAGATTTGAACTCAAGAAGATGATTCTTCCCAGCTTCAGGGATATTCTCTGCACCATCTGGCTACCCCATCTAATATCCTATTAGTCTCATTTTATTCCAATTTTGAGTCAGAATTGTCTTTAGTCAGGTATGACTTACTATAGATGGTATAGTAAAAACAGTAGCTATAAAACATCTCCCACATAAAATCTCTCATATATACATAGTTTCTAGAGGAACAATGGCTTTAGCCTTAGAGTACATACATACATACAAAACATTTGTCAGGGCAGTCCACAACTCTTAAATCATAAGACCTAGAAATCCTTTCTCTCTTTAAGTGGTTTCCCAGGTTTCTCAGGTTGTTTTTGCAGCTCAGCTTTTGGTTTCTAGGACCAATTCTCCCTCACGTCCAGAACCAGTTATCTTCTTTGCTGCCAGGGATCACAGAAAGTGCTTAGAAAGTGCTTCTACCTTTGACTTATCTCTCTGTATCTGTGTTTCTATGGCAGGTATGTCTCTGCTATCTACTGGGTATAATTCTGCTTCAAACATTTTCCAAATGACAAAATATAGAACTTTTGGAAGGGATGTCTCTTAAAGGTTGAGTTGATTAAAGTTACATGGATGACAAGGAAAAGAAGAAAAACATTTTCCTACCTTCAACCCCCCCCACCCCATCCAAGCACACATTCTTGCTCCTCTCTTGAAGAGGTACTGGAATCTCCTCAACTGTTTGAACTCATGAATACTATTCTGGTCTTATTAGCTATTTAAAGTCTTGCAAGGGCATGCCCAATTTTTGAAAAGACCTGTCTAAATTACATCAGAGGTAGGAAGTAGGACTTCATAAAAGAATCTTGGAAATTGTCCCGAATTTACAATTGGTTTAATACCTTCTGATAATATTTAAAAGCTCATCATCTGTGACTAAATCCTAGAACTAAAACAATTGTCTGTGTGTGTGTGTGTGTGTGTGTGTGTGTGTGTGTGTGTGTGTGTGTGTAATCATACTTCCCTACCTCATATAACAATTCATATTGATATGGCAGTTTACTTGAAATGTTCTTATTTTATCTTCCCAACAAACTGTGAGCAGGTGTTATTAACTCTGCAAGATGAGAAAACCAAGGGTTAGAGAAATTAAGTGAAGTAGGATTCAAATACAAATCTTCCTCAAGTCAAAACTAGCAATTGCTTCACTATACCATATTGTTTCTTGAGAGAAGTCCAACTCAGAAGCTTCCAAACTTTCTTGAGTCACAGACTCCTTAATGTCTCAATACTTTTTCATAACTAAAAAATAACCAACAATTCCACTTAAGTATTTAGACCTAAATAATCTATTAAGCATTTATATTCTAACAACATAATAGATATTTGAAAACATACATATAGATTGAAAGAAAAATATTTTTATTTCATTCTGACATAATCACAACTACTTATGTGTGTACTTGTTGGTCATTACATAACTTCTCACACCTGGAAATCAAATTGGACATGACCATCCTCATTTCCTAATTTGATTAAAGTGCTTGTTTTTGGTCCCAACAACCACCAAAAACCTAACTTGGTAAAGATAAATGAGACAATAAGTAAACAAGAAAATATCTTGAACATTTGAGAATTTCATCTAATGGAATATATTGAGACCTAATGGCAAAAATGTGAGCCTCCCCCCCCCCCCCAGCTAATATTTCTCATAGTAACTAATGAGTGATAGATGTCAAGTATTTAAAAATTTAAAATATCTTCCAGTAAGTTATATCTCCCAGTAAGTTTGCCATAGGGCTGAAGTACACAATTGGGGAACTATGACTCTGACCCTTTCAAATGATAAATAACAAGCATTTAAAACAATCCTAATTAAATCATGTCTAACATAATATAAAAGTCCTCAGATTGTTGTGTGGTCTAAATTTCCTAAATTTCCAAAAGATATTGCAAAAAAATTGGGGGGGAGGGAGGGAGAAAAGGAAAAAAACAAAACAAAACAAAGCAATGTCCTCAAACAAGAGGGGTTTTGGGAAAAGGACAATACAATCCAAAGTGAAAGGGAAATAAATCTTTGAGAATATATCTTTAGTTATCCCCCCTTTTTTTGGCAAAACAACCTTGAGAAACATCCATAATTGGTGCCTCTGTTTAGTTTTCTTTTTGTAATCTTCTTAATCCTGCAATCTGTCTTCAGCTTTATTATTCAATTGAAACTACACTCTCCAAAGTTAACAATGACCTGTTAATTGCCATAGCTAATATCTTTTTCAAGGTTCTTTCATGTACACTGTTCTCCCTATAGTTTTCTTGGTGACGTCATCAGTTACCATGGATCAAATTATTTTAATGCAGATGATTCTCAGATCATTTACCCTTACCTGTTTATTGGTTATTTTGAACTATATATCATATATACATTTCAAATTGGGGAACTCTAAAACTCAAATCATAATCTTTCCTCCTCAAATCACACCCTCTTCCTAACTTTCCTATGGTTTTTGATAGCCCCATCATCTTCCAAGCTTATAAGCCTCCACTCCCCATCATCATCTCTACATCCAACCAATTGACAATTGATATTGAAAGTATGTCTATTGTTCTTGTAAATGCACAACTCCCTTATAATGCTGCCACTTCACTGGTACACACTCTCATCATCTCAGACCTGGTTAATTAAAAATAACCTATTTGTGGGTCTCCCTGCTTCAAGGCTCTCCCATTCTAGGTCATCTTCCACTCAGGCATCACATTGTTCTTCCTGAGACTCAGACTGATTATATTACTTTTTTTCCCATTAAACTGCTTTGATACTTTATTTTCTACAAGATCAAGTATAAAGTCCTCTACTTGTCATTCAGTCTTTCATAAATGGCCCTTTTACTACCTTTCCAGTCTTCTTATCTTATTACTAACCATTTACTTTGAAATCCAAGTATTCTAACAAGTCATTGTACTCTGTCGGATCTCCTTTCTATTCCTTGAACAAAAATATATATTTCTTTTAAAAAATTATAAACATATATATATACTTATAAATTTTATATACAAACACATATATTTTTTCTTTGCCCAATAAAAACCTAACTTTTCTCACTCTAATTCTCCTTACTTTCAGTTGAAAAAAGAAAATAAAACCATTGCAAACATGTATAACCTAACAAACATATATAACTGCATTTGCCATGTTCAAAAAAAAAGATGTTTCATTCTGCACTCTGTGCTTTTTTACTTTTTTTAAATCAGGAAGTGGATAACATGTTTCTTGGTTATTCATCTAGAGTTCTGGTTGTCATTACTTTGATAAGAGTTCCTAAGTTGTTTCTTTCATCTTATTGTTGTTATTGTATAAATTTTTTCCCTATTTTTGTTTACTTTAAACAAAATTTTGTTTACTTATTTGCTTTTGTTTACTTTGTTTTACTTTAGTTTACTTTGTTTACTTTTTTCTTCATCAGTTCCTAAATAGCTTCCAAGATTTCTCTGAAATCATCACCTTCATCTTTTCATACAGTACAGTGCATTTCATCACACTTATATTCAGTCATTTCCCTATATGGGCACCTTCTTAGATTCCCATTCTTTATGACTTCAAAAGGAGTTATAAATATTTTTATATATTTAGAGTTTTTTTGGTTTAGGACTAATCCCTTCCTTAATCTATACTCCCTCTAATTAACCCTTCTCCCCTTTTTCTCCTTCATTGAATGATATATCTTTCTATACCCAACTATGTGAACATGATACTTTGACCAGTTCAGGTAGTGGTGAGGTTCAAGTCCTTCCCATCCCCTACTCCTTGTTGGCATAGATGTTGATACTTGCCCACCATGTGAAATGATTTCCCCTACCTCTTCTTTCACTTCCCCCATGCTTTCCTCTTTCCCTCTTTTTCCATTCTTCTAACAAGATATAATGAACTAGTCTCCTTCTGTGTCCCCTCATGAAGATGGAACTTAGAGGAAGAAAAGTATCATTTTCCCATTTCAGAATATATGTAGTTTATAATTGTTTATGGGATTTCTAAGTGGCATAATTGATAAAACAACAGGCCTAGCATTAAGAAGACTTATTTTCCTGAATTCAAATGTGACTTCAGATACTTCTTAGTTGCTTGACCCTGAGCAAGTCACTTAACCTCTTTTTGCCTCAGTTTCCTCATCTGTAAGATGAGCTGAATGAGGAAATGGCATCTTTGTCAAGAAAACCCCAAATAGGTTCACAAAGAGTCACACATGCCTGAAACAACTGAAAGACATAAACACCCTTGTTTGCTCTTATGATTATTCATTCATTTTAGCCTTTAAGTGTTTCTCTTGCCTTTTGTGTTTGAATTCAAAGTTTCAATACAGGATGTATTTTTGTATTTAAAAATGTAAAACCATCCTTAGTTCCTAGGCCATAAAAACAGGTAAATAAGTCAGATTTGACACTTGGATTATGGGTTTGGGGTTTGTTTGTTTTTTTAATCCTATGTTTCATTAAAGATCCATTTTTCACCCTATTTGACTGTATTTTTTTTTTGCTGGCAAGTTATTCTTGGCTATAAATCTATATCCTTCTGGAAAATCATATTCTAACTTCTCCTTTCCCTCACACTGGTAGCTGCTAACATGTGTATTCCTGATTGTGGCTCCTCAGGACTTGAATTCTTCATTTCTGACTCTATGTAATATTTTTTTCTTTGGCTATAAGATTCCTGGAAGCTTTCATTTTGCTTAGAAATTCAGATATAGGAGGTAAAAGAAAAGCAAAAAGTATGCATAAAAGAGCAATCCTAAGAGACTAAACAAGGATAAACAACTTATATTCTAAGATGATGCATGTACCTCCTCTGAACCCTATCATCATCAAAGATTAAACTCCATTGAACTTGAGTTCAACTTACTGCATGTGAACCTACTTGACTATTCTAAGCCTAATTGACCTCTCTCTCCTCTGAAGTATTACAGTAGTACTTATTGTTCTACCTCAAATTCTTGTAGTTAATATTTTACTTTGGTAATGAAATACAGTGGATAGAAAATTACCTTCTAAGGAATTTATTATTGTTCAGTCATTTCAGTCTGACTCTTTGTGACCCCCATTTGGGGTTGTCTTGGTAGAGATACTGGAATTGTTTGTCATTTCCTTGTCCAGCTCATCTTACAGATGAAAAACCTGAGGTAAACAGGGTTAAGTGACTTTTACAGGGTCACACAATGTCTGAGGTCAGATTTGGACTTGGGTCTTCTTGACTTCAGGCCTGGCACTCTATCCACTGTGCTGCCTAGCTCTCTGAAATACCTGAATGCAAATGTCTGCTTCTAATATTTACCAGATGATATACTCTTCAATTTCTCAGTTGTTAAGACTAATTTATAGAATATTTATTTACAGTATGTTTAGTAGAGGAAATTTCTTCACAAGTATTTCCTTTTACTATTCAAATAACACTAGTGTCTACTCCAAATAATTTTTATCATATTTATTTCTTTATTTCTTTTTTGGTTTTTGCCAGGCAAGTGGGGTTAAGTGGCTTGCCCAAGGCCACACAGCTAGGTAATTATTAAGTGTCTGAGACCGGATTTGAACCCAGGTACTCCTGATTCCAGGGCCGGTGCTTTATCCACTGCGCCACCTAGTCGCCCCTATATTTATTTTTAAAATAAATTTTATTGATGTCTTTTGTATTTATGATATCATCATAAATTTCCTCAGTAACCCTTTCTCTTTCTCCTCCTGGGGAGTTATCCTCACTTAAGAAATAATATATTTTTAAAAAAAATATGATTAATACATTAATACATTTTTTTAAAAATATGATTAATACATTGTCAAAGTCTGAAAGTGCAATATACAGTTCTTGTAGACTTCCTTTCAATGGGGCAAAGAGGTGGAATAATTTTATTTTCTTTAGAGTCATGCTTGTTCTTTATAATTTTGCGGCTTTCACTTTTGATTTTGTGTGAGAATGGTTGTTCATTTTGTTTACATTTGTTTTAGTCATTATGTATATTTTCTTAGCTCGTGTTTACTTCACCCTCTATCATTTAACATAAATCTTCTCTGTATTCATCACATTCATCATTTCTTATAGCATAGTTATGCTCCATTAAATTAATGCCACACAATTGTTTAAGCATTTCCAATCAATGGCTACCTACTTTTTTTCTCTGCTATGAGTATTTTGTTGTATATGGAGACTTTCTTCTTACCAATGGTCTTCATGAGATATGTCTATCAATGGAATCTTTATCAACAGCTATAAACATCATGATTTTATTTCAAAATTCAAAATTGTTTAAATGGCTGTACTAATTCACTATCACTTTAATAATTTAATAATAACAATGTACAAGTGTATCTATCTTTCCACAGCCTCTTCAACATTGACTATTCAGTTTTTTTTGCCATCTTTCCCAAAACTTCAGGGATATTTTGATGTTCACTTTGCTTTTTATTTATAGCATTCTTTCATATCTGTGTCTAGATATATAGATACATATATACATAGACATACACACTTGCACACACACATAACTATATCTATCTATACATATACATATATATATATATATATATATATATATATATATATATATATATATATATATATATATATTCACCATCAAGCTGTTCAATTCTGTATTTTCTCCTTTATTTTTCTGGTAAATTTAACCACAATGGAGAAAGGTAAATAAAATCCTCTTGCCACTATTGCATTACTGTCCATCTTTTTGCAATTTAGATAATTTTCCTTTATGAATTTAGATGTTAAAACATTTAGCACATGTTTAGTATTAATATTATTTGACTTTCTGGGTTTCCTTTCAGCATAATGTCACTTTCTTATTTCATTTTTTATGTTTTGAATGCTTTTGCCTCATCTGATAGAATACCTATATTCTGACTTTTTAAAAATTCACCTGATATACAGTAAATTTTATCTCATATTTTCATTCTCCCTCTTTTCCTTTGTTTTGTTTGTTTTAAAAACTTTCTTTTTCTTTTCCTTTTTCTTAAAAAAATTTCCCCTTCTTTTCTTCATTATTTTTCCTCCATTTTAAAAAAAAATCTATTCTAGGCTTTTATTCTGCTTAATGGTTTTTATCTTATTTCTTCTTTTCCCTCCATATTTTTCATGGAATTAAAATTTCTAAGGTACCTCTTTTGAGTTCCTTCTGCCAAACAGTATCTATGTTTTGCCTCAGAAAATTTTCCTTTAGCCTCCCTTTTTCTGTTGTGCTACATTTTTAGAAATAGTAATTCTTGCAAGCAATAAAAAAGACAAATATTGGTCCAAGGTAGTTTACTAGTGCCCATTGTGTGCATTTCTTTACCATTCTTTATCCTACCTCAGATCACTTTCTTCCCATTTGCCATGAATCTCCTTTATTCTTGCCCTCCCATTCTTCTGGATGTCTTTTGCCTCCAGAAGCTCAGATTTCCCTGTTTAGGAGGCAGGATAATTCTTGAGACCCTCATCTCCCATTGTTAAATGTCTTTCCTTCATGAGAATATTCCTCAGTGTAATCCCTTCTCACTACTGAAATCAGATTTCCCCTTCTCTTTTCCACTGTTTCAGTCCCTTCCTTTGTCTCCTCATGCCTTCTTCTATAGGCCCTCTGTTTTCTGAGAGATGACAAAATGTATTTTTTCCTTAACTATTAACCATTGATTTGATTAGAGTACATCACTTATTCTGCCTCTACCTTTTCTTCCCTCATTCCTTTAATATATCTCTCATTCTGCAGTTTAGTATCACAAAAATATTGATTCACTCATAAGCAAAACACTGTGAGATCTAGTTCATGTTGTTTCAGGACTATATCTCCTCCAATGCTTCTATTTAGCTTCCACTTCCACTCTTGTCTCTTCTATACTTTTAGAGAAGAAACCTATTTATATTCTTTTTTTGTTATTGTTTTGTTGTTAATCCTATAAGTGTTTTGTCTTTTTATTTTTTTTCCTTCCATGGAGCAATTTCCTTGAGGTAGAATTTTTTTTAGGGACTCAAGAGTGTCCTCTCTCTAATCTGGGTTCCTGAGGTTGGTGTCAGATAAAAAAATAAAGAGTCAATTAAGGGTGAAGCAAGAAACATCTATTCTAGCTTGCTAAGGCAGGTTGCAAGAGGAAAGGCAACTTATACTGAGACAGACATGAGTTTCTTTATACAGTAAACAAAATTTTAATGCAGGATTGATAAACTAAACCTTATTCAAAGTAACATTATGTGAAACAGAGATGGTCATTCATAAAACAGAGGTGGTTATCCAAAAAGAATAATATACTTGTTAGAGAAAAATGTATATTCTTAGCTACAAGAGAGAGATAAGGGAGTTATTCTCTGAATATAATTGGTCTCAATAAATCAAAGAAATCCGCCTGTTGGACCAGAAAGGGAGGAGAACTTTCTCAGGACTCTGGAATCCTTCACCTTCAACAGCAAAGTCTTTTGGTACCAATAAGAGGCCAGAATGAAACATTGAAGGACACTTAACTCCTGCAGCTGGTGTCCAGTTCACAAAGGGTCATGTCCAATAAAATGACTGATACCGAGCAAGATGGAATCAATAGGCCTTGAAACAGAACGGTTTCTAGTGTGGGGGAAGAAGGGTTTGTGTTACACAAACATGTCAGGGAAATTCATGATAACTAGATCAGAGGATCCTTGTAATGGATATCAAGGCAAGGAAAGTGAGGGATTACTCACTGGATGCGGCCAACCTTAGGAATTTTGCCCAAAATCTGGGATTCATCTTGGGATGGTAGTGATGGTGTTGATTTTGTCTACTTTTCCCATATCTCTCTTGAAATTCTGTTGTCTGAAAATAATTGCAAAGTGAATAAATTGTTCAGTTTCAGTTTTCTCTCTAGAAATACTACTTCAAATGCCTCTTTTTTTAGGGGGAAACATTCATCTCTTTTTTTTAATGATTTAGGCCAAGTTTTCAGGGTATGAATTGGATTACATATTGAGCTCCTCTTTATAACTTGGATTTTGCAATATAAGATTTTTTTTTGAAGGGGGGTGTTGTTTTGTTTTTGCTCTCCCCTGGAGTTGATCTGTGAATAATTCTTATCGATAGTTTGCCAAATAATTCTGATTGATACTTAGCTTTCTGCATTCAGAAGTGCTGGGCAATGTTTTCATATTGTATATTGTGTGTGTGCATGTGTTAAGGTGTAGGATTTTTGAGTTGTCATGTTTTTCTGGAAGACCTTTAATCCATAAATTGTCTTTATGAATTCTATCTTCAGAATCAGTTTTTTGTTTTGTTTTGTTCATATAGACATGTTTTCTTTTAACATTATTGCTTTTTGCCTTCTTTTCTTCCAGATTTTCCTTTTGTGTATTTGCTTTTCCAATCTGTTATCCTCTTATGCTTTCTTGGTGAAATTTGCCATTTTGGATTAAGCTTTTTTGATTCTTCTGTGCAGACCATCAATTCTCATAAATCTTAGTTGTCTTTTAAACCACTCAGAAACATCTTGATGAGATTCCATGTTTATAATATATTCGCTATTTTATTCATGTACTCAATATAAGCTCTATCTGCTTATGCTCAAGTATTTTGAATGTTCTTTCTCTTAAAATGTTTGGTAATTTTAGTCTTTTTTCCCCCTTTATATTCCCCTGTTGTTCACTTTCTAAGTCTTTGATGGCAATTTCCCTAGAAGCTGGGCTTCAAAGTTATCTTAGCCGCCTTCTACCCCATGGCAGTTCACTTTTCTCCGGCCTCAGCTGCTACCAAAGATGATTTCTGATAGGAGAAAATTGGCCCCAAGCAGATGCCAGTCTTCTTTGTTACTGGATCCACACATAGTCCGTTGTCTTATCCCAGTTCCCTCTATTCCTCAGTTCTCTAAGTTGTTGGAGAATTACCAGACTGTATTCTCAGCAAGAACAAACTTTTGTCTTTTGTTTTCCAAAGTGCAGGGAGGGTAAAGAGTAGAATTGAGTTGTCTTACAAGCTTGTAGATCTGCTTGTGTATTTCCGCCAGTGTGGAAGGTATAAGTGTTTTAGGGTTTATGGATTAGTCTTCTTTGCTGTTGGTTTGTTGGACTCATTAGAGTCTTAGACTATGAAAATTGCTGAAATTGTTTTATCTTTTGTGCCTAATTTTGGCAAGTTTTAAAAGGTTCTGAGGACTGGAGAAACATCTAGTTCTCCATCTCAATGGTCATGTGACCCAGAAATCCCCTAAATTTCCCATGTTATATTTTTCAAAATTACTTCAAGAACATCTGTTTCTATCCAAAATCAATTTAAGCTTTCTGAAGGGAGAGACTCATAACTTCTCTAATACTTTACACATAATAGGTACTCAATAAAATAATAATCATTAATTGATTTTGTGGTTCATCCCATAGATATTACAAAAATAATTTTAATAATTAGATATTTCACAGTGAAGCATTTTTTAGCTTTTTTCATGAAAAAAAATCTGTTTTTTCTTAAAGGTTAATGAAATCTATAATGAGGTGCCAAACACTGAGTTTTCTAAATTGGAGTTGTTAGAAGCATAATATTACAAAGATATCCTCCTACTGGCAGTGTTAGAGTTTCTAAAATGTAGCGAATTCCCTATAATTTTCAAAGGGAAGCAAAGAGAATAAGATTAGAATCACAAAAAAAGATCCCAGCATACACAATGTTTAACTTAAATTAAAGATTGGACTTAATCCTTCCTGATTACTATAATTTTAAGCAGACTATTTGATGTTTTTCTTTTATTAAGAGATCCTTATGTTAACAAACTGTTTTGGCATGATTTATCTTTCATATCTATAATTTTCCTCTCATGGTTCCATTACTGTCATAATAAAAACGATTTTGAAACCATGGTGAGGTGAATTTTTAGACTATGCTCTTAACATTTTCAGAACAAAAGTGTAAAAGGTAAAGAAATAATTAAATTTCCAACAAGCCAATTAGGACTAAGCTATTGCTAGAGCAGTACCATTTCTAGATCTTGGCACTGAATTGTCTGGTAAATGAATACATAGTGTTGTGATGATAAACCATATGTCAAACTAGAGTTATCTTTTAAAATACACATCATTAGGTCAGATCTATATAAATTATATTTAGGCATCATTGTCATCACCTTACTCTAGTAATTATACATTCTATCAAAAGATTAAGAAATCCAAATGTTTAAATTACTCTGACTAAAACAGCCAACTTTTTTAACTAAAAAGGGATTTTCTGAAAATTTTCAATTAAAAATAAAAATTTTTAAAGTTGAAAAATAGTTTATGCATATAGAAACAGCCTAAAGGAA
Organism: Macrotis lagotis; assembly: GCF_037893015.1. NCBI lineage: Eukaryota > Metazoa > Chordata > Mammalia > Peramelemorphia > Peramelidae > Macrotis > Macrotis lagotis. The sequence continues at coordinate 154,949,705 of NC_133666.1, forward strand.
TCACTATTGTCCTTTTAAAATATATAGTTGATTCAAATTGTTTTTATTTTATATTGGCACCTTTTCCAAGGAATAAATGGCAAGCCACTTACATTTGTTCATTATTTACAGCCTTGTTTATATGTTCCCATGAATTTGCTGAGAGATATGTAATAGATAAAGACTTGACCTTAAAGTCAGAGAGATCTGGGTTTAAATTCTGCCTCTGATACATAATGAATGTGTGACTCTAGAAAAACTTAAAATTTAATTTTTCAATTTTCTAGACTAGAAGTATCAAAAATTTAGAGTTGACCCACAATCACTGAGTGCTGGCTTGAAATAGATTAAAATGTAGCTGGAAAATATTTGACAATAAATTAAAATGCAACTGTTGTTCATGTGTGTCCTACTCTTCATGACCCTATTTGGTTTTTTTTTTGGCAAAGACACTGAAGTGGTTTGACATTTCCTTGTCCAGTTCATTCTACAGATGAGGAAACTGAGGCAAACAAAATTAAGTAACTTTCCCAGGATCACATGACTAGTAAGAATCTGAAGCTAAATTTGAACTCAGGTCATCCTAACTCAAGATCTGATGCTTTATCCACTGTGCCACCTAGATGTTCCCCAAAGTGCAATAGAACATAAATAATATTAATAAGGACTTTTTCTAAGGCATCCTTATGTATAGTTTAAGTAGCATCTTTTCCCTCCCCCCCATTTCTATTTGAATTTGATGTCATTGATAAAAGAAATTTTCGCAGTTTATAATCTTAGAGAATTACCTAGAGCACTATGAATTAAATTATTTGCCCAGGGTCACATAGAAAAGTGTTTTTCAAGCCAGTTCTCTTTTTCTTTTCTATGACTCCTCTTTTCCTTCTAGGGGGAAATCTGAATGTTCTTTAAATGAGAACTAAATTCACTATAATCTTAAGCAGTGACAATTTTCATCTTAAGAAATTTAACTCCAATGGATCAGAGTCTATCAATTGAGAATTGAGGGGATTAAGTCAAATTCTTTTCTGAGGAGCCTTGGAGTGTTAACTTTCATCAGTTTCCACTTGCCCAATTCTAATTTTTAAGAAATTATTTTCTTCAATGGACTTTTGTGCCTTCTTTTCCAATTGGCCAATTCTACCTTTTGGGGGATGGGGCAATTGGGATTAAGTTAGTAAATATCAGAGGTCTGAGGACTGACTTGAACTCAGGTCCTCCTGACTCTAGGACCAGTGCTCTATCCACTGCAGCACTATCACTGCCAATTCTGCTTTTTAAGGGGTTTTTTCTTTAGTGAATTGTTTCCCATTTGGTCTATTCTGGTTTTCAATGTGTTTATTTTCTTCTGTTTTTTTTTAAACTCCTTTACAAAGCTATGGATTTTTTTCATGATTTTCTTCAATCCCTCTCATTCCCCCCCCCCCCCAATTTTTCCTGTTTCTCTTATCTGATTAAAAAAACCTTTTTAACTTGCTCATTCCATCAGTGCAACACCCAGGGACAATTTTGGGCTATCTGCAATGGAGAATACCATCTGTATCCAGAGAAAGAATTGTGGACTTTGAACAAAGACTACTACCTTCAAATTAGAAAAAAAAAAACCCTTTTATCTTATTATGTAATTTTACTATCTCATACTTTATTTTTCTTCCTTAAGGTTATGATTTCTCTGTCATAATATATTCAACTTAGATCAATGTATACTATGGAAATAATGTAAAGACTAACAGAATGCCTTCTGCAGAGGATGGGGAGAGGGAAGCAAGAATGGGGGAAAAATTGTAAAACTCAAAATAAATAAAATCTTTATTTTAACTCTTCTATGTCCTCGGACCAATTCTCATTTTTCCTTGAGGCTTCCTTTGGTTTTGTTGTCTTTTTCTGAGTTTGTGTTTTGCTCTTGCCTGTCATCATAATAATGTTCTATAGTTAGTATCTTCTTCTTGTTTACTCATTTTCCTAGCTAATTCTTTAGTTTTAACTTTATTTTAAAGTTGGATTTTGCTACCAAGGAGCACTATCCCAAACTTCAAGTTTTTTGTGCAACTGTTTTCAGAGCTAGCTCTAGGAGTTTGTAGGCTTTCAGTTCTTCTAAGAGGAGATATGTTGACTAATTTCCTTTCCTGGGCTTTGTTCTGTGAGTGACCACATGTGCTCTTTTTCTGTGTTCAGGGTCTCCACTCTCCTTAGGCCACAAACTTTGGTGTGCTAGCACACCTCCTCACCCTGGAACTGTGACTCAGATCTGAGTCTGAGCAACACAGCAGAATCCTGACTGAGAGAGGAAAGACAACTTTAGAAGTCACTCTAGTTTATATGAAATGGTATGTGTGAGGTTTGAGAATAATTAATAGATAGAATTGCTTATGAATTTGTAGTTTATAAGGTAATATAAGAACATATTTATGGATTATCTTTGAATCCAGTACAAGATAATTATTAATAAGGAAACAAGTATGTGAGAGGTATGGGTGAATGTGTTTGTTCTTAAGGGCATCTGAGAGGCATTACAGTTTACACTGACCCTAATCACTATAGGGTTATTATATATTGGTTAGCAAAAGCATGATTAAATATGCAGTTTAGCACTAAACCTGCCTACGTTTTCATTCAATAGTTTCTGTTTAGTGATATAGAAATGAGCTATTAATTTCTCTTTTAAACTTTTTCCTTTTTCTTAGCTTGGATTTAATAAGCTAATAATAAACATAAATACTTCAATATACAAAGAACAGAAAAAATTATTGCATAAGAAAGTCTGAATTTCTGTTATGTGTAGTTTGCCATTTAAAATTATTTTTATAATTTTTAAAGTATGATAGTAAGAAATCTCTGCTTCTGTATGTTTTGCAGTATGTCTTTTTTCATTCTTTTCCTAAATTTTAGATTGATATCTTTACTCATCAATTTTCTCCCAACATCTTTCCCCAAACAAAAATCTTCATTTCTAATAGATTAAATATAGTCAAGCAAGACAAAATCATCTATTCACCGTGTCTGAGCATGTGTGTCCCATTTTCCAACTCTACATTACATCTATATCAAGATACTTCATCACTGGCCATCTGAAACCATGAGTGGTCATTGCATTGATCAGAAATCTTAAATCTTTTCAAGTTGTTTTTCTTAAGATTATTGTAGTCATTATAGCCTCCTATTTTTCTACCTTTATTCTGCATCAATTCATATATGTGTAATAACGGTTCTACCATAAAAATGAAAGATGCTCAAGGAGCCATGATCCCAAGGTTCATCAGTTGGTGTTTGAAACTGACACACCTGGGATTATTTTCTGAGGATTTCTAGGTGAGAGGAGGCAGAAGAACTAAGTCCAAATGTGAGATGGAGTTCAGAGTTTGTGTTCCTCCATCTTGGGACCAGTGAGCAAACAAGGGTTGAGCAGGTGCCAGATGTCCAAATACTTATTTCTCTACACTTTTCCCTTGAGATTCAGACAGGCTGCTTCTACTTGCACTATTGAATAGCTGGTCAAAAATAAACAGGACCTTAAGAAAATTATGAAGATAATGATCTTGATAATTGGTAAACTCATCTAAATGCCCCTGAGAGACAATTCCTTTCTCCCCTGCCTCTGATTCAGGAAAGGAAACAACTTTCATTAACTAAACAACTCCTCCAAGTTTTATCCCCATCTCCTTCAAAAGGATGAAGTTAAAATAAAAGATATCAATTTTTGCTCCTGAAGTCACAGCACTATCACTGACTGCTTATATATCCTTATATATGTCCGTCTCTACTTTGCTAATTGTCCTTTCATCTTATGCCCTTTTATATCAAAAGAAAATCTGATGTTCACTAACACTTTTTGATGATCAATTCTTTAATAAAGATAGAATTTTTGTGGGGATTTTTGTAGATCTAATTATTACAGGGGTAAGAGGAGAGCAACATGTCATAGTGGCATAAAATCCTAGGGAGTTAGAAAAGGTAATGATTCCCTCCAAAAGTCATAAACACATTAGAAGCACAAGCAGAGAGTACTCCCAAACCAACTCAAGTTTCTTAATCAAATACTTAAGTAGAATAAGACTTTAATAAAATAAATGAACCATTAGATATAGTACAGATAAAGCCTGCAGGCAGAGGCAAGCCAAGGATCTAAAAAAAAAAGTTATTCTTTTTCATGTATAGCTTACCTGTGACCTCCCTTTGGTATGTAGATATTTATATGTGTTTTCTAACCACCCCTGCTTTCAGTAATAATTTACCTGACCCTAAGAAACCTTATACATCTGATTGGAACTTAGATAAAATCTCCCCTAAACTTTACATACTTTTTTTATTTGACTCCTACTCATCTGAAACATGTGGGAACTTCATATTCTTGTATTTGTCATTAGTGAGAAAGCCCCAACAGTTCCTTGTCTCCTTATATTTGTCTGAAATTACCATCTTCATTATATCTAATGGAATAATATTTCATTCCATTTATAGACATTAATTTGTTTTTTTAATATTTTTTATAATCAGCTAAGATTCATTTTCTCTTCAACACCATCCTTTCCCTTAATTGAGAAAGTGAGGGAAAAATAAAACCCATATGAACATATATACTCAATCTAAATAAATTTTTTGTTGGCCATGTTCAAAAACCATTTTTTTCTTAATCTTCATTGAGTCCTTTACTTCTCTATCAGAAAGGAGGTAGATGGTATGTTTCATCACTAACCCTGTGGAATTCTGGTTGGTCATTATGCTGCAAAAGTTAACACAAAGGGGCAACTAAATGGTTAAGTAGATAGAGCACTGGCCCTGGATCAGGAGGAGATGAATTCAAATGTGACCTCAGTTACCTAGCTGTGTGGCCTCGGGCAAGTCACTTAACCCCATTGCCTTACAAAAAAAGATAACATCAAAAAAGTTAAGCACAAATCCTGTTTGTGATGGCAAAGAATTGGAAATTAAGTGAATGTCCTTCAATTGGCTTAACAAACTGTGGAATATGTATGTCATGGAACACTATTGTTCTATTTGTAATCATGAGGGATGGGAATTCAGGGAAGCCTGGAAGTATTTGCAGAGACTGATGCTGAGCGAGAAGAATCAGAAGAACATTGTATACCCTAACCACAACATGGGGGTGATGGCCAACCTTAATGGACTTTCTCATTCCATCAGTGCAACAGACACAATATTGGGGTATCTGTGATGGAGAATACCATCTGTATCCAGAGAAAGAATTGTGGAGCTTGAACAAGGAACAAAGACTGTTAACTTTAATTTAAAACAGACTGCCTTCTGTGGGGGGTGGGGGAGGGAAGCAAGATTAGGGCAAAACTTGGTCAAATTCAAAATAAATAAATCTTTCTTAAAAAAAAAATTAAGCACAATAATATTCCACTCATTCCAACTCACACACACATATAACCATTTAACAATGTTAAAGACTTTTTCTTAGATTCTTGTTTTTTGCTGCTTCAAAAAGTTATAAATATTTTCGTATATCCTTAGTTTGTTTTCCTTAAACTATGCTCCCTCTAGTTCCCCCCTTCTACTTTCTCTTTTTGCTTCTATTTTTCTGATGGAAAAAAAATGGATTGTGTTAGCCAAAAATTTCCTTCTACTTCTGCCTTCTTGTTTGTATATTTACTTGTACACTCTGATAATATAGGATAATTCTATCTAACCTTTTCCCTTCTCTTCTCTTCCAGTACATTCCTCTTTCTGCCTCTTTCCATTCTTTTCCTTAAGATCATCAAAACATAACAGAACCACTCCTATACTTTGCCTAATTTTATTTCCTCTATGAACCCTAATGATGACAGGGTTAAGAGAAGACATGTATCATTCCCAATATTTGAATATAAGCAGTTTATCTCTGCTTAATCCTTTATCATTGTTCACTCATGTTTATCTTTTTATGCTTCTCTTCACTCCTATGTTTGAATTTCAAAGTTTCTCTTTAACCTCTGGTCTTTTCATCAAAAAAATTTGGAAGTCTTCTATTTCATTAAAGTCTATTTTTCCTTCTGTAGTATTATAGTCAGTTTTGCTGGTAAAGTTATTCTTTTTTTGCCTTTTAGAATACTGAATTCCACTACTTTAAAGTAATAATTGCTAAATCATATATGATCCCATACTGCCTTTTTGATATTTGAATTCTTTCTTTTTGACTGCTTATATATATTTTTCTTTTATTTGCAAAGCTTGGATTTAGCTATGATATTCCTGGGAATTTTCATTTTGGGGGTTCTTTCATGTGATGAACTATGAATTTTTTTTTATATTTTTATTTACTTTGATCTTTGGTTCTAAGAGATCTAGGCAGTGTTCTTTTAAATTTCTTGAAATTTAGGTTTTTATTTTTTGGTGGGGTCATGTTGTTCATAAGACCATTAATTTTTATTTTTTTCTTCTTTGATCTATTTTCCAGGTAAATTATTTTTGCTATGAGATAATTCATTCATATCTGGTTGCCCCATGACATCATTGACTTCTATTTCATTTATTCTTCATTTTCAAATATTTTGTTCTTGGATAAAGTTTTGTACATTTGCTGTTAATAACCTTCTACTTCCTTCCTCCATATTCCCATTTCTTTTCAAATTTTTTTCTTCAAGGAACTCATTATATTTATAAAAAAAAATTAACTTGAAAAAAGAAAAAAATTGCTTCATCTCCTTTAGGAATTCTAGTTCAGTTTGTGTCCAAGCTGAAACTCCATGTATAGATGTGCTGAAGTCATTCTCTTCTTCTGAATTTGTTTTTTGAGTATCCCATCTATTTATTCTGACCTATTTCTTGACTTTGGACCTGATGCCAAGGCTAGGTTCTGCCGTAATTGTAGGGAGAAGTTCTGAACTGGTTCAATTGTTGCTTTTATGATGTTGAGTTCCACGTTATCCTAAGATGTCAGGGACAGACTAGGGACTTGCAAGCTTTCATTGTTCCCAAAAGGGGTTTTATCCAGGCAAAGTCTGATTGCTGATACCCTGATCTAAGCTCTGGAAGTTTTTATATGAATTTGGGTCTCTGCAAGAGTAGGTTTGCTAGACTCTTTAATCTCTAATCAACTAGAAAGTTTTATTGGTTCAGTTAGGAAGAATCTATGGTGGACTCCCCTTGACCTAAGTTTCCTACATTGGTTTTTCATCTTCAGGATGAGCTAGATGCTTGGTTTTTCATCTTCAGGATGAGCTAGATGCTGGAAGTGAGACCCTGCTTTGCACCTGAGATATGAGCAACATTATTGTTTCTGCAGCTGCTGGTTTCTGAACTTCCTTCTTTCTCTGTATACCTCTCAATTCCCCTTTTCTCTCTCTGTCCTGGATCTACAACTTAGAACTGGGTAGTAGGTGATAAAACTGACAGTTTGCACCCATCTGTACTGTAGTGCCCTCATGTGGGACATCATGGGGAAGCCCCGGAGAGTTCTGAGACCTCGTTTTGAGTTGGTCCACAACCTTTTCGTGGGTACTGAAATGCTCCTCACATCATGATTCAGGGTCTGCAGATTTTCTGTCACCCTCTGTCTATCTGGGTCAGACAAGGAACTCACTGCAACTTTTTTTCCATTTTAAAATATTGTGTTTACACATGTTCCAAAATAGTCATAGAAGCTCTTTTTATGGTGGCAAAGAATTGGAAATTGAGGGGATGCTCATCAATTAGGAGATAGTTAAACAGGTTATAGTATATGAATATTATGGAATATTATTGTTCTATATGAAACCATAAATGGTCGGACTCTAGAGAAGCATGGAATGACTTACAGGAAATGAAGCTGATCAAAGGGAGCGGAACCAACAGAACAATGAACACATCAAAAAACATTTTGAGATGATCACCCTTGATGGAAACAGCTCCTCTCAGCAGTTCAGAGAGCTAAGACAACACTATTAGACAGTCTATGGACAATGTTATTCCCATCCAGAGGAAGAAAAACAAAACAAAACAAAAACTCTTCAGAATCTGATGAATACCACGTTCACTTTTTTTTTTTAGTTTTTGCAAGACAATGGGGTTAAGTTATTTACTCAAGGTCACACAGCCAGGTAATTATTAAGTATCTGAGGCTGGATTTGATTTGAACTCAGGTCCTGCTGACTTCAGGGCTGGTGCTCTATGCACTGTGCCACCTAGCTGCCCCAGCCACATTCACTTTTTTTTTTTTGCAAGGCAAATGGGGTTAAGTGGCTTGCCCAAGGCCACACAGCTAGGTAATTACTAAGTGTCTGAGACAGGATTTGAACCCAGGTACTCCTGACTCCAAGGCCGGTGCTCTATCCACTACGCCACCTAGCTGCCCCACATTCACTTTTTTAAAAATATCTTTCATGTATTTCTTTCCCTTAATCCACTTCCTTATACTGAAAATGACTAAGCTGTAAATATGTTTAACACAAATGTCTATGTACAATATTAATCTGACTATTTGCTGTGGAGGGGAAGAGGATGGGGAGGGTGGAAGAAAATTTTATAACTTAAAAATAAACATATGCATATGAATGAATGCTGAAAAACTTTCATAACATGTATTTGGAAAAATGAAATATCAATAAAATATTGTCTTTAAATGCTTTTATTAAAATCAAAATTTTATAAAATGTTAGATTAAAACATTGTAGTTTACAACTTTTCAAGTTGATTTACAATTTTTCAGTAAAACATTAAACAATAAAACAAAAAATTTATTTGCATTAAATGATAATATGATACCAATTTCCCTGTCCTTTCCTCTGGTGCCACTTTTCAGTGATTTCTGCTTATCTCTAATTTTGTCTTTCCTTATCTACTAGTGTCTTATCTATTACTTTCAACCATGCCAATCTCCATCTCCTTCCACCTTTAAGATAAGCAAAATTCATTAATCCTCACTATCCACTCCATCTTTCCAACTGTCTCTCTTTCCTTTTTCAGTCAAATTCCTAGAAAATGCTAATACTTGATTCCTGCACTGATTGCTTGAACCATTCTAATTTGACTTCTGATATTAATCACTCAACTGCAACTGTTCTTTCAAAAGTCTCTCATTTGTGAAATTATTTTTTAAAAATTCTCATCCTTGGGGCAGCTAGGTGGCGCAGTGGATAGAGCAGCAGCCCTGGAGTCAGGAGTACCTGAGTTCAAATCTGCCCTCAGACACTTAATAATTACCTAGCTGTGTGGTCTTGGGTAAGCCACTTAACTCCATTTGCCTTGCAAAAACCTAAAAAAAAAAAAAGTTCTCATCTTCTCAAGTTATCTTCCCCTTTCTTCTTGGATACATTGGAATTTCCTGAGATTTGATGATACTTCTCTATTCTGTGTTTAACAATCCTTTCTCGGAATTCAATGATTCATTGCACATGGTTTTAAATTTTTTCAATGTATTTATCAGTTGTGCTTAGTGAAAACATGCACACACACATACACACACACATATATATACATGGATAGACATCTAGACACATCTATAAACACAAACACATTCCATACCAAATTGCAGGGGAGAGTCTGGGACAGGGGATTCATATTCATTTCTACGTATTCCTGTCCCAGTCTCTCCTTGCAGTTCAGTATGGAATACATGTATATATTTATTTTAAATAAGAATATGTGTTCTGTCAAAAACTTTTATGCATCTGATGTATTTGTAGATATGTGATTTTATTGTTCTTATCATTAATATGGTAGTTTTTCTAATATTGAATCTACCTTAAATTTCTGGTATAAATCCAATATGGCCCTAAAGTATAACCTTGTGATATTTTGCTACAATCTCATTGCTAATATTTTACTTAACATTTTTATATTAATATTCATTAAGAATTTTTATTTAATCTTTGTTGTAATACTCGAATTCAATATATAGACATATTTGTATCAAAGAAGGAATTTGACAGGAGTTCGTCCTATTTTATACTTTTTCCTTTTCAGCCAGTGCACAATTGGAATTATCTTTAAAATTTTTAACAAAATTCACTTTTATGTCAGTCTGGTCCTGGATTATTTTTATTTATGATTTGTCCAATTTCTTTTTCTGAGATTTGGAAGTCCACTACTTCTGATTCTATTACCATGAATATTTTATAGTTTAAAAATATTCAATCATTTCATTTGACTTCTCATTTATTTTTAAGGTTTTTGCAAGGCAATGGGGTTAAGTGGCTTGCCCAAGGCCACACAGCTAGGTAATTATTAAGTGTCTCAGACTGGATTTGAACTCAGGTACTCCTGACTCCAGGGCCGGTGCTTTATCCACTGAGCCACCTAGCCACCCTGACTTGTCATTTTTGTTGTCATATGACCAGAAAATATTTTCTAATAATTTCCTTTATTTTTTCTTAATTTGCTAATTTCTTTCTTTTTTTTTATTTTGATGCTAGCAATTTGGTTTTTTTTTTAAATTAAGTTAGATTTGGTTTATCTATTTATTTTTGAGAGTTTCACTCTCAAAATCCTTTCATCTATTCTTTCTTTTACTGATGAAAATATTTAGAGATTTAAATTTTTCCTAAGGACTTTCTTATTTGAAAGGGATACACTGAGGGTTGTCACTACTGTAGTTTAATTGTCTATTCCTGTAACTCCTTCAACTTTTCTTTTTTTTTTTTTACACCATTTGACAGATATGTTTTAGTATTGATATTAATACATAGCCTTTGATAAATTTTAGTCAATATAATTTCCCTGTTTAGCTCCTTTGTCTAATTTTAAGATTACTTTGTCTTAGATCAAGATTGCTACTCCTGCCTTTTTTTACCTTCAGCTGAAGCATAATAGAATTTGCTTGTGTCTTTTACATTTCAAGTGAACTTCTCTCAAACATTGTTAGAATCTACTTTTAGACCCATTAGCCATCTGTGGATGAATTCATCCCATCCACATTCACAGTTATAATCAGTTTGTATTTCCCTTCATTCTATTACTCCCCAGTTTCTTTATAACGAAGAGGGTGGTAAATGAAGTATATGCTTAGTATCATCACTTTAGACTAGATGCAATCTACTTCTCCTTTCCTACTACTCTTCTCTTTCTCTAGCCTGTAATCAAATTACAAGTTCTTATCATTTCTTTCCTTTTAAACCCCTCTTCATAATCCACTATCATGATAGAATTTATTTCCCTTCTTCCCTCTTCTTTTCCTCTTGTTTCCTGTTGGAAAAAGAAATGTGTTTCTGCTTCCAATTATTTATTATTTGTCCTTTTATTGGTTCATACAAAAGGGATATTCACATTTTCCTTCTCCTCTCACCCTTAAATCATTTTTTTGTTTAGTCACATGCCCCAATTATGTGAGATACTTTCTCACACTCTTCCTCTCCATTTTTACCTTTCTTTACCTTTTATGATCATGCATGCATAACATAGTCATTTCCAGGCTGTCTTATTAGATTCTCTCTATGACCCCTGTTGAATTCTGTGGGGACTCTTGTATCATTTCATAATTATAGAATATAGACAGTTTGTCCCTATTATTGCTGTTCATATTTTTGTTGTCAGAGTTTTTTGTTTCCTCTTGACTTTTCCATTTCAAAATTTCTGTTCAGATCTGTGTTTTCACAAAGTAGGTAGCACAGTTGACAAAGTGCTATTCCTGCACTTAGAAAGACTTGATTTCAAATCCAGACTCATGTGTTTATTAGTTGTTTGACCCTTGATAATTTATTTAAACATTTTCTTAGTTTTCTCATTTGTACAATGGGGATAATAATACGCACCTGTCTGAATAAAATGAGATAATATTTGTAAAGCACTTTTTATTTAATATATTTTATTTTTTACCAGTTACATTTTAAAACAATTTTTATTATTTGCTTTTTTTTAAGTTTTGATTTCCAAATTCCATCCCTCTCTCTCTTCTTCCCCCCTTTCCCTGAAATAGTAAGCAATCAGATTAGGTCATACATGTGCAATTCTATAAGTTATTTTATACAAGAAGACTTGAATAAAAGAAAAGAATGAAATAAAGTGAAAAAAAGCATGCTTCAGCCTGTATTTAATCAATATCATTTTTTCTCTAGAGCCATATAGAATACTTCATTATAAGTCATTTGGGATTATCCTGAATCATAGTATTATTGAAAATAACTAAGTTTTCACAGTTCATTGTACAATATTGCTGTTTCTGTGTATAATGGTCTCCTGGTTTTCTTCACTTCATTTTGTATCAGTTCTTATATGCCTCACTTATTCTGAAATCATCCTGCTTTTAATTTGTTATAGCACAATAACATTCTGACACAATAATATACCACAGTTTGTTTAGATATTCCACAATTGCTGGGCAACTCTTCAATTTCCAATTCTTTGTCACTACAAAAAGAGCTGCTATAAACATTATTATAATTCCAAATATGGTATAGTTCCAAAATGTTCTCCAGAATGGTTGGATCAATTCACAATAGTTCATTAGTGTCCCAGTTTTCCTACTTCCTCTCCAACATTGATCATTCTCCTTTTTTGTCATATTAATCAATCTGATAGGTGTGAGGTGGTACCTCAGAGTTGCTTTAATTTGCATTTCTCTAATAATTTTTAGAGTATTTTTTCACATGATTACAGATAGTCTTATATTCTTACTCTGAAAATTGCCTTTAATATCCTTTGACCATTTATCAATTGGGGAATGACTTGTATTCTTATATATTCTCTATATATTTTGGAAATAAGTCCTTGATCAGAGACACTAGCTGTGAAAATTGTTTCCCAGATTTCTGTGTTTCTTCTAATCTTGGTTGTATTGATTTATTTCTGTAAAAACTTTTTAATGATCCATTTTGCATTTTATAATGTCCTCTTTCTCTTTCTCGGGGGGATCGGTGGATTCTCTCCATTTCTATTTTGCCCTCTACTTCTAGAATATCAGGGCAATTTTCCTGTAGTAATTCTTTGAAAATGATGTCAAGGCTCTTTTTCTGATTATGACTTTCAGGTATTCCAATAATTTTCAAATTATCTTTCCTAAGTCTGTTTTCCATATCAGTTGTTTTTTCAATGAGATATTTCACAGTTTCTTCTAATTTTTCATTTTTTTGGTTTTGAAGTATTGATTCCTGATTTCTGGTAAGTTCATCAATCTCCCTGAATTCTATTCTTTGTCTGAAGGATTTATTCTCCTCAGAGAGTTTTCTTATCTCTTTTTCCATCTGGCCAATTTTGCTTTTTAAAGCATTCTTCTCCTCAATAACTTTTTGAACTGTTTTATCCATTTGACCTAAGCTGTTTTTTAGCATGCTATTTTCTTCAGCATTTTTTTGGATTTCCGTGACTAAGCTGCTGACTTCATTTTCATGTTTTTCCTGCATCTCTCTCCTTTCTTTTCCCAGTTTTTCTTCTAACTCCTTCATTTGATTTTCAAAGTCTTTTTTGAGCTCTATCATAGCCTGAGCCCAATTTCTGTTTTTCTTGGAGTCTTTAGATGCAGGAGCTTGTGCTTCCTCATCTTCAGACTGAGTCTTTTGATCCTTCTTGGGCTCATTTGCAAAATATTTCTCAATGATCTTCCTCTTGTTTCTTTGTTTGTTCATTTTCCCAACCTAAGCCTGTTTTTTGGGGGTGCTTGGGACACTCCCACAAAGGTCTCAGTGTGTGAGGTTCTGTCCTCCCTCCGGGTCTGTGAATGACCATAAGCACCCCCCTCTGCCACGGGGCTGAGGTGGGGGGGGGGGGCCTGCTGTTCTATGAGGTGGCCTAGACTGCAATCAGGATCTGAATGTTGTCAGAGCTCCAGAGTCCTGTTCCAGGGGTAGAGGACAGAGCTCTGCAGTCTCTCTCTCTCTTCACTCCCCTCCCTCAGCTCAATGGGCTCATGCCCTGGGGGCTCCTGCTTACCGGCTCCACCTGCTTCTGTTTCCGGGTCTAGGCTGCCCAAAGACCAGGCTGCTGGCTATGTGTCCTGAGGGCTGGGCTCCACATGCTTGCTCTGGCAGAGGTCCCCTGCTGTTCCCCAACTTTGTGCCGGTACTCCTCGGGGTGTAGCTCCAGAGACTCCCCCGCTGCTGTGAGCTGAGGCTCCCAGCACCTTGGGGCTGCCTCCGGGAGGCTGAAGTTCTTTGGCTCTGGCGGGCCACCCCTCTGGTGGGCCACCCCTCCGGCCCTGGGGAGCAGAGCCTTTCTGCTCTTTTCCAGGTTACCTTGAGTAGGAGAACTGCCTCACTGCTCACTGGGTCCCTTTGTGGGTTCTGTCTCTCGAAAGTTTAGTTAGAGTCCTTAGTTTATGAGTTTTTATCAGAGAGCTCCTAAGACTTGATCTCTTCATGTCGCCATCTTGGCCCCGCCCCCAGGGTTTATTTTTTATCCTGCAATTTGGCTAAAGTTTTTCTTTTTAGGTTTTTTTTTTTTGCAAGGCAAACAAGATTAAGTGGCTTGCCCAAGGCCACACAGCTAGGTAATTATTAAGTGTCTGAGGTTGGATTTGAACTCAGGTACTCCTGACTCCAGGGCTGGTGCTCTATCCACTGCACCACCTAGCTGCCCCAATTTTGCTAAAGTTTTGATTGTTCCAACTAACTTTTAGTTGACTATCTAGAATTCTCTAAATATATTATATATCACCTGCAAACAGTGATAATTTCATTTCCTCCGAGCCTATACTTATTCTTATACCAATATAACCCTTAATCTACATTCTGTTTTATCACTCCTCTCATTTCTCTTTACCTCTTCTTTTCCTGTGTCCCTGTTGGATAAGATGAATTTCTATACCCAACTGTTTGTGTGTGTGTATATATATATATATATCTTCTCTCTTGGAATCAGTTCATGATAGTGAAGTTCAAACATTGCTTATTTCCCTACGCCAGCCCTTTTCTCCTCAATTACAAAGATTCTTTCTTGTGTACCTTTTTTATGTGAGATAATTTCTCCCCTTCTTCCTCTCATCTTCCAGTGCTTCCCTCTTTTTTTACCCTTGAATTTATCTTTTGAGATCATCCCAATGTAGTAAAGAAATACAATTCCTTTGCCCAAGTAAACTCCTTCTAATTACCCTAATGATGATAATGTTCTTGGGGGTTACATATATCATCTTCCATTATGGGAAGGCAAACAGCTTAGCCTTTCAAAATCCTTTTTGATTTAAATCCATATGATTTTTCACTCATATTCACCTCTTTATGTATCTCTTGAATCTTGGATTTGAATGTCAAATTTACCATTGAGCTCTGTGGTCTTTTCACCAGGAATTCTTAAAAGTCTTCTCTTTTGTCAATTATTAATCCTCCTCAATATAATTATAGTCAATGTTTTTTAGATAAGGTATTCTTAGTTGTAGTTTTAGCTCCTTTCCTTTCTCGAACTTCATATTAACCATTCCTGTGCTCTTTTAGTGTCATTCTAAATGCCACTCCTCCGTATTTGAATTGTTTCTTTTATTTTCTCCTTGACCTGGGCATTCTGAATTTTGGATATGATATTCCTGAAAGTTTTCATTTGGGGATTTCATTCAAGAGGTAACCAGAGAATTCTTTCAGTTTTTATTTTGTCCTTAGTTCTAAAATATATGAAAAATTTTATAATTTCCTGAAATATAGCTAGCATTTTTTTAATCATCTCTTTCAGATAGACCAAAAATTCTTAAATTATCTCTTTTCAAACTATTTTCTACGTCACTTGTTTTTCCAATGAGATAGTTCACGTTTTCTTCTTATATATTCTTTTAACTTTGTTTTATTATTTTTTGGTGTCTGACAAAGTCATTAACTATCACTTGACTTTTAATATTTTTTTTAGTTTTTTTGCTAGGCAATGGGGTTAAATGGCTTGTCCAAGGCCGTGCAGCTAGGTAATTATTAAGTGTATGAAACCGGATTTGAACTCAGGTACTCCTAACTCCAGGGCTCATGCTCTATCCATTATGACACCTAGCTATCCCTTGACTTTTAATTTTTAAGGAGTTTTCTTCAGTTTTAGACCATTTTCATCAATTCCCTTTTATATTTTTTTGCATTGCTCTCATTTCTTTTCCCAAATTTTTCCCTCTACAACTCTTATTTGATTTTTAAAATCATTTTTTGCTCTTAAAAAATCTTTTTCTTTAGTTTTTAAAAGAATTCCTCTTAGTCTTATGTTCAATCTATATTTTCTTTGAGGTTTTCCTTATAGGAGTTTTCAAGTTATTGTCCTTTTTCTCAGTTTGTGTTGAACTTCCCTGCAATCATTGAAGTTTTTTATGGTCAGGGATTTTTTGTTTTGTTTGCTTGTTTTTTCCAGTCCACTTTTTTGCCTTTGAACTTCATATTAGAGTTGGGCTCTGTTCACTTCTGGGAAAGATGACAAACCTGAGATTTTCTCTATTATATACTGCTTTCACAGCTTGAATGAAAGACCTGTGAGTTTACAGTGCTTTTAAGGTAGTGTGATCCAGTTGCTCTCCTGGTATGAATTCTGATCTTTACAAAGATTAAGACCCTATTCCCTTGTGACTGCAATCTCTCCTCTTTCCAGAACTATAACCCAGTACTGGGTAATAAGCAGCCAAGCTACTGAATAGCACCCAATAATATAGCCATTGCTAGTCCAGGGTACCCCTGGGATCATCACTTTCTAAACAGGTATTCAATATTCTTAATTACAGGTCCTACTGCCACCTCAAAATCCACAGTTTGTGCTCATTCTACTGCTCTACACTCCTGGGAATCCTCTACCCCAGTACCACTGGCCTCTGTTTTATCTTCCTAAGCTATTCTGAACTGCATTCTTTTTTTTTATTTTTTAAGGCAATGGAGTTAAGTGACTTGCCCAAGGTGACTCAGCTAGGTAATTATTAAGAGTCTGAGGCTGGATTTAAACTCAGGTCCTCTTGACTCCAGGACTGGTGCTCTATCTACAGTGCCACATAGCTGTCCCTAGCTGCTCTAAACTGAAAAAAAAAAACCCAAATGATTCACTAAGACTTTTTTGTTGATTTTCCCAGACAGAATTCTGTTTGTAATTTCCTATGGTCATTTTAGGGAAGAGATTTGGCAGTTGCAACATTTTATTCTGCCATCTTGATTGCCTCCTTGATTCTTTTTTCCCTAATTTGGTATGGATTTTGACTTTTAACAATTTTAGTAGTTAATTTAATCAAGTTCATCATATGTATTCAGTGTTCTTGTTGTATATTATTGTATGTTAATTTGTCAAACTATGATAAAAGTTATTTTTTATCTTTTTTAATGCTTGTAATACCTAGCATTTGTCAATTTTCTTCTCAAAGAAAATATCAATGATATATAGGTGTGATACTTCATTAGGATTTTTTTGATTCTTGTTTTAACATCTCTTATACACTAAAGTCAGCAGGAAAAACACATGATTTAATTTAGGTAGTCCTTAAACCTTCAAGATCTAAGCAGAATTTTAAAATCTTCTCAGTCTATTAAATGATGTTATAAGTTAAACACATACATATATTTGTTTATAATACATGTATATATATATATATATATATATATAATTTTTATTAGGAATATATCATTAGCAAAAAACAATACTTTCAAATTACAAGTAAAAGAAAAAGAATTATGTGAGCCTACTAACTTCTGTTATGTGAATATAATCTAAATGCTCCTGGAATGTGGAGAAACAAAATAGGAATTGAAATTCCATGGGTTAGAATGGAAACTTTGGGTTTAGGATCATAATAATGAGCACCAGAACTTCAGGAGAAAGATACAAAGTCAAGATGTTAGAGACCAAGGGGCAGAACCAAGATGGCAGCATGAGGACAGGATTTCCCAGGAGCTCTCTTCAAAAAAATCTTCCAAAAACCTTAAAATTATGAATATAAATAAATTTTCAAGAGACAGAACCCACAGAAAGACCCAGTGAGGCAATTCTCCAACCTAAGGTAACCTGGAAGATCATGGGAAGGCTCTGTTCCATGAGGTTGGAGGAGTTGGCAGCACAGCCAGGATTACCAAGGGGAGCGAAGGAGCTTCAGCCTGGGTCCCTGGCTACTGGCAGCAGAAGCAGTTTTCAGATTCCCAACCTAGGGAACACCAAGCACAACTTGGAAGATCAGCAGGGAAACCTCTGCCAGAATGAACGAGGAGCCCAGACCAGCAGGATCCTCAGCATAGCCTGGTCCCAGTAAATGGAAGCAAGCACACAGAGCCACCCAGCAAGGAGTCACTGGGCAGCTGCTCCCAGAGCACTCAGCCCACAGAAGGTAAGGGGATGGGTGAAGGCAGTCAAGGTCTCTCCTCTGTCACTAGGACAGGACTCTGGTATTTTGTCCATATTTAGACCCTGGTCAAAGTCTGGGCCCCCATACTGCCAGAGTGGAGCAGGAACTTTCCTCACAGTTCCAGGGCAGAGAGGGAGGACTTTTGGTCATGCACAGACCAAATATAGACCGGAAGAACAGTCAGAGTCTCTCAAAAGACACTGAAGGAATTGAGGTCCTTGCAGGGGTATCCCATAACAACTCAAAATTCAGAAAATACCCCCAAAACAGGACACAGGTTGGGGAAATAAGTAAACAGAAAAAAAGGAACCTGACTATAAAGATTTACTTTGGTCCCATGGAGGATCAAATCACACACTTAGAAGATGACAAAGTCCAAGTTTCTACATCCAATGCCTCCAAGAAATATAGGAGTTGAGCTTAGGCTGTGGCAGAGCTCAAAAAAGATTTTGAAAATCAAGCAAGGGAGGTAGAGGAAAAATTGGGAAGAGAAATGAGAGCAATGCAAGAAAAACATGAAAACCAAATCAACAACTTAGTCAAGGAGATACAAAAAAAAGGTGAAGGAAGCAACATGTTAAAAACTAATTTAGGTCAAATGGAAAAAGCAGTCCAAAAAGTTAATGAGGAAAAGAATACCTTAAATAGTAGAACTGGCCAGATGGAAAAGGAGATGAGCGAGCTCTCTGAAGAAAACAATTCCTTCAAATGTAGAATGGAGCTAAAGGAAGCTGATGACTTTGTGAGGAATTAAGAAAAAATAAAATAATATCAAAAGAATAAAAAACTAGAAGAAATGTGAAATATCTCATTGGAAAAACAACTGACCTGGATGAACAGAACTAGGAGAGACAATTTAAAAATTATTGGGCTACCTGAAAGTCATGGTCAGAAAAAGAACCTTGACTTCTTTTTTAAAGAATTTCTACAGGAAAATTGCCCTGATATCCTAGAAGCAGAGGGCAAAATAGAAATGGGGAAAATCCATTGATTTCCTCCTTAAAGAGATTCAAAAAAATTAACCCCCCCCAGGAATATTATAGCCATATGCCAGAACTTCCAAATCAAGAAGAAAATATTACAAGCAGCTAGAAAGAAATAGTTCCAATATTGTGGTGCTACAGTCAGGATTACATAGGATTTAGCAACATCCACATGAAAGGTTCATAGGGCTTGGAATATAATATCCTGGAAGGCAAAAGAACTTGGACACAACCAAGAATTAACTACCTAGCAAAACTGAATATCCTCTTCCAAGGGAAAAGATGAACTTTTCGATGAAACAGGGGAATTTCAAATGTTTCCTGTTGAAATGGCCATAACTGAACAAAAACTTTGATATTTAGGTACAGGACTCATAGAGAGAGTGGATGAGAAGGGTAAATTATGATGAATTTAATGATGTTGAATTGCATGTATTCCTGCATGGGAAGAAGATACTGATAATACCCATATAAACCTTCTCATTTAATAGTGCAGTTAGAAGGCGCATTTATAGATAAAGCACAAGAGGGAGCTAGATATGAAGGTATACTATATTGTAAAGATAGAGTCAATGGGTGAAAAGGGAATATACTGGAGAAAGGAGAGGTAGAATAGGCTAAGATGTTTCATATAAAAGAGTCAAGAAAAAGCTTTTGCAATGGAGTGGAAGAAGGGAAGGTGAGGGGAAATGAGGGAGCCTTCATTCTCATCTGAAGTGGCTCAGTGAGAAAACAACATACACACTTAATAGAGTATAGACCCTAGGAGAAAAAGGAGAGTAAAAGGATGGGAAAAAGGGGATAGGGAGAGGGGAAGGGGAGTGTAAATAATAGAGATGAGGATAGATCATGAGAGAAGGTAGTTAGATAGAACACATATTTTTTTTGTTTTTTGCAAGGTGATGGGATTGGGTAGACTGCATGGGACCACATGGCTAGGTGGTCGCTGGGTGTCTGTGGTGGGAAGTAGGCTCAGAGTCTCATGGCCCCAGAGTCAGTGTTCTGTCTCCTGTGCCACTTGACTGCCCCATAGCACACTTTTGAAGAGGGACAGAGTGAAAGAAGAGAAAAAATAGAATAAATGGGAATGGGAAGAAATGGATGGAGGGAATTACAATCAGCAACAGAAATTGTGGAAAAATATGGAAGTAATTACTTTGATGGACTTATGATAAAGAAGGCAAACCACCCCGGAGATAGAGCTGATGATATCTGAACATAGACTGAAGCACATTTTTTTCCCTCTTTCACTTTATTTCTCCTTTTTTAAAATTTTTTTTGGGGGGGAGAGGGGATTATATTAACACTACAAGACTATTTTAATAATGTGTAAATAAATAAAAATTTAAATTAAAAAATAAAATAACCACAAAAAGATGTTTGATACCAGATTGGAAGAGAAAAGGGCATAATGTCTTGATGACAAGCTCTGGATTAATGAGTGAGTAAATAAAAAATACTCCAAAGATACATTTTAAATGGAGATAGTCAAGTAGATTTAGCAATTTAAATTTGTTCTTCAGTTTGACACTTGTCTCTTCAAATCCTTAAAAAAAGTTGTGGCTGGACTTCTGGCCAAGATGGCAGAGAGAAGACAGGCACTGTGCTAAGGTTTCCTGGCTTTCCCTCAGAAATAATATGAAAGAAAGAAACCTCTTAACAGAAATTCAATCAACAAAACCCAGAAAAAGAAGCTGGGAGAAGAACATCTGCCAACAAGGTCTGTCTCAGGGGACTGTGGATGAGCTGGGAGCATAAAGCAGAGTGTCAGCTCAGGGAAAGTGGCAGGGTGAAGCCACCAGACCAACCTAAGCTCTGGAAGCTTTGACTGTGGGAGCAGCAGTCTGGAGAGTCCCAGAAGGGCTAGAGTACAAGTTTCAGCACAGAGAGTTGCAGAGTGGATATCAATCCATTTGACTTGGGGCTGTGAACGTCATACTTTCAAAGGAGCCCTCTTCCCAGAACAGAGTACAAGTCCACCCCCCCCCCTTCTCCTGCCCCCAGGTTCAGTCATGGGCAACAGAGCTCCCTCAGGTGAATAGGGAGACCATCTACCTCTCCCCTGGGTCCAGGCCACATTGTTCAAGGATAACTATATCCAGCTGAGACCCCACCCCCTCCAGGCCTACCAAGTGGACCTCAAATCAAGGTCATAGACACTCCAGAGAAAGCATCCAGCACCCTCTACTGGCCAGCCCACTTGGAGTTACTAAAACCAGTGAGCAAAACCCCTAGAGTTTTCAACACCAAAGGTCTGTGAACCAGCCACTCCCTGCCCCCGCCACACACAAGATTTTAGGAAAATGAAGAAAGGGTGAGCAGAAAGGGGGGGCCATTGAAAACTACCTTGAATACAAAGATCTTAACTCAGATCTAGAACTTCTGAGAAGAATATGACTTGGTCTCCAGCCTAGAAAGACTTCCTAGAAGAAATTAGGAAGGAGTTTAAAAATCAATTGGAAAAATTGGGAAAAAACTCAAGAGAAGAGAAAATTAACCTCTCGCAACAAGAAAACAAATCCTTGGAAAATGCAATTAGACAAATGCAAAAAGAAATAATTCTCTCAAAGCCTGAATTGGGCAAATGGAAATCTCTGTCAAAAAAATGCAAAAGGAGTTGCAAAAGGTAAATGAAGCTGTCAGATCTATGGAAAGGGGAGCAGTTTATGACTAAGGAAGAGTTGGAGAACCACCAATTAGATGATTCTGATTACATTAAATTAAAAAGCTTTTGCACAGATAAAACCAATGTAACCAAGATCAAAAGAAATGTAGTAAATTGGGAAACAATCTTTACAAGTAATGATTCTGACAAAGGACTCATCTCTAAAATATACAGAGAACTGAGTCATACTTTTAAAACAAAAAGCCATCCCCCAATTGACAAATGGTCAAAGGATATGCAAAGGCAATTTACAGATGAGGAGATCAAAGCAATCTATAGCTATATGAAAAATGCTCTAAATCATTAATTATTAGAGAAATGCAAATTAAAACTTCTCTGAGGTACCACCTCACACCTCTCAGATTGGCCAATATGACCAGGAAGGATAATGATCATTGTTGGAAGGGTTGTGGGAAATCTGGGACACTATTACACTGTTGGTGGAGCTGTGTACTCATCCAACCCTTCTGGAGAGCTATTTGGAACTTTGCCCAAAGGGCAACAAAAATGTGCATACCCTTTGACCCAGCAATACCACTACTGGGTCTATACCCTGAAGAGATGATGAAAAAGGGTAAAAATATTACTTGTACAAAAATATTTATAGCAGCCCTGTTTGTGGTGGCAAAGAATTGGAAATCCAGTAAATGTCCTTCAATTGGGGAATGGCTTAGCAAACTGTGGTATATGAATGTCATGGAACACTATTGTTCTTTTAGAAACCGGGAGGGATAGGATTTCAGGGAAGCCTGCAGGGATTTGCATGAACTGATGCTGAGTGAGATGAGCAGAACCAGAAAAACACTGTACACCCTAACAGCAACATGGGAGTGATGTTCAACCTTGAAGGACTCGCTCATTCCATCAGTGCAACAATCAGGAACAATTTTGGGCTGTCTGCAAAGGAGAGTGCCATCTGTATACAGATAAGGAGCTGTGGAGTTTGAACAAAGTTCAAGGACTATTCCCTTTAATTTAGAAAAAAACAGATATCTTATTGTCTGATCTTGTTACCTCTTAGACTTCTCTTCTCTTCTTCAAGGATATGATCTCTCTCTCATCACACCCAATTTGGATCAAGGTACAACATGGAAATAAAGTAAAGACTGACAGAGTGCTTTCTGTGGGGGGGGGGGAAGCAAGATGGGGGAACTGTAAAACTCAAATAATACCTTTAATAAAAATTAATTTAAAAAAAGGTAAATGGAGAAAATTCTTCTCAAAAAATGAAATCTGTGGAAACTAATGACTTTATGAGACAGCAAGAATCTGTTAAACAAAAACAAAAAGTCAAAAAAATAAAAGAAACTGTAAAATACCTCATCAGCAAAACCACTGACCTCAAGAATATATCCAGAAGAAACGACTTGAACATCATTGGGCTTACCAAAATCATTGAAGAGAAAAAAAAAGTCTGGATTCAAAATTATAGGATTTAGTGATGGAAAATTGCCCTGATATCATGGAACAGAGGGCAAAATAACTATTGAAATAATACAGCAGTCCCATCTGGAAAGGGATCCTAAAATGAAAACACCACGGAATATTGTGGCCAAATTCCAGAACTATCAGATAAAAGAGAAAATTCTGCAAACAGCCAGAAAGAAACAATTTAGATACCAAGGAGCCACAGTAAGAATTACACAGGACCTAGATGTATCAACATTAAAGTATTTAAGGGTCTGGAATGAGATATTCAGAAGAGCAAGGAAGTTTGGAATGCAGCCAAGAATTCACTATCTGGCAAAACTGAGCCTTCTCTTCCAGGTAAAAAGATGGATATTTACCAAAATAGGAGACTTCCAATTTTTCCTGATGAAAAGACTAGAGCTAAATAGAAAATTTGAACTTCAAACAGGAGACTCAAGAGACACATAAAAAGGTATAAAAAAGAGTAAACAACTGCTATCCAATAAGATGAAACTGGCTATATCCCCACCTGGGAGAAAGATTCTCATAATTTTAGAGAATTGTAACTATTAGAGAGAATATACTTAGCCAGAAGTAATGAACACTCATGATTTATCCATGATAGAATGATTTAAAAACAATATCCCCTTAAAAAGGGAGGAAGGAGGAGATTGAATGGAGTAAAACACATTATATTGAGAGGTACAAAAGACCTATTGCAATATAGGGGAAGAAAGGAGGAGGTTAGACCCACCTGAATTTTCTTCTCATCAAATGTGGTTTAAAGTTAACTTAATCACACTCAGTTAAGAAATGTATCATACCTTTCAAGTATTAAAAGGGGAAAAGGGGAAAGGGGGAGGGGGAAATGGGAAAAAGGAGAAAAGAGGAACTAACAGAAGAAAGGAAAGGAAGAAGGGGAAAAGGGAAAGGGGAAAGAAAAAGGGGGGATTGATATAAGAGGGCAAACACACTGAAGGGGGCAGTATTCAGAAACAAAATACTGGGGAGTATGTATAAAGGGGAAAAAGGGGAAAAATACAAACTGAGGGAAGGCAATAGAGGAGGGCAATAGAGTCATTATAACTTTGAATGTAAATGGGATGAACTCTCCCATAGAATGTAAGTGAATAGCAGACTGGATTAAAAACCAAAATCCTACAATATGCTGCTTACAAGAAACTCATTTGAATCAGAGGGATACATACAGAGTAAAGGTAAAAGGTTGGAGCAAAATATATTTTGCTTCAGCTGAAATGAAAAAAGCAGGAGTAGCAATCCTTATCTCAGACAAAGCAACTGTAAAAATAGTTCCCATTAAAAGAATAGAGAAGGGGAAAATATATCTTCCTAAAAGGTTCCATAGACAATGAAGCAATTTCAATATTAAATATGTATGCACCAAATGGTATAGCATCCAAATTCTTAGAAGAGAAGTTGAATGAGTTACAGGAAGACACAGACAGCAAAACTCTACTGGTGGGAAACCTCAACCTCCTGCTCTCAGATTTAGATAAATTTAACCATAAAATAAACAAGAAGGAAGTTAATGAAGTAAATAGAACGTTAGGAAAACCTAGACATAATAGACCTTTGGAGAAAGTTGAAAGGGGATAGAAAGGAATATACTTTTTTTCATGCAGTACATGGCACTTAGACGAAAACTGACCATGTATTAGGGCATTAAAAACCTAATAATCAAATGAAGAATGGCAGAAATAGTGAATACATCTTTCTCAGATCATAATGGAATAAAAATCACATGTAGTAATGGGCCAGGGAGAAATAGACTTAAAACTAATTGGAAACTAAATAACCTCATTTTAAAGAATGAGTGGATCAAACAACAAATTATAGAAAGAATTAATGATCTTTAAATGCATACATGAATAAATTAGAGAAAAAGGAAATCAATGAACTAAATAAGCAACTAAAAAATTAGAGAAAAAACAAATTAAAAACTCCAATTAAATACCAAATTAGAAATTCTAAAAATTAAAGGAGAAATTAATAAAATCAAAAGCTAGAAAACTATTGAACTAATAAATAAAACCAAGAGTTGGTTTTATGAAAAAAAAACCCAATAAAGTTGATAAATCTCTGGTTAATTTCATTAAAAAAAGAAAGAAAAAAACCAAATTGCTAGTATCATAATGAAAAAAGTGAACTCACCACCAATGAGGAGAAAATTAAAGTAATAATTTGGAATTATTTTGCTCAATTCTATGCCAATGAATTTGACAATCTAAGTGAAATGGATGAATATTTACAAAAATATAAGTTGCCCAGATTAAATGAAGAGGAAATTAAATGCCTAAATAACCCTATCTCAGAAAAAGAAGTTCAATAAGCCATTATTGAACCCCTTAAAAAAATCTCCAGGGCTAGATGGATTCACAAGTGAATTCTATCAAATATTTAAGGAGCAATTGGTTCCAATTCTATATAAACTCTTTGGCAAAATAGGTGAAGATAGAACTCTGCCTATCTCTTTCTATAACACCAATATGGTGCTGATACTTAAATCAGGAAGAGTCAAAACAGAGAAAGAAAATTATAGCCCTATCTTCTTAATGAATATAGATGCAAAAATCTTAAATAAAATCTTAGTGAAGTGATTACAGCAAGTTCCAACTAGGATAATACACTACAATCAAGTAAGATTTATCCCAGGAATGCAGGGCTGGTTCAATATTAGGGAAAACTATATCAATATATCAATTAACTATATCAATAAAAAACCTATCAGAAATCATAATTATATCACTAGATGCTTTAAAAGCTTTTGACAAATCACAGCACGCATTCCTACTGAAAACACTAGAGAGCATAGTAATAAATGGATTGCTCCTTAGAATAATAAACAGTGTCTATCTGAAACCACCAACAAGCATTATATGCAATGGGGATAAGTAAGAGACATTACCAATAAAATCAGGCGTGAAACAAGTATGCCTGTTATCACCTCTACTATTCAATATTGTGTTAGAAATCTTTGCTTCAGCAATAAGAGAAGAAAAAGAAATTTAAGGAATTAGAATTGGGAAGGAAGAAACAAAACTCTCAGTCTTCGCAGAAGACATGATTATATATTTAGAGAATCCTAAAAAATCATCTAAAAACTACTAGAGACAATTAGCAACTTTAGCAAAGTCATAGTATATAAAATAAACCCTCATAAATGTTCAACATTTCCATATATTACTAGCAAGTTACAGCAGCAAGAGCTAGAAAGAGAAATCCCATTTAAAGTAACTTCAGACAATATAAAATACTTGGAAGTCTATGTTCCAAGGCAGACTCAGAAACTCTATGAGAACTACAAAACACTTCTCATACAAATAAAAACCAGTTTTAAATAACTGGGCAAATATCAACTGCCCATGGATAGGCTGAACTAATATAATAAAAATGATAATTCTACCTAAATTAAGCTACTTATTTAGTAACCTACTAATTAAATAAGTTAGAAAAAAATTTGCAAGTAAATTCATATGGAGAAATAAAAAGTCAAGAATTTGCAAAAGAAGGTGGCTTAGCCCTACCAGTTCTAAAATTATATTATAAAGCATCAGTCATCAAAAACTGTCTGTTATTGGCTAAGAAAGAGAGTGGTAGATCAGTGGAATAGACTAGGGGCAAAAGAGATAGCAGGACATGATTATGCCAATCTGTTGTTTGATAAACCCAAAGAGTCCAGTTTCTGAGATAAAAACTCTCTCCAATAAAAACTATTGGGAAAATTGGAAGTTAGTATGGCAGAAACTTGGACTATATCAACATCTCACACCCTATACCAAGATAAGATCAAAATGGGTGCAGGATTTAGACATAAAAACCAATATTCTAAGCAAACTAGGAGATCAAGGAATCGTTGACCCGTCAGATTTATGGAACTGGAAGCAGTTTCTGACCAAGGAAGAGATAGAGAGCATCATTAAAAACAAATAGATAATTTTGATTATTTGAAATTAAAAAGATTTTGCACAACCAAAACCATTTGCAAAACCACAAAAAAAAAGAAATGTAGTAAATTAGGAAACAATTTTTACAACTAACATTTCAGATAAAGGACTCATTTATAAAATATATAGAGAACTGAGTCAAATTTATAAAAAAAACCAAGCCATTCCTCAGTTGACAAATGGTCAAAGGATATGCAAAAGCAATTTACAGATGAGGAAATCAAAGCAATCCATAGTCATATGAAAAATTGCTCTAAATCATTACTGATAAGAGAAATGCAAATTAAAGTATCTCTGAGGCACCACCTCACACCTCTCAGACTGGCCAATATGACCAGAAAAGACAATGATCAATGCTGGAAGAAATGTGGGAAATCTGGAACACTAATGCATTGTTGGTGGAACTGTGAACTCATCCAACTTTTCTGGAGTGCAATTTGGAATTACACTCAAAGGGCAATAAAAATGTGCATACCCTTTGATCCAGCAATACCACTACTGGGTCTCTACCCTGAAGAGATTATGAAAAAAAGTTAAAAACATTTCTTTTGCACCTAGTCTATTCCACTGATCTTGGTCAGAAACTGCTTCCCGTTCCATAAATCTGACAGGTAAACGATTCCTTGATGTCCTAGTTTGCTTAGAATATTGGTTTTTATGTCTAAATCCTGTACCCATAAAAATATTCATTGCAGTCCTGTTTGTAGTGTCAAAGAATTGGAAATTGAGTGAATATCCATCATTTGGTGAATGGCTGAACAAATTGTAGTATATATATATATATATATATATATATATATATATATATATATATATGTATATATACATATATATATATGTATATAATGGAACACTATTGTTTTATTAGGAAACCATGAGGGATAGGAATTCAGGAAAGCATGGAAGGACTTGCATGAACTGATGCTGAGCGAGATGATCGTACAGCCTAACATCAACATGGGGTTGATGATTAATTTTGATAGACTTGCTCATTTTATCAGTGCAACAATCAGGCACAATTTTGGAGTATGCGATGGAGATACCATCTGTATCCAGAGAAAGAATTTTGGAGTTTTAACAAAGACCAAAGACTGTTACCTTTAAATTTTTTTTAAAAAAGGTATCTTATGTAATTTTTCTGTCTCTTATATTTTATTTTTTCCTTAAGGATATGATTTCTCTCTCAACACATTCAATTTTGATCAATGTATAGGATGGAAACAATGTAAAAACTATCAGGATGCCTTCTGTAGGGGATAGGGAGGGAGGGTTAGCAAGATTGGGGGGGGTGAATTTTAAAATTCAACAAACAATAAAAAAAAGTTGTGGCTGTAATACTTTCAGTCTAAGGTAAACTAAAGGAGAATGAAGTTATAATTGCAATTCTTACCTCCACTGCATGGAGGGAGATAGAGGGAATTCTTTCTTTTGGTTTTGTTTGATAGAATCTTGATGTCTCATAGTCATTAGTTTATTGTCCAATTCTAATTTGCAAGGATTTATTTTCTTCATTTAGCTTTTGCTTTTCTGCTTTTCCTTTTCCAATAGGTTAATTTAAATTTTAAAGGGGTTGTTTTCTTTTTTCCAGTATTAAGGAGCTGTTTTCCTTTTCAGTTGGTCAATTTTACCTTTTTTTTTTTTTTAGGATTTTGCAAGGCAATGGGGTTAAGTGGCTTGCCCAAGGTCACACAGCTAGTAATTAAGTTTCTGAGTTCAGATTTGAACTCAGGTGCTCTTGACTCCAGGGTCGGTGCTCTATCCACTGTGCCACAAAACTGCCCCCCATTTTACTTTTAAAGGAGTTTTTTGTTTTCTTTAGTCATTTTTTTGTGTTTCCTTGTACAATTTTTTTCCATAATTCTGCATGACTCATTTCTTTTCTCAATTTTTCTTCTTCCTCTTTTCTTTGGCTTTTAAATTTTTTTTAAAGTTCTTCCAAGAAGACATTTTGGATTTGAGACCAATTCATAATCCCCTCGGAGGCTTCACATAAGGTCATTTTGTCACTGTTTTCCTTTCCTCCGATGGCTTTTTGATCTTCCCTATCACCATAGTAGCTTTCTATGATTAGTGCTCTCTTTGGGTTTTTTTGTTTATTTTGAAACTTGAATTCTGCTCCTGGGACACAGGGAGTACAGTCCAAAGCTATTTGTTCAGAGTGTCAGGTATCTGTTACCTGACTTTCTAAACTTATGTCTTGGGTGTTCTTGGCTTTGCTCCCTGCATTAGGGTACCCCAACTCAGATCCTCTGGTCACATCAAGCTCAAAGTTTGCCTTCCATTCTGAATCTGGGGCCCCTCATTGCTGACCTGCTCTATTGCTGGCCTGCTAATCTGGGACCCAGATTTTTAGTTACTAAACTGCACTGTTACTAAGAGCCCCACTCTGGCTTCCCAGTTTCCCTACCTACACTTGGCTATACTTCCCTTTTCCTGATGTGAGACAGACCTTTCCTGAAGTTCCTCCAAGATATCTTGACTTTTTGTGGGTTCTGTCACTTTAAGGTCTATTTAGAAGCTTCATTGAAGGTTGTTTCAGAGAGATTGGGAAATACTCTGGGAGCTTCCTGTCTTCTCTCCACCATCTTGACTCTGTCCAGGAAGTCTCATACAGAAAATCTTGCGTAAGGAAACTCTCTACCCATACAGTTTGGCATCTTCTCCATAATGCAATCTTAGGTTGCCCAGAGAACTAAGAAATTAAATGAGTTGTCCAAGACCGATTTTTTTTTGAGAGGAAGGATTTTAATTCAGATCTCTCTAGCATTGAAGTCAGCTTTTTATACATGCATTATTTCTTTACTTGCAGAAATTGGCATTTTCTATATGATTTCTCTGTCTTAGATCTAAGTAGATTTTATTGAATTCGAGGGTGGTATTAAAACTTTGGTTGAAACCTCTATTATCTGCATTTAACCTTAGTTATGAGGTTATGAATTCAAGGGAAAATTTTATCAGTTTGATTTTTATTAAATTTTAACAAACTTCCCCAAATATTTTTATTTAGGATTTTTCTTTTGCAAATATGGTTAAAATAAAATAAAACCAATAGTCTGGGTACTTATGGGCATTGTTATCTCATATGAATTTACCCAGTGGTGAATATTAACTGAACAGTTCTTTATGAAAGGAAGAGAAAGGCATGATTTAACACCAAAAAATTCCTAATGGTAGACGTCATAGGAACAAGGGAAGACTTCATGGAATTCAATGATCTTGAATTGGAAAGGTCTTTCCTTTTACTCTCACTTTTCACCTTAAATCTCTAAACCTTGCCAGACAGTGACACCTACTGGTTTTACATATATATATGTATATATATATATACATATATATGTGTGTGTGTGTGTGTGTGTGTGTGTGTGTGTGTGTATGTATGTGGTGTTTTTTTTTTCAGCCCATCAGAGAAATCAAGAGAAGGCTCAGGATGTCTAGAATAGGATTTAAGCCTGAGGAGAATTTTGCACTTGGATTTGGGACTGTGCAAGAGAAGTACTGAAGTAAGATATGAACCTAACACCCTTTCCCTGACCAGATATAGTTCTTATAAAGATCTGCATATTTCACAAGATAGCAGTAAATTTTCTGGATGTCTTTCTATCCTCTTCTTGTTTTGTTTTATTCTGTATGTTTTTTGTTAGTTCTGTTAGTTCTATAACTCTAGCTGCCTGTCTCTGTCTCTGTCTTTCTATGTCTGTCTGTCTGTCTGTCTGTCTGTCTGTCTGTCTCTCTCTCTCTCTCTCTCTCTCTCTCTCTCTCGGTTTTAGTTTTAATGTAAGGTTTGAGGTTTAATCTGGGACTATTTTTATAAAATTCACTCTTATCCTTTACATCATGGAGCACAATTCACTTCATTTGCAATTAGTTGGCTGCCTGCAACTGTGCACATTTCCATATCCTCAGGAATATTATCCTCTCTTTTGGCCTCGAAAATTTCTGGGCTTCCCATATCTGGAGGGCTTCCATCTCCCATAAATCTTCAATCTCTCCTACCAATTGGGAAAACATTTCCCACCGCCATCTTTCCCATAACACTCTGGACTATTAAAATCTACTAAGTTACCTGACTTTGTAACAAATATATATCTATATCTATATCTATATCTATATCTATATCTATATCTATATCTATATCTATATCTATATCTATATCTATATCTATATCTATATCTATATCTATATCTATCTATATATTTCATGAAATCTTGTTTCTTGTTGCTCCAATTCAATTAACTCTTCTATTTGCCTCTGCAAGGAGAAGCATTAAGTCACTGTTCCATTCAAATGCATATTCTATACATCTTGTTTCTTTTACAGTGGGAATGGCAATATTTGTACAATTTAATCAATGAAGCAGCATTCAACAAATGTATGAAGCAATATGTATAAAGTGCTGTGATGGTTATAAAAAAGATAAAAATAAAACTGCACTTGCACTTGCCCCTAAAGGTCTTATGTTTTATTCAAGGTAGTGGGAGGGACATACCATACAGTATGTGTATATATGAATATATATAAAATAAATTCAAGACAATTTCAGAAAGAAGTCAATATAATAAAGGAACAGACTAGAAAAGGAAGAGTTTGAATAATGGAATTCAACAGTTAATAAACAAAAAATCAGAAATTATTTAGTATAGAACTCTTATTTAATAAGGAAAATTCTGAGAAAACTGCAAAAGTCAAAAGAAATTGGATTTTGCCCAACATATTAAAACATATTTTGCAATAAATTCAAAATGGATAATGGAGACTGAATATTAAAAATTAAACTATAAGAAATTAAAAGGGAAATAAATCATATACTTTTCATGGATATTGTTGGCAGATGCATTCTCAACAAAACAAAGGATAAAGACAGTTACAAAAGAGAAAATTGATTTTTCTTACATTATTTTTTTTAAAATTTGCACTAGCAAAATTAATAAAAAACAATAAAAGAAGCATTTGAACAAAGAAATTTTTTGCATCAAATCTCTTTTCGAGTTTGACATTTAAGATATATAGACAACTAACAGAAATAAATAAAAATCAAAAGTCATTTTCCTACAGAAAAATGGACAAAAATATAAGTAGTTCTCAAAAGAAGAATTACAAACTATCAAAACCATATAACATGACACTACAAATCACTAATAATAAGCAAAAATATAGTGTAACAATATGGGAAGCAATTTAGAATTATCCAACCAAAGTGCCTAAAATGTCCATACAATCTGACACAATGATTCCACTGTTAGTGGCATGTATGTCTAAGATGACACTGACAAAAGGAAGGGTTTCATCTACACTAAAATATTTATAATAGCATTTTTAATGTTTGCCAAGAGCTAGAAACAAAACATATATGCATTATTGGGGAATGAGACTAGGAAACTATGCTATACAAATGAAATGAAATATTATAATTCTAGAAGTAACAAATTATGATATACCTAAAACCCATGGAAAAATTTATATGATCCAATGATAAGTGGAAGATGTAGAGGCAGGAATGTAACATAAATAATTACCACAAAAATATAAATGGAAAACACAACAGATGCAAAAGAATAAAATGAATGTTATGGAATTTGAAAGAATATTATTGTTTGTCTTTTGTTCTTGGAGGTGACCAATGACATTATGTCTTGACTTGTGAGTTAATTGGGTTTAAGTGAGACTGTGCAAAGTCATCAGCCTTACTTCTCTAATAATTAAAGTCCAGTGACTAGAGAAGAGTCAAAATGGGCCAATGGTAAAGATTAGAAATTTAGAAGATTCCCATCATTTGAGGAATGGCTCAATACATTATTGTGCTGAAATATTCATTGCACTACAAGAAATGACAAAAGGAATAATTTTAGGGGGAAAAAAACCTTGGGATATATTAAATAAACTGATGCAAATTAAAGTGGACAGAACCAAGAGATTATAATAATAATTAACTGGGACAGACTAAATTACTCTGATCAACAATGATCCAAGATAATTTCAATATATTCATATTGAAAATGTTATCCAGCCCCAAAGAGTGAACTGATGAACTCTGAGTGCAGATTGAAGCATATTTATTTTCTCCCCACCATGGCTAATATGGAAATGTAGTTATCATGACTATACAATATATAATTGATATCATATTTCTTGCCTTCTCAATGAATGGAGAAGCTGAGGGAGGGAGAGAATTGAGAATTCAAAAATTTTAAAAATTGGGGCGGCTAGGTGGCATAGTGGATAAAGCACCGGCCTTGGAGTCAGGAGTACCTGGGTTCAAATCCGGTCTCAGACACTTAATAATTACCTAGCTGTGTGGCCTTGGGCAAGCCACTTAACCCCATTTGCCTTGCAAAAATTTTTTTTTAAAAATTAATGCTAAAAACAAACAAATAGTTGAAATTTTTTTTAAAACTGGAAGGTATCACATTGAAACTGAAGCAGGAAGAAGGTAAGTGACTTGCCAAGGATGACACAGCTAGGAAATGTCTGAGACTGAATTTGAACTCTGATCTTCCTGACTTCAAGCTCAGAGCTGTATCCGGAGTGTCACTGGGCTGCTTCTGTTACTTCTTTTAATAGTAGAATCTTCATAAAATGTTGTAATGAGTTAAAGAGCAACCATGTAGTTCCTCATAGAGGTTTGCTTTTATTTTGAGACAAAGTGTTCAAAAGAGTTGTTTCACTTTTACAAAAACATAGGTTTTGGATTTTGTGATCTTTTCTGGTATGACAGATGACTGTCTCTTCAGAAGATATTCATTTGGTTCTTGTCCTTCCTTAAAGAAGAGACCAAAATGACATCACTATGTTAAATACAAATTACAGCATGTCCAGTTTGGGCTGATCATATCAATCAATACAGGTTTGGAATCTCTTTGAGCTTAAAATTAATACAGATGCTCCATCAGCCATCACCACATCATCCATATGTGGAACCATTGGTTACAGCAAATAGGAAAGTTTTGAACACAGTGGAAAAGTTCAATTACCATAGTAATGTACTTTACAGGGAAGTACATTTTGACAATGAGATTGACACACACATTGGGTTGGGTACAAATAATCCATGTGAACACCTGGGGTGGGTACTCTAAAACTGCACATCTCACAGCAAATTTGAGCTTTCCTTCTTGCTCATAGAGCACAGCACCTCTCTGATGAAGGCATACCATGCTGAGAGGTCTTGTGCCAGTGTCTCCCATGTTACAAAATCAATTCTACAATTCTTAGGGGAGACCTTGAGAGTGTTCTTGTATCACTATTTCTGATACCCCTGAGAGCATGTGCACTGTGTGAGTTCGCCCTACAAAAGTCTTTTTCTCAAGTATACTTTTGGCATTTGAACAATGTACTCAGTCCATTAGGGTTTCACTATAGTAACATTTGAACGTTTGGCAGATTAGTTTGGGAAAGGAGCTGAGTGTCTGGTATTTTTTCCTGCCAGGTGATCTTTAGACTCTTCCTAATACAATTTAAATGTAAGTCAGTTTCCTGGAATTATGCTGGTCCAGATTTCATAGGCTTACAACAATGCAGTTAGGACAATGGCTCTATTGACCTTCAGTTTGGTAGTCAATCCAATACCTCTTCTCTCTACTCTTTCTTTTGGAGTCTCCCAAACACAGAACTAGCTCTAGCAATGTGTGTGTCAACCTCATTGTCAAAAATGTACCTCCCTGTAAAGTACATTACTATGGTAATTGAACTTTTCCACTGTGTTCAAAACTTTCCTATTTGCTGTAACCAATGGTTCCACATATGGATGATGTGGTGATGACTGATGGAGCATCTGTATTAATTTTAAGCTCAAAATGAGCACAAGCAGCAGAGAATCGATCCATATTTTGTTGCATCTCAACTTCAGAGGCTGCATTTGAATGCACAATCATCTGCAAGCAGAAAATCATACACCAACATTCCCTCCACTTTGGTCTTGGCTTGTAGTCTTTTGAAGTTTAAGAATTAATCTTGAACTTCATCCTCAGTGAAAGTATTTAATAACATGGCTGAAAACCTCATGCTAAAAAGCATGGGAGCAAGGACACAGCCTTGTTTCATTCCATTGGTGACCAGGAAATCTGGAGAGCATCCTCCATAATCCAGAACCTGGGCAAACATGCCATCATGAAACTGAAGTAACATGATGATGAACTTCTCCAAGGAAACTAAATTTTGACATAATTTTCCATAAGTCTTCCTGACTGACAGTATCAAAGGTCTTGGGTAGGTCTATTGTGTACAGACTTTTGTTCTGTTTCTCACAGAAATAGCAAACACCATATCGACTGAAAGATCAGTTTATTGAGAAGGACTCTGGCAAGAATCACCTACTACTGAAGACATGCACATCTCATGACCTCATCACAAACATTGTCTTCCATTTACCTAAATACAATAAAATTTCCTGTATGCACCCTCATAGCAAACACTGGCATCAAATAGACTATGTAGCTGTAAGAAGAGACAGAGAAGATGTGAGAGTGATAAAGGCAATGTGTGGTGCAGAGTGCTGGACTGGTTACAGACTTTTCTCTCCAAGCTAAATATTTACATTTAACCAAGAGGTGATCCGTGGTAAAATGGCTACTAG
The DNA here is from genome assembly GCF_037893015.1 of Macrotis lagotis. Lineage (NCBI taxonomy): Eukaryota > Metazoa > Chordata > Mammalia > Peramelemorphia > Peramelidae > Macrotis > Macrotis lagotis. Next base: position 154,985,394 of record NC_133666.1, read on the forward strand.
AAGAATTAATGTCACAACATTAAAGCATCTCTCTGAACAAGGTGAGTTTGTTGCTAACTTGGAGGGAAAATCGAGCCAATATTGGACAATAGTGGACAATAGAAATTGGACAATAGAAAAAGTTTGCACAGCTTTCAGATCTCTGCTGTTCAGCACTGCTCATCTGTGTCAGAACACTCACAAACATCAAGATTGGTTCATTGAAAATGATGAGGAAATAAAGAAGCTCCTAATTAACAACAAGAGCGCCAGAGGGTTTACCAGTAGGATAGTTCATCCATTTCTAAGAATGCAGCATCTAATTCCACCAAAAGTAAAGTACAAGTGAAGGTTTGAGAGATGCAAGACTCCTGGCTCAGTAAGGAGGCAGATGAAATTCAGTTTTATTCAGATAGTAATAAACCAAAGTGCTTTTTATGATGCCCTGAAAGCTATTTATGGGCCAAAGACCTATGGTGCATCTTAACTGCTTAGTACTGATGGATTCACATTGATTAACCAAAGGGACATGATCCTAGAGAGATGGGTTCCATAATGCTCTTGACAGACTGTCATCAATCACTGCAGAAACCATTGATCATTTACTTCAAATTGAAGTCAATCAGTCCCTAACTGAAATTCCAACTGAAAAAGAGGTTTTGAATGCTATTAGATTCCTTTCATGTGGCAAAGTACATAGAAATGATTTTATTCCAGTTGATATCTACAAGGTTGCTCATATAATTGCTCATACAAAAGTTGACTGAAATTTTCCAGGTTATATGGCATGAAGAGGTTATCCCCTAAGAATTCAAAGATACCTCCATCTTCCATCTCTATAAAGGTAAGGGGAATAGATTGTCCTGTGACAATTACGGGGACATCTCTCTTTTAGTCATTGCTGGTAAGATTCTTGCCAGAGTCCTTCTCAATAGGCTGATGCTTCACCTGGAAGATGGTCACCTTCTGGAGAGCCAGTGTGGCTTCAGGAAGGGTCAAAGAACAGTCAACATGATGTTTGCTGCCTGACAATTCCAGGGAAAAAAGCCAGAACAGATCAGAAGTCTGTATACAACATTTGTAGATCTGACCAAGGCCTTTGACATCATCAGTTAAAAGAGTTGATGGAAAATTATGTTGAAGTTTGTTGTCCAGAGAAGTTCATCAGTATTATACATCAATCTCATGATGGCATAATTGCTTGGGTTCTGGATAGTGAATGATGCTCTCGAGATTTCCCAGTCACCAATAGAGATAAACAAGGCTGTGTCCTTGCTCCCATGCTTTCTTTTTTGTTTTCAGCCCCATTATCAAACACTTTCACTGAGGATGAACATGAATGACATCAAGGTCAGCTACTGCTCCAATAGCAAATTCTTCAATTTGAAAAGACTACAAGTCAAGACTAAAGTGGAGGAAATATTGGTGCATGATCTTCTGTTTGCAGATGATTGTGCACTCAAAGCAACCTCTCAAACTGAGATGCAACCAAGTGTGGACTGATTCTCTGCATCTTCTGCTAATTTTGGTCTTAGTATGTACATCAAGAAAACACATGTGCTTCATCAGTTAACACTGTACCATCCATATGTGGAACCATCAATTACAGCATATGGAGAAGTTTTGAGTATTGTGGACAAGTTCCTTACCTCAGCAGTATCTTTTCCAAAAAGGTATATGTTGACAATGAGGTTGACACTCACATTGCCAGAGCTCAGTATTTGGGAGGCTCCAAAAGAAAAGTGTGGAAGAGAAGAGGTATTAGACTGACTACCTGAAGGTCTACAAAGATCTTTGCTGACCTCATTGCTATATGCCTGTGAAACCTGGACAGTCTACCAGCGCCATGTCAGGAAACTGAATCACTTCCATTTAAATTGTCTTGGGAAGATTCTGGAGATCACCTGACAGGAGAAAAACCAGACACTGAGGTCCTTTCTTAAGCTAAATTCCCTAGTATTTCAACATTACTACACAGAATGCAACTATGTTGGGTTGGTTATGTTGTTTGAATGTTAGACGTACACTTGCCAAAAAAACTATTTTATGGAGAACTCACATGGGGCAAACATTCACAAGGGGTCAGAAGAAGTGAAACTGGGATGATCTGAATGTCTCATTGAAGAACTTTAGAATTTATTGTCCAGCATGGAAGATACTGGCACAGGACCTCCCATCATGGCATGCCCACATCAACGAGGGTGCTATGCTCTATGAGGAATGAAGAATTGAAGTAGCTCAAAGGAAACATGAAATGTGTAAGTTTAGAGTTAAGCACCCTAAGTGATCACGTGCCTGATCTATCATAGAGTATTTTGAGCTGGTATTGGTCTGATCAGCCGCAGTCAAACACACTGTAATTTATGTCAGATCTAAAGCTGTCATTTTGGTCTTCTTCAACTATGAAGAATAAGAACCAATCAATCAACTAACTAACTTTAAAACCATTTCTCCTTTGTATGCTGTGCTAAATTTTTGGATTTAAATGTATACATTTTTAGTCAAAATTTTAAAAGGTTCTTCAGTGCTTTCACATTTTAGGATTTCCTTGTTTGTTGTGTAATATATGTGTATATGTATGTTTATATAAATATTATGAAAAATGTTTTGCTTTAAAGTCCTTTTCTATACCTATTGGTATAATCATAGGATTTGGATGTGTTTGTTTTGAACATGATTCATTATGTTATTTGTCTGCCTAACACAAACAATACCCCCCCCCAGTATAAAACTAACTTCATCCTAGAAAAAATGTTTTGATCCATTCTTATTTTTTTGCTATAATTTTAACTGAAATGTTTGACTCAATATTCATTAATAATATTGTTCAATAGTTCTTTCTTTTTATCCTTCCCTATAATAGAATTATATTTGTCTCATATAAAGAAGCTTAATAGATTGGTTATTCGCTCAATTTTTGAGAATAATTTATGTTGTATATTAATATGTACTTATTGCTAATTAATATTTGACAGATTTCTTCTATTAATCCATTTGGATCATTGTTTTTCTTTCTTTAATACTTCCTTTTCATCAGTTCATTCAAGTTCCCCCAAAATTCCTGAAATCTATTACTGTCAATTAGTTGACCTTACAAATTAATTAGAAAGTGTTGTTTCATATGTTTTCCAAATGAGTTGAAACTCTACTAAAACTCTTCATTTGGGATATTTTTTAACAAGTTAGGAAGTTCTTTTCCAAGTATTTTTCATATGCATATATGAGTGTTTTATAAATTATTTTCCCCTAGGTCATTAACTATGCTTAGTGTTAGAACCAAAACATAAACCTAGGTCTTACTTTATCAAAATCAGTGCTCTTCCCTAAAGAGATTATGAAAAAGGGTAAAAAAAAATCACTTGTACAAAAATATTCATAGCAGCCCTGTTTGTGGTGGCAAAGAATTGGAAATTAAGTGAATGTCCTTCAATTGGGGAATGTGGTGTATGTCATGGAACGTTATTGTTCTATTAGAAAGCAGAGAAGCCTGGAAGGATTTGCATGAACTGATGCTGAGTGAGATGAGCAGAACCAGAAAAATATTGTACACCCTAACAGCAACATGGGGGTGATGATCAACCTTGATGGACTTGCTCATTCCGTCAGTGCAACAACCAGGGACAATTTTAGGTTATCTGCAATGGAGAATATCATCTGTATCCAGATAAAGAGCCATGGAGTTTGAAAGACTATTCCCTTTAATTTAAAAAAAGTTATCTTATTATGTAATCTTGCTATCTCATACTTTATTTTTCTTTCTTAAGGATATGATTTCTCTCTCATCACATTCAACTGAGATCAGTGTATACCATGGAAACAATGTGAAAACTAACAGAATGCCTTCTGTAGGGGTGGGAGGAGGGGAGCAAGAATGGGGGGGATTGTAAAACTCAAAATAAATAAAATCTTTCTTAAAAAAATCAGTGCTCTTTCCATTGTGTCACCAAAACCAATTTTCCTTCTACTATATTACACTGTCTTATTGATATATCATTTAAGAATTATGACAGAGGTAGGACTTTGAAAAGGGGACAAATTTGATTTTTCCCACAATACCTAGAAAGCACAGTTTTAGCATTTCTGTATAATAAGTATTGATTTCAAAATTTAAGGATGAAGGATTAAATATTCATTTTATATGGTACTGTATTTTGGCTCTAAATGCAAACTAGCTGAATTTGGATATTTAAGGATAAGAAAAACAAGTAAACAGTTTCTTTAATCTGTTATTAAATTGTGAAATCAATGAGAGGAGGGGCCACATTGTATTTATCTTTACATCTCTATCAGCTATCTTCATACTTAATATACACCAAATAAGTGGGTGCATGAATAAATAAATAAGCATGCTATCCAACTTCCCAATTACCTTGCTTTAAGAAGGGAGTTGTGATCATTCTTGCAACAACTAAAACCTTAAACAAAAAATCAAAAATAAAAAGAGTAAACTAATAAATTTTGCTCAAATATATTTCTTATTCTCATCCATGCTTAACTGAAAGGATGTGATTTCATCTGTATGGGAAACTTCTGATGTAAACTTAGTAGATAAGCCTGAGGAAGTTGGCTAGTGTACATAGAGGTTTGTTCATTTCTTTAGGCAACCCAGTAAGTTCCAGAGGCTAAATTTAAATCTTATTCCTGAAAACAAATCCTATATGCTATTCACTTGCCCACTTCTTCTATCCCACAGTTAATAGTATACTAGAAATGATACCTATTATAGTAATGATATTTCTTTTATGTCAGCATAGTATTTGTGCTAAAGAGTAAGCTTGTGGTTGTATTAAAGTTATTCTTGTACTAAGCTTGATTTCCTTATGTTAGAAATGAAACCATAACTCCTATTTCCAAAGTAGGGTCCCATGGCTCCTAATAATGAAACAGCCTAGAGTGACAGGAAGTTCATTTATTTAACATTCCTTGCAGGAAATGGGCTCTCTTCCTAGTGGAGAGAGTCCCGGTTGCCAAAATGTCCAGTCTTATATAAAGCTTAAAAGGCTTTTTCTCCTCCCTTCTGAGTAAGACAATGGTCCAAGTTATCAGGGGTACAATCTAATCAACACCCCCAGCCCCATATCCCTTAATATGGTCCCCCCCATTATACAGTGCATGTTATGCTAATGAGCCTCAATCGTCAGAGGGAGTGTGTGAGTTACTCTGCATCAGACTTATTAAGCATGCCTACTTGTGAAAGATCAGGAATCCTACATCAACCAGAACTAACTAGAACTGGTTTCAGTCTAATCTGAGGTTGGGTTAGAACTCTTTCAGTTTGGGTCAATTCTTTTTCTTTCCTTTTGTCTTAGCTCCAGATTAATGCACATATGCTTGTGCCTTTCAGCCTAATCAATAGTCTAAAGACCCCTGCCTTTCTCATATACTGTTTTGACAGATACCTGTGAAATCTTAACAGCCTCCTCTCAAATCCTCAGTAATTTCTCATACTTAAGTCATAAACTAACCTTTTCCAGATCTTTGGCCTCAGGTACACACTCATATGCATAACTGTTTTTCAGATATACTTAGAAACATTTCCTTTTTCATTAAATTGTGTTCTCCTTGATATAAATTAGCATGCTAGAATGCTAAGAGAAAAAAGAAACCATCTGTCATTTTTCATTGAATTGTTTTGACTTAGATTTTTATATTGATATCTATTATTTGGAATTACTCTGAATGAATTTCTCCACTATTAGTTCATTTGGATATGCAGCTAATTTTAGTCTATGACTATGCAGATTCAGTTGCAATACTTTAACTGACTTCTAATAAGTTTTCTATAAGAATGTCAATAGTCATAAGTCTTCTCCATCATGACTTTGTCTAGTCAGTTGATTAATCTGCTCAGTGAGTTCTGTGGCATTTCTACTAACCTGCAAGTAAAGATAGCCTTAAATCATTTTTAAGTATATATGTGTGCTTATGTTTCTGTGTCTGACAGAAGAGTGTGTGTATTTGCTCACTTAATTCTATCTTGAACTCATCAAATTCACTCTTCAATTGTTAGATGGAGTGTCTCCTCTTGGGCAAGTAGCTCTGCTACTAGATAACACAGTAGAGGAGAAGAAAAGAAATAAATCTCCTTCCCATCTAATGCCTTCCAATTTAAGCATAGGGGTCACACTTTAGAAGGAGAAATATTTGTTTAGTTTTTAATAGTAAGAAAATGTTGTTCCTGTCTGATGTTTTCTGAGGTCTCCCTCTGTAATAGATGTAAATTCTCTCCTATTGTTCAATATAACTCCATAAATGTAAATTCACCAAGACAAGAACAATCTCAGATCATCCCTTTACAGGAGGGTAAATCTCTTACAGCTTCCAGCCTCTCAGAATGAGTACCTGACCTCAATCATGAAGAGGGGGCCGGTTCCCTCTTTTATCCACTTTCCCCTGACTCTTTTATTCACAGAAAGTAGGCAAGGCTATAAAAGTTTGTCCTACACTCCCCTCAAGATCAGATGGAATTTATTCACTAGTGCATGAGCCAGACAGCTTTAAGACTGCTTTCCTCACTCTCTTTCCTTCAGTCATTTTCACCTATACCTCTGTTTTTCAGCTTGTCCTCAAGCAACTTATTATCTTTCCAGGAAAAGGTTTAATCTGTGAATTATGCAGACTTGTATAATAAAAATCCTGAGCTTTTCCAACTCCAGGGATAGTCCTGAGTTTTTTCACTTTCAAAAGAACTCCCATCCTTATGGCAGCACCACCAATTTCCCAGTCTTCAGCACTTCACAAATCCTTCCAGCCTGAACTGACCTGAATTCACAAAATGTCCCCTGAAATTTGCTAAGACTCTAATACTAAGAATTAAGAAATTTACTCGGGGATGTTTCCCCAAGTAACTATAATTCTATCCTAAATATTGAACTACAGAGAAATAAGTCCCAAAGCATTCCCATTTATTTTCTTGGGACAGAAAACTTTTAACTATAAGTAGAGATTAAAGGAGTACAGATTTGGGTTCCCCTCCTTTTTCTATCCAAGTTCATTAAGTCAGAGAATTGTAATCAAAATATTAAAATTTTGTTAACAGTCATTCCTTTATGAAGTACAAATATCATTCACTAATGGAATTAAACTGGAACAAGATGGAGGTTAGATTTTTTTTTCTGATTTTCCTGAAGCTTTTCAAAATAAGAATTATGCATGAGATGAAGTAATTTCAGCTGTTTCTGTTGCTGGGGATTGGGGTTGCCAATTTAAGATTGAAAGGTCTTGAAAGGTAAAAGAATTCACATACATCCCTGGGATTTTAAAACCACTCAGGATTTATTATACAAGCCTGCAAAGCATACAAATTAAAATCTTTTCTCCTCCTGGAGAAGCAGCAAGCTGTTGGTAAGTTGTTTTAGGGCAGGAGAAGAACAAAGGCTAGGCAAGGTTTGAGTGAGAGAGTAAAGAAAGAGAAAAGGAAAATATGGCATAGGGACCCATGGTTCTTCAGCAGACCTAGGTTGGAAATATATGGCACTAGCTTAGGAAAAGGGAGAGGGGAAAAGAGAAAGAGAGAGAGAGAGAGAGAGAGAGAGAGAGAGAGAGAGAGAGAGAGAGAGAGAGAGAGAGAGAGAGAGAGATCCATCCTTGTAAGGTGAAGGTAGGGTGAAGAAGAGAGAAAAGAGAGGGTACTTCTCAGGATGACTGAAACGTACTACTGTAGTGGGTTGGACAAGGGTGGCACTTAGAAAGTGATCTAGTGCCTGGCTTCAGGTATTCTCCAATAAGTCAAATAGCCTTTTCTTTTTTAAAACTTTTTTATTGATATTTTATTTTTACAAAACATGTTATGAATGTTTTTCAACATTCATCCATGTGCATATGTATATTTTTGAGTTACAAAATTTCCTTCCACCCTCCCTTCCCACCCCGACCCCCCTCAGTGGTGAACAGGCTGGGTAACATTGCACAAAAATATTTGTGATAAGCATTAGATTAGTCATTTTCAGTATGAAGAATTAGGATTAAGGAAAAAGAGATCATAGTGTATTATCTTAGAAATAACTTGCTAGAGTCTCATTGCTAAAATTTTATTTTAAGATTTTTGCATCAGCATTCATTAGGAAGTTTGGTCTATAATTTTCTTTGTCTTTTTTGGTTCTTCCTGGTTTAGGTATCAGCACCATATTGGTGTCATAAAAGTAATTTGGTAGAACTTCTGTTTTTTTAAATAGTTTACATAGAATATGAATTAATTGTTCCTTAAATGTTTGGTAGAATTCACTTGTAAATCCATCTGGACCTGAAGACTTTTTCTTAGGGAGTTTATTCAATTTCTTTTTCTGAAATGTGGTTATTTAAGCATTTTTATTTCCTATTCTGTTAATCTGGGCAGTTTGTATTTTTGTAAATATTCATCCACTTCACTCAGGTTATCCAATTTATTAGCATACAGTTTGGCAATGTAACTCCATATTATCTCTTTAATTTCCTCCTCATTCATGATTAGTTCACACTTTTCATTTTTTATACTGGTAATATGGTTGTCTTCTTTCTTATTTTGAATCAGATTAATCAAAGTTTTGTCTATTTTATTGGCTTTTTCATAAAATAACTCTTAGTTTTATTTATTAAATCACTGGTTTTCTTGCTTCAGTTTTGTTAATCCCTCTCTCAATTTTCAGAATTTCTAATCTGGTATTTACTTGGGGATCTTTAATTTTTTCTTTTTCTAGCTTTTTTAGTTGCACACCTAATTCATTGATCTCTTCTTTTTCTATTTTGTTCATATAAGGCATTTAGAGATATAAAGTTTTCCCTCAAAACTGCCTTGGCTGCATCTCATAAATTTTGGTATGATGTCTCATTATTATCATTTTCTTGGATATATTTATTGATTATTTTTATTATTTGTTTTTTGATCCATCCATTATTTAAAATTAAGTTATTTAGCTTCCAATTAGTTTTTGGTTTATCTTTCCATGACCCTTTATTATATGTAATTTTTATTGCATCATGGTCTGAGAAGTATGCATTTATTATTTCAGCTTTACTGCATTTGATTATAAGATTTTTATGCCCTAGTACATGGTCAGTTTTGGTATGGGCACTATGTACTTCCTAGAAAAAAGGTGTATTCTTTTCTATCCCCATTAAGTTTTCTCCAGGGGGTTATCATATCTAAGTTTTCTAAGATTTTATTCACATTTTTAAGTTCCTTCTTGCTTATTTTGTGGCTGGATTTATCTAGTTCAGAGAGAGGGAGGTTGAGGTCCCCCCCAAAAGTTTGTCTCCTAATTCACTCAGCTTTTCTTCTAGGAATTGGAATGCTATGCCCCTAGGCATACATATTTATAATGATGTAGCTTCATTACCAGTGGTGCCTTTTTAAGAAGATGTAGTTTCCTTCCTTATTCCTTTTAATGACATCAATTTTTGCTTTTACTTTATCTGAGATCAGGATCACTACCCCTGATTTTTTTTTCACTTCAGCTGGAGCATAATATATTTTGCGCCATCCTTTTTTTTTGTTTTTAGGTTTTTGCAAGGCAATGGGGTTAAGTGGCTTGCCCAAGGCCACACAGCTAGATAATTATTAAATGTCTGAGATCAGATTTGAACTCAGGTCCTCCTGACTCCAGGGCTGGTGCTCTATCCATTGCACCACCTAGTCACCCCACTCCATCTTTTACCTTTACCATGTGTGTATCTTTCTGCTTCACATTTGTTTCTTGTAAACAACATATTGTAGAATTCTGATTTTTAATCCATTCTGCTATCTGCTTGTTTTCTGGGACAGTTCATCACATTCAAATTTACAGTTGAGATTACTCATTTTTTATTCCCTGCCTTGCTATCTTTATCCATTTATAGTTTTCTCTTTCCTTTCCTTTTATTCCTCCTCACCAAAGTTTTACTCCCTTTCCCCTTTAACTTTTTTTAATTTAACTTTCAGTTTATTTTCACTTAAACCTTTACTTTCCCTTTTATCTGCCCATTCTTCCCTTAGCTTTCCCTTATCCTGTTCCCCCCCCTTCTCTCCCCAGTAGAGTAGGATGGATTTTAAAACCCAGGTGGGAATGTATCTTATTCCCATTCTGGGTCAAATCCATTGAATAGAATTTACACAGTTCACACCCTCCTCATTTCCCTCTAAAATTATAAATTTTGTACTTTTTCACCTGGTGTTATCACTCAAGTATTATTAATCAGGTATCATCAATCATACCTTGATTAATTGATTGCTTGATAAACTCACAATGTTATCAAAGTACCATCACATTGCTTGATTATGTGATAAGTAGCATTGTCTCAAAGTCACTAAGTACCCTTCTCTCTTCTGTCTCATTAAAAGTACACTATCCATGAATCTTGAATTACAACAAAGTATAATCATTTTTACCTTACCACCTTTTCAAGTACCCTCCAAGGACACACAATCCACATGAGCCATAGTATCAGGCAAAGGCAAATCATTTCATGAACTATTTGTACCCCTCACTCCAAGAATATTTTCTGCCACACTTTACCTTCCCTCCCCAATCAGGGTACTTACCCCCTTGCTAAATAAAGTAAAGATTAACTATATTAACTATAAGAATCTCAAAGGGTTCTAAGTACTGGGAGTTTTAAAGGTTTCACTTGAGAATTTTATAAATGATTATGAGTTATGGGAGACACTGACTCAGAATTGCCCAGTTTATGATGCCCTCATCAGAGAAAGTGTTAAGCTTTGTCACCACAGAAGAATTAACGTGGGTAAAAGTATACTAAGACACTTAACTTTAGATTTAACACCCCTGCTTTTCATCAGGGCTTTTTGTCTCAACATGGTAATGTCATATTAGGCCTCTTCAATGGCAAACAAGACCCAACTTTACCCATATCCTCTAAGTCCCAATCTCTTCAATTATATTCAACCTTTTAATTATCCATTTAGAAATGTTATATCTTCTCTTTTTGAGTTGTATTCAATTTGATGGTCTTGACTAGTATTTGTTTTGTTTTATTTTTTGCTTCCCCTTTTCATTTATCTTTTTTATGCATCTCTTGAGTCGTATATTTGATGATTGAATACTCTGTTCAGTTCTGGCCTTTGTGTCAGGAAATTCTGGAAGTCTTCTATTTCACTGAACATCCATTTTTTCCCCTGACAGTATATGCTGAATTTTGCAGGGTGGTAAATTCTTGGTTGTAGTCCCAAGTCCTCTGCCCTCCAATAAATGGTATTCAGTCCTCCGATGTTGAGGATGATAGATCCTGTGTGTGAATCCAATTGTGTTACCTTTGTATTTAAATTGTTTTCTTTTTTGCTGCTTGCAGTATTTTCTCCTTTATTTGAGAGTTCCGAAATTTGACTATAACAGTTCCTGAAGTTTTTATCCTGGGGTTGTTTTCTGGAGGGGTTCTGTGTATTTTTTCAGTGGTTATATTGCCTTCTTGTTCTGGACAGTTTTGGACAGTTTGCCCTGATAATTTCCTGCATAATGTTTTCTAGGTTCTTTTTTGCCTTAGGCTTTCTAGTAGTCTGATGATTTGTAGATTATCTCTTCTGGATCTATTTTCCAGGACATTTGTTTTTTTTAAAGGGCACTTTATTTTTTTTCAGTTTTTTTCAACCATTTTACTTTTATGGAATCTTCTAATCTCATAAATTCATTGGTTTCTATTTGTTCAATTCTAACTATTAGTGTGTTATTTTCTTAAATTATCTTTTGTGTTTCCTTTATAAAGGAGTTGAATTCTCTGGTCAATTTTTTATAATTTTCCTGCATTTTGTTCTTCCTCTCTTCTTTCATTTTTTAAATTCTTTTTTAAGCTCTTCTATGAGCTTTTTGATTTGAGTCCAATTCATAGACACTTTTGAGACTTCCCTTTGAGTGATTTTTTGATTTCTTCTCATGACATGGCATTGTTGTCTTCTTTATCTGCAAAGTAGTTTTCTATACTGACTCTCTTTTAGCTTTTTTGCTCATCTTTGTTGTTTTAGCTCTATTCCTGTGGTATAAGGAGTATAGATCTAAACTTTTTTATGCTGGGGTCTGATTCCTGGCTTGTTATTGGCCAAGATGTTGCCTATGCAGTCCAGGCCCTGCCTTTGCAGAGGTTTATTTCCTCCTTTGTGTTCAGGATCTGACTCAGCCATGGTTTGTTCTTGACCCAGTCCTGAATTTTGCCCTAGTGTTCCCAGGGTTTGTGGTTGGCACTCTCCTTACTGGCTTACTATCTAGCTGCTGGGACCTCTGAAGTTGTCAAGCTGTTGGGAACTGGAATGCACTGTACCTAAAAGCTTTCTACTGGTGCTTTCCCATCTCCTGGGATTTACTTCCCTTTTTCAAGAGACAGACCTTTGCTGAAGATCCTCCATGATGTTTCCTTTGAAAACTTCTTTGGATCTTCTCTTTTTCTTGGTGAGATTTGTAGCTTGAATGTCATTTATCTTCAGTAGGGAAAAGTTCCAGGAGCATGTAAGCTTCATGCCTCTATCTTGGTGACACTCTGGAAGTCCAGACCTCTTCCATTTTGAGGAATTCACATTTAACAATGGAGTCACTTTGAACAACAGAGTTCTCCAGATAGGCAGAGACAATACGTTTCCTTCCACAAAATTTGTTACTAATCACAACATCTCCTATGTCTATAACTCCCTGCACCCTTTCCATAATCTAGAATATCAGGAAGCCTAACAAGTAATAATTCATTGAATTAACAGAAAAAAGACTGGCTAACCCCTAACTCATAACTTCCTCATACTGTATCTTTTTCTCCACTATTAATCATGCTTCAACAAAAAAGATACACAAATCAATTTGCTTCTTGCCACACAGCTCAACTCTATCCCCTCACAATGTCATAAAGCCAAAAATAAAAAGTTTGTTCAGGCTGGGATACCATGGCTGAAGTGAGTTACAATAGAGCTCAGACAGAGAATTGAGGAATAGAGGGAACAGAACATGTATGTGGCCATGTTAAGCCTGAGACAAAGAACCCTAATCAATATAGGGTCAGTTCTATTCCTATAAAAGTTACTTGGAGGCAGAGACCAAGGTAGGTGAACCATGAACTACCCATGTAGGAGAAGTTGGTTTTAAGGTCCAGCTGCCTAGCCTCACCCAATCAAAGGTCAAAGATTCAGAAAGTGAGTAATAGGAGAAAATAAAGATCACAAGAGAAAGAAAACTTAATAAAGATCTTAAGCACAAGAAGATAAACCAATGGATAAAATATAAGAATTGAAGAGAATGTGACTCCCCCACCCCAGATCATCTCAAAGAGTCCAGTCATCTCTGAATAAAATAATTTAAGATAGGAAAATGAATCAACAACTAATGAGTCAGGGAACTGTGTGAATTCTCCAGAGAAACAGAGTCATGGCAGGTTCTTCATGAAAGAGAAATAAATACTTGAAATTATTATCTATGGCCTGAGTTTGTAGAAAATAAAAATTTGAATCCTCTGTCAAGCTTCTCAAAATAAACCAAAGAGAGAATAGCTTACTAAGAATGCAAACCTATAGAAGTGAAGAACAATCACACAAAAAGCAATGATATTAAAAGAAAACATATAGGCAGATGATACAGTAGAGTGCTGGACTGGAGACAGAAATATCTGAGTTAAAAGCCCACCATAGATACTAGCTGTGTAACCCTCCCTACACAAATCATTTAAATGCATCAGTTTCCTCATCTGAAAGTGAAGATAATAATAGAATATACCCCTGAGCATTGTTGTACTCAGGAAACTATGTCAATAGTCTTTATAAATCTTTAAACATAATATAAATTCTAACCATTATTGATTGTTACAAGCAAAACAGATTAGTTGCAAAGACAAAATATACAAAGATTAAGAGTTTAAGGATTATAGGGCTCCATAGGAATTCAAGTCAAAAAACCTGAACATCATAATTCAATCAGTAATACTAGAAAGTTGCATAGGACTTTTGAACACAAAAAAGTAAAGTGTCAATCACAAGAATCCAGATTGCTTTCAAAACATTTAACAATTGCAATGACAAATAACAAATTCTACACATAACCAGAAGGAAGATCTTTAAATATAAAGGAAGGAAAATCTGAGTAACACAAAACTCTTCTGTACCCATTAGAAACTACTAGAGGAATGGAATAAAATGTTCCAAAGAGCAAAGGAATTCAAGATACAATCCAAAGTGCCACAACACCATAATCTCAAGCCCAAATTTTAATGGAAATAAATGAACACTCAAATTTTTAAAAAGGCATACAAAGAATTCTGAAAAATAAAAACAGACCTAAACAATTGATTGGCCTTGCAAACAGGCCAGACAACAAATATATGAAAGGTAAATGAATATAGCATCTAATAATAACAACAAAATGACAAAGTCTATTAAAAGATTTTGTTCTAAAAGTACATGAGGAGGCAAAGATGAAAACAAGTCAAGTAAGTGGAGGCAAATAGGAAGATACATAGAATGGGCAGGAGAGGAAGAAGATAGAAGGGAATATTTGGTGTAACTTAATCAGAGTTAATGGCTAACAACGAAGGAAAAATAACTTCTGTAATCTGTCAAGAGAATAGGTGTGGAAAATAAAATGATTGAATTTGGGGGAAAAAAGAAATTTTGTTTTAGGTTGGAGGGCAGAAACCAAGATAGGTGAAGCAAGAACTGCCAGTGTGAGAGAAAGCTGAGATGACTTTAAGGTAAATCTGTCCCTCACTCAGGAAAGAGTTCGGAGATTCAGAAAATGAACATGAATAAATGCTTCTATGAGAGAAGAAAGATATTTTTCAAAGAAGATAGGGAGGGGCAGCTACCAGCCCTGGAGTCAAGAGTAACTGAGTTCAAATTCAGCCTCAGACATTTAATTACCTAGCTGTGTGGCCTTGGGCAAGCCACTTAACCCCATTGCCTTACAAAGAAAAAACCTAAAAAAAATAGGGAACTTAAAATGGGTATAATTGTAATTATAAATAAAACTAAAAGCTGGTTGTCTGAAGAGAGTAATTATATTGATAAACTTTAAGCAAATCTGATTTTTTTAAAAATAAGGCACAAAATTAAAACAAGAAAATATACAAAAAAAGGAAGGTGAAATTACAACAAAACCAGAAGAAATTAAAAGATTAATTAGAACCTATTGTGCACAATTATTTGCTACCAAACCTGAGAACATAACAGAAATAAAAAATATCTTAAAAATATAAAATACCCATACTGGGTAGACTTAAATAACCCAATCTCAGAAAAGAAAATAGAACTACCTCTAAAAAAAACTATAGAGGAGGGAGAGGAAACAACTTCTGGTCCTGATGAGAATTTTATTAAACTTTTTTAAAAAATAGCATTAATATTAAAGAAATTATTTTTGACAACTGAGATAGAAAGTCCTCAGATTACTTTATTGAGAAAAAATAAAGCATAGAAATAAAGAATAGAGCAGAAATAAAGAATACAGCACAGAAAAAATATAAATGCAATTATAAATATAATTTTTTTAAAATTTTAGATAAAATCCTGTCAAAGTCTACATTTTTATCCAAAAAATATTTCATTATCACTAAATTGGATTTCTATCAGAGATGAAGATGGTTTATTCTTAGGAAAACATTAGACAAATTAGTTATATTAAAAAACAAAATATACAAAAAATGACATAATTGTATCAATAAATATAGAACAAGCCTTTGGCAAAATAGACCATTCATCTGTGCTTAAAAAAACACCAACAACCTACAAAAAGAGAAAGACAGGGACTTTTCTAAATATCATTTTTAAAAATCTATCAAAACCAAAAGTAAGCATTATATGCAGTGAGGTATAATAGAAGCTTCCCTAACAAAAAAGGAGTAAGGCAAGGCTCATAAGAATTAAAATGGATAATTTTGATTGCATCAAAGAGTTTTTGAGCCAATTAATATGGTTAAAAATAGAAGAAAATCAGGAAATTAGGGGCAAAATTTATAATAAATTTTTTGATAATAGTCTCATTTCTCAAATATAAGGGAAACAGAACCAAATTTATAAAAATAAGAGCCATTCTTTAATCAATAAATGGTCAGAGAATATGAATAGGCAATTTTCAGAAGAAGATATTAAACCTATCAATAGTCAAATGAGAAAAATCACTAATAACAAATTAAAACAACTCCAAGATACTACCTCAAATGTATCAGATTGCCTAACATGACAGAAAATGAAAATGACAATTTCTGGATGATATGCAGAAAGTTAGGAAAAAATCTGGAAAGACTTACATGAACTGAGGTAGAATAAAGTGAGCAAAGTAAATTTAGATGTAAAAGTGAGTAAAGTAAAGAAAACATTTGTTTTCTAGTTTTTTTAGTAGGAATGAGTATTATATTGTCTAAAGCTTTTTCTGCATCTTTTGAGATAAACAGATGATTTTTGTCATATTTATTATTGATATGATCAATTATGTTTATAGTTTCCTGAATATTAAACAAGTTCTGTATTCTTATTATAAAACCCACTTGATCATAGTGCTTTTTATGAAATACTACTATACTTTACTTGCTAGTAATTTTTAAAAATTTATTTTATTTTCAGTTAACTGAACAAAATTAGCATTTCCATAACAGTACAATGAAATGAAGATGATTGCACATGAAAATGCAAATCTAAAATTCACAATTTACTATTCCCTCCAAATATGCAACAAAGTAATCATAAATTTTCTTTTCCCTCCCTTTTTTCTTCCTTCCTCTGCCTAGAGATGGCTACCATTAGCACATGCAAAATTATTCTATACATGCTTATATTTATCAGTTCTTTTTTTGGATGCAGAGTGTGTCTTTATATATCCCTTATTTTTATTTTGTGTGTTTATAATAGTCAAAATGACTTAGTCACTTAAAATTGTTCTTAAATTACTGTAACTGTACTCAAGGTGTTCTTGGTTCTACTCACTTTGCTTTTCATCTGCATGAAAGTCTTTCCATGCCTTCCTAAGAACTTCAGCATACCTATTGATATTCTCTCAAATGCCCTGATAGATGCTCTTCATTTCCTGTGACCTACTTCTCTACTTCACCTCAGCTACACAGAGATAATCACACTCTTGATCTTGTCATCACCCCCAAATTCCTCTCCTCTAAAGTTTATGAACTCTTAAATTCCCTTATCTGACCACTTTTACTCTGAAAATCTCACCTTATCACTACCCTCTGCCCCAGAGGCAGGTTGGAGGTAGAGTTACTTCTAGAACTTCCATTTAAGGAGAGTAATCAGGTCCTCTTCATTTTCTACTTGTTTACATACCTGAGGACTTCTTTATCATGAAAACTATTTCATATTCTAGTGATATTTAAGCATGAGTGTTCTAGCAAATTATAATAGGAGGCATAAATTGTGCCTGAATTCTGTTTTACTGCATTCTGAAATTATGTTAGATAATATAGAAACAAATAAAAAGCATCCTTTTGTCAGAAAAATACTATTGGAAAACCTAAAGAAAACATTATTGAAGATTCAAAAATACAACCTTTAGAACAAATTATACCATGTTAGAGGATCATTGCATATGTAATCTATGAAAGTACAAATGTTTCAACTTGTGATATTTGCTAGAATCCATTTCAATATAATTTAACTATTTGTGACCCATTAAAGAAAAGGTATACCTTTACCAATAGCAAATGAATTTTTTAATTAAAAATGTTTTGTGGTAGAAATATGATGAAATTACAACCTTGAATAGAATTCGAAATGATTTCAAGATTGTACCAAATATGAAAATTGTACCAAATGTGAAATAAATAGTCATGATATCATTAAGAGCAATCTCTTACAGCAAAGAAATTGAAGCTAGAAGCCAATTACCACAAAATGTCATATAATTATGGTATGGAAATATAATGAAATATTATTTTTCTAAAGGGTTTCAGAGAAGCCTTAGAAGACTTTTATGAACTGATGCAGAAGTGAGCAGAAACAGAAGAATACAATAAATAATAATAAACAATAAAAAAATACAATAAAAACAATATTGCAAAGACAACCAACAATGACCAAACAGAAGTCATATGATGAAACATACTTATAGAGAGGTAAAGAAGTTAGGGGTACAGATTAAGGGATTTTTTTAAAATAGGGCCAGTACAGGATTTTTTTTTGTTTGACTATGCATGTTTGATTAAAGGGTTTTGTTTTTCTTTATTTTTTCATTGAGAATAGAAAGAAATAAAATATATTTTTGTTAATTAAAAGAAGAAAATTAAATATTAAAAAGAATAAACCTAAAACAGTAGTACAGAAAGAAAACATTGATAAGACTTAAAAAGAAAAAGTCATGCCAAGATAGAGGAGTAAAGGCCCAAGCTCTCCCCCAAATCACTCCAAATACCTTTAAATAATGATTTTTAACCAAATTCTACAGTGGCAGAAACCACAACAAGACTGAAACAAATCTCCAGACCAAGAAAACTAAGAAAATCAAGAGACAAGGATCTGTTGCATAGGGAAAGAGGAATAAAAGATAGATTGCATCAGAGGGAACCATCCCCAGATATTCAAGAATGGGAAGCTAGGAGACTGGGCAGCCATGGTGGATTCCAAACCTCTCAGCACAAGGATTGCCAAGGACAACTTGGAAGGAATATGCTCCCAACATGGGATGAGAGTGGAGCACAATACAGTGCAAGTCTCAGCAGCACAGACCCAGCAGACCAGGAATGGACCTTGGGGACCACTGAATCAGCTGAAGCACTTGCTTCTGAAGCTCTTGGTCCATGGATGGTAAGGGGGTCAGAAGGGAATGATAAGGATTTCTTTCCTATACCTGAAGCAGAACTCTGTTGCTTTGCCTACACTCAGATCTGGGTCATAGTCTGGGACCCCTGAAAGAAGAAGAAAGAGAAGTAGAAGCTCAACAAACTTACTGCCATAGTAGAGCAAGTACTTTCCTTACAGTTACAAGGCAGAAAGGAGAGCTTGTGGTCACCCACAGATGAGAGCACAAGTCAACAGAGTAGTCATAATCTCTCATAAGAACCTGGAAGATTTGAAAACTTGCATGTCCCTGAAAACTACTGCAAAAACTCCCAAAAGCTTGAGAAAGTGCATCCTCTACCATGGAAGCAGAGTCCCACCTTAACAAAGAGTTAAAATCAAGTCTAGGCTGGGGAAATGAGCAAACAACAGAAGAAAAACAATCTGACTCTAGACAGTTACCATAACTATATGGAAGATCAAAAGACACTGTCAGAAGAAGATAATAAAATCAAAGCTTCTACATTCAAAGCTTCCAAGAAACATATGAATTGGGCTCAAGCTATAGATAAGTTCAAAAAGGATTTTGAAAATCAAGTAAGGGAGTTAGAGAAAAAAATTAGGAAAAGAGATGAGAAGAATGAGGGAAAATCATGAAAACTGAGTCAGCATCTTGGTAAAGGAGATACAAAAACATATTGAAGAAAACAATATCTTAAAAATCAGACTAGAGGCAGTTAGGTAGTGCAGTGGATAGAGCACTGGCCTTGGAGTCAGGAGGACCTGAGTTGAAATCTGGCCTTAGACACTTAATTATTAACCCCATTGCCTTGCAAAAACAAAAACAAAAAAAATTTGGGTCAAATGGAAAAAGTGATACAAAAATTCACTGAAGAAAATAATTCCTTACAATATAGAATGGAGTAAAAGGAAGCTGATGACATTGTGAGAAGTCACAAAACAATGAAACAAAACCAAAAGAAGGAAAACTAAAAGAAGATGCAGGTTGGAACAACTCTAAGTACTACCTTATACCTTTTGGATTGATTAATAGAACAAAAAAAGAAAATGACAAAGATTGGAGGGTTTGTAGGAAAAATGAGATATTAATGTACTCTTGGAGGAGCTGTAAAAGATTCAACAATTTTATAAAGCAATTTGGAACTATTTCCAAAAGGCTACAAGACCAGGCCTGTCCTTTGATCTAGCAATGCCACTACTAGCTGTATTCCAGAAGAGTTAGGAAGGAAAAGGAGCAATAAGTATAAAGACATTTATAGCAGCTCTTTTCTGGTGGCAAGGAACCAGAAATGAGTTGATGCCAATCAGTTGGGAAATGGCTGAGCAAATTGTGGTAAATAATTAAGATGAAATGTTATTCTATTATAAGAAATGATGGGGGCAGCTAGGTGGCATAGTGGATAAAGCACCAGCCTTGGAGTCAGGAGGTTACCTGGGTTCAAATCTGTCCTCAGACACTTAATAATTACCTAGCTATGTGGCCTTGGGCAAGCCACTTAACCCCATTTGCCTTGCAAAAACCTAAAATAAACCAAAAAAACCCAGAAATGATGAATAGAATGCTATCAGTAAAAAACTTGCATGAGTAGATGCAATAGCAACTGTATTATATACAAAGTAACAGTAATATTGTAGAATGATCAGCTGTGAATGACTGGTTTTCTCAGCAAAGTTGTGAACCAAGAGAATTCTGAAGGACTTATAATAAAGAATACTATCCATCCCAAAGACAGATCTGATGGTGTCTGAATACAGACAATATCTTTTTTATTTTATTTTTCTTAAGGTTTTTTTTTGGGGGGGGGAGGGGTTTATGATTGCTTTTACAACATGACTATTGTGGTAAAGTTTTTCGTGCCTACACATTTTTAACCTTATCAAGTAATTTGCTTTCACAATTGGGGTGGGAGGAAGGGAGAGAATTCAGAACTCAAGGTTTGAAAAGCGAATGTTGAAACTGGTTTTGGGGGGGAAATACAATACAAAATAAAGAAAAGAAACACATCTTTAAATATAATCTTTATACTATTTTGTAGTGAGTCGGGAAGTGATCATGAAAATCATCATGCCACATGCACTTAAAAATCAATTGAACTTAAAAGTTGAGTTACATAATTTTTTTGTGAAATATACAAATGTTCCAACTGGCCTTTTTTGTAATGACAAGTATTTCTCAGTAGTATGCTAACTAGCAGGCATTTGGGGGAAAAATAAAAACACTTAATCTTTTCCTGCAAGATAAAAGCAGCCTTTTACAATGATTGAGAATGTAACTGCCTTTTGAAAGAAAGTCGTAGAATGGAAAGAGCATTTTAAAAATGCATACTAGGACAGGATTTCCTTGCTATATAATTTTGTGGTAAAGATTGGTTTGCATGTTACTTATAAAAATGCTCATATGTGGACATTTAAAATATGAAAACAGAGTTTTATAAACGGTTTCAAATATTACAAATGAAAAGTTTCAATGTATTTTAAATTCATATATTAAAATATATGAACAAGTGGCTGAAAGTGACAGATTCATATAAACCATTGAGAACATTTATGATGTGGTACAAAGTAAAGTAAGCAAAGCCAGGAGAAAATATATTGATGCTATAACCTCTCCTCAACTCTTTTTGCTTGTTTGTTTGTGGGTTTTTTGGTTTTTGCAAGGGTTGTGATTTGCCCAAGATCACACAGCTAGGGAATTAGTGTCTGAGGTCTGATTTGAACTCAGGTCCTCCTGACTCCACTGCACCACCTAGCTGTCCCTACTCACTCTTTTCTACATTAGTCACCAGGTTTTTCTGAAAAAGATGTTAAATGTTTCCCCTCCCTCACATACACACAGAATAAAAGTGGCAAAGTAATAGTCAGAAATTAAGGAAAGATGACTAGAGGGGAACAATTTGCTCCATCAATCCCAGGACATGGAGATGATGTTATCTGTTAGGTTTTGATCCTGCTGGGGTGGGGGAAGGGGGGGGGCGGTGAAGACATAGTAGTACCATCCATTGGCTAAAAAAATTATTGCAAAATAAAATTCAGTATTTATGATCACTTCTAAGATCAAATCATGACTTCAGAAACATGATAATAAAACCTGTTTCCCTTCTTTTGGAAGAAAGGTTATGGAGTAGAGGTACAAAATGAAATAAAAATTTTCTGGCATGGTCAATGTGTAAATTCGCTTTGACTGAGTATAAGAGGGCTTTATTACTTGCAAAGAAAATATGGCAGGAGTGGGGGAGGGTGATAATACAAAAAAGAGCTAAAGGTAAAAAAAAGATCATCATTGAAACATCAAACAAATATACAGAAGATAAAAGAAGGAAATGCTAAAGGTAATATAAACAAGCAATATTGAAACCATCATGTTTAATTACACATATACTTAAAAGAGTAATTAAATTTCCTCCTCTTCCCTGATTCTAAGGTAAGTCACTATAGCTGCTGCCAATGAGGGTATGGATAGAAGGGCCTAAGAAACTACTATGAGGTGAGAGTAATGATTACTGAAACATCTTATTCCTCCCTGCCTCTGCAATGGGAAGGACAATCTTGATTAATTGCACCATAATTCTGGAGTTTTGATACTCCCTCTTTCTCTTGAAAGAAAAGGAGTTAAAAGTAGAATAATATGAAGTTAAATGTTATTTATCTACTTCTTGCCTATCTATCTATCCATCCATGCATACATTTATGGATCTTATTTATAAGTCCACCTTGGTGTTAGGGTATAATTTTGTACTAAAGTCTTTTGCTAGGATTTGATTTTAAAATATTGCATCAAAAATTTTATCAGTATTATTTTATAGTATTTTTTCTTTGTATTATCCTTTTTAAATTTCATCATTAGGACTGAATGTGTCCCCAAAAAAGGAATTTTGTATTCATCTCATTTTATGAGAATAATATGAGTTGCTTTGGTATTAATTGTTCTTTAAGTGCTTGGTAGAATTCAAATATCAATCTGTCTAGAATAGGACTACCCAGACACTAAGCTGTTTAAGTCCTCCATTTCACATTCATGATAATTTGGCTATCTTTTTTTTTAATTCTCATTTTTGATAGTATATAATTATGTAAGGTAGGTACATATGATCCTTTTTTATTTCTTCTCTCGTTTTTTGTGTCATTTCACCTTATTTTTTTTATTTTGATACTTTGACTATCCTCACTTTTCTATCCATAAGGGTGGGGCTCACCCATCTTGAATTACCTTAGTTGGATGAGAATACTTCATGAATGAATCAATCAATCAGAACTAAGTATGAAAAGGACCTTCAATCAAATTCATTGATGAGAAACGTGATTATATCCTAAAGAATATGTATAAAAAAAATAAAATGCTATCTTAGAACCAGTGAGAGATTTTGAGAATCCTGAAATAAATTTGGAGCAAGCAAGGCCTTCAAGCACTCCTCTGAGAATCAGAGGTAAATTGGTCTGTGTTTTTTTATTTATGTTTTATTTATTCCCCTTTCATTTCCTCTTTTATGGTTATTTTGGTCTGATATATTTTATACTTTGTCTCACTTTATTCATGGGGACATGTAGAATTCTCAGAGTAGCTAACTCAGGTTTATGAAACTCTTTGAGTCCATATCCACTCATTATGTTAAGCGCATGAGTCTCTAGGGATGTGTTTAGTTTTTCTCTAGTCAGTCAAAGGAAAAAATATTTCAAGGAAATTGCATTTAATAAAATAGCATTGTACAACTATTTATAACAGAACAGAAACCTCAATAGTTCCTACAAACATATAAACCAATAATCATGAGTGAGCATACAATAGAAATAAAACATTCGAGACTCATAAATGGGGAATGTATTATTAGAGGGACAACTCGAACTTCTGATTCCACCAGATGATGTGGGTCCTCTGATGAAGTTCCTTTCTGGACTCAGCAATCTACTTCCTTGATGGGTCCCATGTCTCTATCATGTTTGATCCTCCTATGACCCATTATGCTCTAGTCTCTACTAAATTAATGATTTCCACTGGCATTGTTTTGGAGTATATTCTGTCCTAGATTCAACCTACTAAGTTTAGTGTCTAAAATCCCTCCTGGATAAAGAAAACCTGACAGTTTTTTGGTTGTAGCTATCATTCCTAGTTAACAAAAACCAGGAAGAGTGCTACCAGAATAAGATTAGTTCTTTTCTTTTCATCTCCTACTCTTGGCAGAAGATCAAAGCTTTCTGTGATAGGAATTTATCTAACCTAGATTTTATAAAATCTGATACACATCTTAGATCTTATGATTTAGCAACAAATAAATTTAAGTGAAAATACAAGATAGGCTAAGGAGGCAAAATAACTCAGGCAATCCAAATTCATCTTTATTACATCCTTCAGTAGCAAAGTACTTTAGAGTTTCATTTTTGAACTTCAGTCTTCTTACATTTAATTTTTGTTAATTTTCTGAGGAATTATTAAATGATTGCCTAATAAGTTTATTAATCTTTTTCTATTTTGTTGGTGTATGATTTCAGAGACAGTTTTTCATCTGAGGTTTGTTTTGCCTACATCCCAGGAATTTTGATGTCATTTTATTATTATTATTCTATTGTTAATTGTTTTTATTGTTTTTGTCCCACTCTTCATTTAGGATGCCATTATTAAGTTTCCATTTAAATTTCAATCCTTTGCTTGTGATCCCTATATGAATTGCTTTTTTTAATGTTATGCACTATACAGATGTATTTTGAATTTCTGTCTTCTCACATTTGTTAATCTTCTGCCTTTCTGTTATACCTTCCAGATTCCTAGTACATTGCCACATGATCTACTGTTGCACTTCAAGGACTTTTGAACTTAGTTCTCTTCTTTGTTGATATATCCTAAGAATTTACTAGCCTTTCCATATGTCCTACAGTTTAACCTCCTTAAATGTATTGTTTCTCCTAATTACAGTATGAGCTTCTTAAGAGTAATGACTCTCAGACCATCTGCC
Source organism: Macrotis lagotis (assembly GCF_037893015.1). Taxonomy (NCBI): domain Eukaryota; kingdom Metazoa; phylum Chordata; class Mammalia; order Peramelemorphia; family Peramelidae; genus Macrotis; species Macrotis lagotis. Next base: position 155,009,991 of record NC_133666.1, read on the forward strand.
TAAAACATTTTTCTGGTAGCATCTAGTGATGTTCAAACTAATTATGCAGATAGTTCTCCCTTTACAATCAGCCATTGTCACTGGGGCAATGCTTATCATTAATATGTACTTAGTAAATAAGTTTTTTTTAGTTCATTCCCTTAACACTTTCTTTGAATCATAGCACAGGGTTTATTCTTATTAACTATGTGGTACTGAGAAATTAATGTATATTCTTTTTTTTAGGTTTTTACAAGGCAAATGGGGTTAAGTGGCTTGCCCAAGGCCACACAGCTAGGTAATTATTAAGTGTCTGAGACCGGATTTGAACCCAGGTACTCCTGACTCCAGGGCTGGTGCTTTATCCTTGGCCACCTAGCCGCCCCCATGTATATTCTTTAATATTCAGAAGATGCTATATCTTTCTAATGTAACTTGTCCAACAGTTTGTTCATTTCTACACATCTCAGCTCTTTTCCTGCTCATAAGGAGCTTGACTATGTCCTATCCACCACTTTCAAGCCATCTTCCCCCTTTTCCTCACTATCTTGTCCCCAGGTTCAGTTTTCTCACTCCTCCTTCCTACCAAAGTTTAACCCATATAAGAACTCTATTGAAAACAAACCATATTTTATGTGTTTATGTGTCTGCTTCAGTTTCCCTTTCTGTAAAATGAACTGGAGGAGGAAATTTCAAACCACTCTAGTATCTTTGCTAAGAAAACCCCAAATGGGATAAGAAAAAAATCAGAGATTACTGAAAGAACTGAATAACATCTCATTTCTCTTCTAGATGTACTCAGGACTTCTTGTACCAGGTCCTTCATCCTGAAACCTCACTCCAATTTTCATACATTGGAAATAACCTCCATTCTCAAAAACTCGTGCTCTATTGGATGGCTACTCCCAGAACCTTCATTTATTAAGGTCAGGCCATCTATGTCTCCTCTTCAAGCTATACTTCTGACTTTCTTTACCAAGACAAACACTTCTCAGATTTCTTTTAACTGTCCTTCTTTCTACCTGTATTTGTATTTCCAATGCTTAGCATAGGATCCAGAATATAGTAATAACTTAATAAATGCTTGTTGAATGACATTTTCCCATCATTTTAAGGTTGCAATTAATAGATTTTTGTTTTCTCCATTTACTTATTTTATAGTGATTGTTTCTCCTTTACTCTTTTAAAATAGTACTTTGTCTCTGTAACTAGTTTTACTTCATTTCTTTCAAGTTCAATTATTCTCATAGAGTAGCCTATCTTAAGTTCCTTAACTTTACTTATGTAAACCCCCAAAATACATGCAAATGTTCTCTGTTGGCTTCCAGTGGAAACTCTGTATGGTAGGTTACTTGTCTTATGTCTTTTACAAGGTGATTCTGGAAAGTAGATCTCTTGGATATAGCCCTCCAATTGACAAGACCTAAGCAAGGAGTTAAGATAATCCTTTTCAATCCTGACATTGGTGGCATCTGTTATTGTGTAGAATCAGAACTGAATTAGTTATTTGTGTAACAAGATTCCTGGATGCCTTTTCTTCTGTTATATGTTTGCTTACTTTAGTATTTTACTTATTAAGTACTGGAACATTCTAGAGTATTGTCTTTGCAGCAGAGGGATTTCTCACCAGCAAAGTGGTAGAGTGGTATTCCCCTAGTGTAGCAGTGATTGATGACAAAGGAAAGAAAGCACCTGTATTTATTTGAACTCTAACAGAACAGAAGCTACCAGAAGAAAATCAAAGTTAGCTCTGTGATTGGCAGAGGTGAAATATAAAATGGCTAATAGACAAAATTATCAAACTATACTATGCCTAGATTGGTTGTTTAGTTGTTTGGTTGTTGTCCTTCATTCTCAAAGAGGATCAAATTGACATCACTATATTAAACTCAAGTTGTAGTGTATTGTCTTGTGGCTGATCAGCCTAATATGAGCTTGGAATACTCTACCACAGTTTGGAAACAAACTGTTCATGTGAACCACTATGCCTTGATAGGATTCATATAATAGTAATCATATACTTAGCATCCTCTCTCCATATCTGATTCATGTTTGTATGTTCATAATTTATTAGTTTTCTTCTTCCAGAGAACTTGGACTTTGAGTCTTAACTATTAGAACAGGTCAAATGGAAAAGTGATTCAATAACACAATAAGAAATATTTCAAATTGTATTACATTATAATATGTCATGTTACATAAATAAAATATAAACCTAGATATAATGTATTTAAAATTTTCAAACCAGTCTTAGCTTGTAGACCATAGAAAAATAGGCAGCAGGACAGATTTACATTATTATTTCTCTAAATTAATGATCTTTCCAACCTCTTACCATCTTCACATATTGTATTCTAGCTATCTCTCTATTAAAATCATCTTCTTTGATCAAGGTACTACCTTCTTTAAGAAACCTTTCTTGAAACATCTTCCCAAGAGGAAAATATAGTCATTTCTGCTATGATTATATAAATTTTAAATTTAAAAGTTACTGTTATATAAAATCATTCAATAAAGACCACAGGGCTCATGGAAAAGTGGAATTAGAGATTCAGGATTCAAAAACTTTGTCATTGACACATTAAAAATAAAGGAAAATAATAATAGAATGGGAAATTCTATTCTCAAATAATGACAAAATACATAAAATATCCAGGGACCAATCTTCCATAACATTCAAAAGATTCATATAGATTCAATTACAGAGTACTCCATAAGGAATTGAAGAACAACCTAAATAACTAAAGGAATGTTGGGTTTGTTCAGTGTTCATGGCCAGGTCAATCCAATATATAAAAAAGGGGAATACTACCAAAATTAATTTATACTTTAAAAAAATTTAGTTTATGCTTTTAATGCTATACTCATCCAGCTACTAAGAAAATACTTTACAGAACTTAATAAAATAATAAAAGCGGTATTCACTTGCAAAAATGAACGAGCTAGAATAGCAAGAGAAATGATGAAAAGAAGTAAGGAGAAGGAAATTAGCACTTCCAAACCTCAAAGTATATTATAAAATTTGTTGTTGTTTAGTCATTTCAGTTATTTCCAACTCTTTATAATGCCATCTGGGGTTTTGTGGCAAAGTTACTAGATTAATTTGCCATTTCCTTCTCTAGTTCATTTTACAAATAAAGAAACTTAGGCAAACAGGGTTAAATGATTTACCCAGGGTCGTATAGTTAGTGAGAGTTTGAGGTCAAATTTGAATTCAGGTTTTCCTGACTCTAGTTCTGATACTTAATCCATTGCAGCACCTAGCTGTCTCAATTTCATTAGATAAATGCAATGAAATAGTACTGTTTTGTCAGAAATTAATTGTTGCAAAGTGAAGTAAACAAGAAAGCAATATACACAATAATTGCAACAATTTGAATAGAAGGAATGACACATCTCAAAATTAAATGTAAATGTAAATAAATTTTAAATTAAGTGACACTTAAATGAAGAAATATAAGAAGACAATCCTCAACCTATCCATTGCCCACAGGAGTTACCAAATTGTTTATGTTTTTGGACTTTCTCAACTCAGTGTTGTGCTGATTTTTTTCCCTCTGAAAAAATTAATATTTATCCTATTTATGGCTCTCTGGAAAGGGAAGGGAAGGAATACATTGGATGTCATAGTGAAATAAGAAACAGAAAACTTAAAATAATTTTTTTACGATAGGAACCTAATAAAGATACCTGTAACATTACATATGTGTTAAATGACAAAAAAAATTTGGCATAGTTCACAGCTAAAGGTGAGTACAAGTCAGAAAGTCATTTCTAGAGCAAAAGGCCAGGAATGTAGGGAGAATGGAGAATGTAGGTATAGACCAGCCCTCCTCTATTGATATGAGACTATTGTATTAATATAGCTTTCAAAAAAGAATCTGAGTTAAGGCACAGAGATGACCCATTACATCTCTAATCTTAGAAATAAAAATTTCCCAAGACATTGGCCATAATATAACTTAACTGGCTTTGAACTTAATGAGTTCAAGTTTTAAAAAATGAGTAAAATGTAGCATGTGAAATTATAGGAGTAAATCAGTTATATCAGAATATCATATCATCTAATTCACTGTGGGAACATAGGCTATTCTAACGGCCCCACCACCTAGACTCAGTCTCAGGAGCTGGCATGCCGCCCTGAGAGATAAGGTGCGCTGGAGTCCTTGGGAGCTGGTCATTCCACCACCACAGACCAAGGGCACAGGACACAGCTGTGTTTTACCACCTCCCCCCTAATGTACCCCCCTTATCCTGTAACACAAGACACTGCACATACACCGCTTGTTCATCCCCATTCCCTCATTTTCTTTGTTCTACCCCAGAAGACCTAACGGTATATATGTAGAAGCTAAGCAGTAATAAAATTGAGCTGGAGGCATAAGGCAGTGGTGGCTTGACTCCTTATTCTCAGCTCCCCTCTGGGAGGGAAGTTGTCACTGTAGGCCCCAAGTTGAAGCAAGCCGCAACAATTCACCTCATCAGAAAAAAGAAAAAAAGAATTTCAAAATGTGAAAATCCAGGCAATTTCATTTATGGACATCCATGGACAAGCAAGGGAAAAACATTCTTCATAATCACTTATTTAATTAACCAAATTCTTAGTAAACAACCTAATTGATGCTCTAATTTTATACCCCTATGGTAGTGATTCAATTCATTTACATTTCTTAGCCATGTATTTTCATTTCAATTTTCTTTTCCAAAATGCTTAGCAGCTAGGCCATTTTTAGGGAACCGTCATCTGTGAATGCCTAACATCCAGGCAAGTTTCCCTGGCTTTAGTTATATTTGAGAGGTGGTTCATGATTTATTCATGAACTCATAGTTCATTAAAGAAGTAGTTCATGACTTTCTAAAATGTGAAAAGAAAGTGAAATCAAAATTTTGAAAATGCTTTTAAAATGTGTAGAAATTAAAAGAACTTTTTATGGTTCAAGAAAATTCTATGAAATTAGAAACCCTCCAAATATAGTCTTTTTTAGTATGAATATTAATTACATCAATAAACAGTTGCTAGTTATTCAGTCAATATGCTGCTGTTGTATTTTCAATCATGTAATTCAGATTCTATTATAATTGTTCACATTTCTTTGCATTACAGCATAATGCAAAGAAATTACAGATTGAATTTTTTTCAGATTACATTATTAGTCTTCAACTCTCTCCTGATCATGAATAATTTCTTCCTACTAAGAAACCATTTTTGCATAAAATTTTGATTCCCTTGAGATCTCTAATTTTCTTGAAGAGATCCCTTGTTTTTCCCATTGTATTTTTTTTTTAGATTTCTTTGGATTATCCATTTAAGAAAACTTTCTTATCTTGTTTTCCTTTGGAATGCTGCATTCAATTGTGTATAATCATTCCCTTTTTCCTTCCCCTTTCCTTCTTTCCTCAGTTATTTGAAAAGTCTCATCAGACTCATCAGATAGTCATTTTGCTTTCTTGCTCTTCTTTTTTCTTTAGAATTTTTCTTTTGGTTGCTGCCTCCTTTACAATATTGTGAATTCCTGTTCATAGTTCTTCAGGCCTTTTCTATAAGTTCTAATTTCTTAAATCTATTCATCACTTCCACTTCATATTAATAAGAGATGTTATTTAGATCATACCTATTTAGTCTGATGGTTTTCCCTACTTCCTTGAATTTAAGTCTAAACTTTGCAATGAGAAGTTCATGATCTGAGTCACAATCAGCTCCAGGTCTTCTTTTAATAGGAAAAGAAATAAATTTCTTAATGAAATAAAAACACTTTCCATGTTTCATTGCCTCTTTATCATTCAGTGAACATTTCTATAGCTTTTCCAATTTTCAACACCTGTTTTTATGATCATTTTCTAAGTCGGAAGTCTAAAGTCTTTTTGTTCTAATCATTTTCTTTTGCTTTGTTTTTGAATCACACATTAACTTTAACAAAATGTTTTTCTAACATCTGGAATCTCTTTGAACTTGGTTTGGGTAGAGAGGGGAAACGTAAGAGATTTCACGTAAGGTATAGACTTTCTAAAATAAGTAGGTCCTATGGCAGACACTGAAAAAGCTGACAAAAATCAGCAGCCATAAGGCTTCCCAGGTGATTTGCATTTGGCTAATTTGTTTCCTTAGAAAAGATTCCAAATCACAATCACTGAACATTTCAAAACTCAAATCAAAATTTAAAATCTTTAAAGACATAGTTTTTGGCTGAATTCTAGAGTAGGATGCTAGAATTATAGATTTAAAGACTGATACCAAATCTCTCATTTTACAGATGAAAAACTGACATAAGGATCAAATGGAAATAAATAGAAAAGCTGTTTCCAGTTCATTCTGCAGTCAATTTAGAAGGGAGAAACCTTTGCAAAAAGGGGGGGCATGTCTTCTATCCCAACTACTTCTCAATGGGTACCAAAGATCAGGTAATCCCAAGAACCTTTGGAGTAGCAACAGCACCCTCAGACTACTAGTAACTCTAGTTTTGGAATAGCAACTTCACCCTCAGATGACTAGTAGCTCTAGCCTTTGCAGCAACTCTCCCTGTAAAGAAGGGTCAAAGATCTCCAATTGTTAACCAACTGCTACCTTTAAGTCAGGAAATCTAGCACTGATGAAGAAGAAAGGCACCCTGGTGGAAATGCAAGAAACAATATAGTGCCAAGTTCATTATTCAACCCCTGTCACCACCTCAACCACCACATCCCTTCATATCCCAATGGAGACAGCCCAGGACCTAAGTCCAAGAACCCTATGATTAGCAGTGTTCCAACCCCCAGACCACTCAACCCCTGTGGAAAAGAAGCTGACTAGCCTCACTACGCCAAAATAAATCACTGAACAACTGCCATTCATTGGCAATTAAGTTCAATTGCCCCAAGGAAGCATTTGCTATGGGGAAACCTGGCAACTGCCTGAGCAGTTGCAAACTCCTTTCCACTAAACCCCTAGCAGACACAACTATTGAAGGCACACCAACTTTCCTCCCTCCAAAAACTGTTCTTAACACCAAAGTCCTTAGTGTTGTAAATTGTTCAGCATTATAAAGTGGAAATGACAATATTCATTAGCATTTCTTTTGCAACTGATCTCTAAGGACCATGGGACTTTCCATCTGGTTTGTAACTGTATATATCCTATTTTCCCCATTCAATATTTTTTCAAATTCCGACAGTAAGCTCCTTGAAAGCAGGGACTACTTATGATTTTTCTAATCATGGGTTTAGAACTTGGTACAGTTCTTTGTAGATACTAAGCTCTTAATAAATGTTTTTCCATTCATTTATTGAACCCAGCACTCTGACTCCAACTCTAGCATTTTTGACGTACCAGAGTCAAGGCAGAAGATCAAAATCATCATATACCAGTACAAGTCAATATGATAAGTAAGTCTTAATTTTCTAAGATGTGTAGGATTGTCTGTGGGAATGGCTTCAAATTTTTTGCAGAAAATGCATGGTTTTCTCTTTTACATTGGCAGGAAAGATACAATATGGCTTAGTAAGTGATTTTTTCTTAGGATAGAAAGCAATATTCTCTAACTATAACTGAAGACAGATTTAAATGCTAATGTGCATTAACTAGATCACATAGTTTTGAGAAATTAATGTTTTGGATTGAATGAGTAAATCAATAAAACTAATCACCCTAGTTTAATAAATGAAAAAGTACTAAGCTCTGATACATCTCAATTGTTCATTAAGTATGAATAAGGTCTGGAAACCTCCTTATATGTGACAGGAAGTGTTTTGAGATAAGCTAAAGGACTTGATAATTCCCTCTTGGAGGGTTGGATGAAAGTATCCATCAAGTTCAATTAGCTATTTAAGCAAATGATCAACCAGGAGAGAGCAGTTCTGGACAAGCCACTGAGAATTGCTTCAGTGGTAGAGAGTACTTTACCTCCTCTGTGACTAGAAGAGTGATAGTGTCCTTATTGCAACAGACATCAGTTTTTACTTCAGGAACTAAGAACAAGGAAAAGCAAATTTAAGTCCCACAAGAAGCCTACTATATAATCTATAATGTAACTAAGGGGAGTTTCTTGAGTATCCCTTGAAAGGGGAAAAAAGATAGGAAATGTTATCCAGTTGTCATTTATGGGTTCCATAGTCTTAAGCTCATTTCCTCTTATACTCTATATGTATATTTGGGGTAATACTCCCCCAGTTTGGAGAGCATTTTGTTATATAAATATTTATATTTGTTTTCCAATTATATACAATAGCAGTTTCTACCTACCATTTTTGGTAAGGTTTTTAATTTTATACATTTTCTCCCATCCTCTCTTCCCTCCCCCTTCCCCCCAAAGAAGAAAGTCATTGTTTCCAAGCTATACATTGATCAAAATTGAATGTATTGAGAGAAAAATCATATCCTTGAGGCAAAAATAAAATATTAGAGATAGCAAAATTACGTAGTGCATGAGACAACTTTTTTAATTGAAGGTAATAGTCTTTGATCTTTGTTTAAACTCAACAGTTCTTTCTCTGGATACAGATGGTATCCTGTTACAGATATGTTAGGGACTGTTGTATGTGGGAATCTTCATCACCTGGTACCCTTGAGCACCAGAATGTTGTTTTACTAAATGCCATGGGAGTGGGAGTGGATTAGGGACTAGAGAGGATATTTAAGCCCTTTTATTTCGTTCAATAAATGGAGACCTTGGTGTACAAAGGGAGAACTTGGCTTCCTTGTCTCCCACCCCTTCAGTACTCACCTGGTGAACGAACAAGAGAGTCTGGAAAGGGACTCAACACAGATACCCTAAAATTGTTCCTGATTATTGGACTAATGGCATGTGCAAGTCCACTAAGGTTGATCATCACCCCCATGTTGCTGCTAGAGTGTACAATGTTCTTCTGGTTCTGCTCATTTCACTCAGCATCAGTTCATGCAAGATTTTTTAGACTTCTCTGAAGTCCCATCTCTCCTTGGTTTCTGATAGAACAATAATGTTTAGAGAGTGTTTTGTATCAATTATACAACTAAAGCAAATACCATTTTCCAAATGCTAAATTCAGTCTAACTGACTAATTGAAATCAACAGATAATCATGGGGTGAATCATACTAGTGAGGATTAATGAGCAATAGAAAAATTATACCTTCAATCTTTCAAAGATATCCCTAGACACTGGAGGAAGATATAGTAACCATCTTCTAAACATCTAGAAGGGTAGAAATGAGTTGGTGGGTTAAACAAGAGTCTAGACTTGGAGTTCTTCAATATTCCAAGTATTTGCAATTTAGTTAGTGTAATTTGGTTATGATCAACATAGATCATACAATATCTTTACAACTTAGAAGATTGTATTTGTATTGTGTATTGAAAGTTTATTGCATCTGTCTATGCATTACCTTTACTAAACTGTTGTTCAGATAGCAGATATACAATCTTTTTTATGGTCCATACATTTAGAATTTCCAGACTGATCATTAGCATAGTACAATGATCATTGTATTTATAATGAGGTGATGAAGGTTAAAAATCCTAGCTTAGTTGCTATTGGTTAATACAATGGTTAGAAATGCTAATGGGTAAAGGAAGTCTGGGATTCCACTTCACTAATGGATCAATATGCTCTAGACATAAAATGATTAGGGTTCAGTCCTAGAAGAACCTGACCATTTCAAAGTAGGGTGATTGTCTTTGTTAATGTGATTTATGATTACTTGTTGATGGGATTTATGATTATTTATGATATTAGCTTACAATGACTTGTGGAATTGATAAGGTTGAACTATTCTGGTAAGCAACACAAAATAAGGAAATAGAAATTTGAGAGTTATTGATAATGAATAGGATATTGCATATGGTTTTGTAACTAATTCCACAATGTTATAAGGAATTGATGTTCTTAACTAAGAAAAATACCATCCTCATTCAGCTTTAACTGTACAATACATAAAAAATTAAAACATTCCTCTCAAACACGGGCCCAAAACTGAAAGGCAATCAATAAGAAGAATCTTGCTAAAAATGGAATTAAATTTGTGTATGTATGAAGTAAAGCAGATTGGAAATACTGATTTAAATGAAAATAGAAATAGTGGCATGTTCACTTTTGTTCAAATGTTTATCCCACATCATTTTTTTTAGGTTTTTTGCAAGGCAAGTGGGGTTAAGTGGCTTGCCCAAGGCCACACAGCTAGGTAATTATTAAGTGTCTGAGACCAGATTTGAGTCCAGGTACTCCTGACTCCAGGGCCGGTGCTTTATCCACTACGCCACCTAGCCACCCCTATCCCACATCATTCTAAAGAAAACTGCCCTCTCTAATTCTTGTGTATGTGTAAAAGTAGTGGGCAATTATGGAACAGGGTTGTTCTATTACTCCTATTACTTTCTCTCTCCTTTGTTCCTTGTCTTATCTCACAATTATTGACTCATTGCCTTGATGGGTTTCCTGGTATAAATGTACCTTCTCAGCTCTGGGAAGAGGTATGGAAAAATCTGTAATTCTCTCTATTTTTTTTTATCTCTTACACTCCCCATCCACACTGGCAAAAAAAAAAATCAGTGTTAAATTAGTCTATTTTTTATCTAATCCTCAATTGCCTCCTCCTAAATACATTTTAGTATACATGTTATTTCTAATATTCTTTTTAAATTAAATTTTATTTTACTTTCATAATTTGGCTTCTTGTACCCCCACTCCACCCCCTGCACTGAGAAATCAAGAAAAACAAAACCCTTGTTAATAAACATGTAGGTTCAAAGAAAATAAATTCCTGTAAGGACTGTGTCCAAAAAAAATTCTCAAGTTGTACTCCAAGTACATTCCCTTTCTGTGAGCAGTTATGTTTTATTATGAGCCCCCTGGAATTTTGATTGGGCATTGTATTAATCAAAGAGTTAATCATCAGTTTTTCAAAGTTGTTTATCTTTACAACATTATTGTTAACGTATAAATTGTTTTTCTGCTTCTTGTCACCTCACTCTGCTTCAATCAACAAGTCTTCTCAGGTTTCTCTGAAAACATCTCCTTCATAATTTCTTACAACATACTACTATTCCATTACATTTATATACTAAAATTCGTTCAGCCATTCCTCAAATGATGAACGTCTTCTCAGTTTTCAATTCATCATTATTATTATTATTTCTTTTTTTGCTAATTGGTTATAAATTTATCTTTATCTTTTTTTATCCTAGTAACTTGGTCTTTTTTAAAAAAAACTTTTCTTTAAAAAAAAATTAAGTTAATGATCTAATTCATTTTTCTTCAAAAAAAAGATCCTAAGACTACTTATTAATTCAATGAACTATTTTTGCTTTCAATTTTGTTAATATTTGCTTTTATATTTAGGATTTCTATTTTGATGTGTAATTAAAACTTTTAATTTGTTGGACTTTCCAGGATTTTAAAAAAAATGCATGCCTTTTTCTTTTTTAATTGACGAAGACATGGAGAGACATTTTGTTCAACAAATTAACTTGACTGCATCTGAATTTTTTGATATGGTGTTTCATTTTTGTCATTATCTTGAATGAAATTAGTAATTGTTTCTAAGATATGATTTTTAAGTCCACTTATTCTTTAGGATTACATTATTTAGTCTTTGGTTAACTTTTAATCATTAAACTGATAATCCTATGTTGAATACAGTTTTATTGCGTTATTGTCCATAAGGGTTTTATTTTTCTGCTTTTCAGTATTTGTTTATGAGGTTTTGATGCCCTAGTACAAGTTCAATTTTGTGAAAGTGATGTGTCCAGTTGAAAATACAACTTTCTAATCTAATCTCCAGAAGTTTATTATATCTAATTTTCCTAAAGTTCTACTCAGGTTCTTTATTTCTTGTTTACTTTCTGATAGGATTATCTAATGTTATAGTTTTATTACCTATTTGTCCTGGTAACATATTAAACTTTTCCTTTCTGAATTTAGATGCTATCTCACTTGGCATGATATATGCATAAATAATAAATACATATGTATTATGCATATAATACCTATATGTATTCACATATATGTGTGCATATGTATATGTATTAATTCATTGTTCATGCAATTTCCCTATTTTTCACTTTTAATTGTCTATTTTTGTTGTTACTTTTTCTGAGGTCATGATCACTATATCAGTCTTTTTTACTTCAGATGAAGCATATTAGACTTTGTTTCAGTCCCTTATTTTTAACTCTATTTGTGTTCCTGTTTCTAGTGCTTCTTGTAAACAACATATTGATCTATTCTACTTTCTAATCCAATCTGCTATCCTCTTATGTTTTATGGATGAGTTCATCCAATTCACATTCACAGTTATGCTTGTTTATATTCCTATATCCAGTTCTCTTATACTTTTCCGTTTCTTTGTTTCCTATCTTCTTTTTCCTGTCTTCTATTTAAGAGCTTGCTTTTAAAAACTCTATTTTAAAAACTTGTTTAATACTAATACTCCTATTTAAACTACTTTTCCTCTTACTTTTCCCTTTCTCTTTTATTTCTGTGTTAAGTGAAATGTATTTCTGTACCCAACTTGGGGTAGGAGGAGAGATAATCTTTAGTTTCTATCTCTAATAAGTACACTCAAACTCACAAAGGCCTTTGGCTCAACTGTTTTCCAAAGATGAAGTAAATATCTAAAACAAAGATAAGCAGATTATTATATTACTTCAGGTTTCCCTGCAAGAGACCAAAGGAAGAAACAGTGACATAAGATTAACCCCTGGAGCCTGGAAAGTAGAAAGGTTTAGGCAATGTGCCCAATCAGCCAAATAAGTCTTGCTCCTGACCACTTCTCTTTTGCCAATTCTTCTAGTGTTTAAGCTCCAGGTAATCTTTCCTTTTTACCTCCACATATCTACTATTTGTCTCCCCAGGAGCCAGGCTCCCCTTTTATTTCTACTTTCACAACCATTATATATGGAATAAGTCATTACTTTCTAAAGTTTTCCATGTAATTGCTGATTTCTAATTCTCTCAAGGAATTTATTTGTACCTTATAAAGGGATTGAACTATTGTATTTTTAACAGTTATTTTAACACCTCATTGTTCTCTCTGCTGGGATAAGTCTTAGGCTTTCTTTTTTTTATAATTTTATTTTAATATTCATTTTATTATTTTTAACATAGATGTTATTTATTTATTTATTTCCCAATTATATTTAAATTTTTAATATCTTTTTTAAATTTTGAATTACCCTTCCTTTCCACCCCTCCTCTATCCCTTGAAAAGGGAAGTAATATTTCCATTATATGTGTCACTTCATGCAAAACATATTTCCATATTGGTCCTGGTACAAAAGAAAATACAGAAAACTAAAGAAACTGAAACAAACTTCAATCTGCATTTAGTATTCATAAGTTATTTCTCTGAATGTGGCTAGCATGTTTCATTACTGTTTTTTTGGAATTGTCTTTGAACATTGATCAGAGTAGCTGAGTCTCACAATTAATCATTGTTACAGTATTTGAACATTTGTAAAATGTTCTCACTGTACCCACTTCACTTTTCATTAATTCATATAAAACCTCCCAAGTTTTTCTGAAACCATCCTGCTTATCATTTCTTACTGCATAATAGTATTCCATCCCAATCATATAATACAACTTGTCCAGTTATTCTCCAATTTAATAGACATGAACTCAATACCATTACAAAAAAAACCTGCTATAAATATTTTTATACCTTAAGTCCTAGACTTTCAAAGACCAGTTCTCTTTACTCTCTCTATCAAGTTGTGATCAAAGCAACATTGCCTAAGTCGCTTATAGGTAAACTGGGCTAGAATCTTTTATGGCCCTAAAATATAGACTAAGCTAGTTTCCCTCCTAGAAGGTAAAGAAGCTTCCCCCCAAATGTTATTGGTTCGGGGGACCAAGCCTAGAGACATGACTTTTTAGTTGCCTAATCAGATATTCAACCAAAAAACATTATTAACTTTGGGGAGAGCTGTTTTAGTTGAATGACGAAGTTAGAAGCCAGACTGACAGACAGTTAAGAAGAGAATGAGAAGAAAGGAAATAAAGGTATCAGTTAAAATTGACTCTCTTAAGAAATTCAGCCATGGAAGGGCGGGAAAATATAGAAAGATAGTGAGGATAGCCAGTCAAGTAAGGATTTTTAAAGTTACTTGGGCATGTTTGTAGATTTTACAAAAGTAGCCAGTAGACAAAGAAAAACTGAAGATAGTGAGACAGTGGGCATAATTTAGAGACAAAAACTGCTGGAAAAGATGGAATGGAACTTGTGAATGCTGTCTCTTCATGTGACATAAGGATAAAGGAGAAGATAGTAGGGGAAGGTATTTGAATAAAGTTAGATGAGGAGGAGATAAGAGTATGTATGATAAAAAAAATACATTAGATAAAATCTTCAGAGACTAGGTCTGAACAAAAGAAAGTTTTTGTTTATTTGCTTTCTTGAGAAAAAGCAGACTCAAAAATCTCACCCCCAAAATGGTAAGAGACAGAGAGCTGAATCCAAAGTAGAGTCAAGCAAAAAAAGAGTCCCCCTCCCCTTCTTCCTAACCCTCTTCCCCTTTAGCCCATTGACTGGGCTTTTGGGGGTACAATCTATTCACTGAAATTTACCCCAGCAACAGACATAAAGAAAAGATGAAATATTTTCATAATATTTTTTCCCACCAGATGGTGAAGTAATTTAGGACCTTCATAATTATCTCAACTAAAATGAAGTAATGTCTATGGTTAGATTGTCCTCCCAGTTTGCAAAAATAGTCTTATCATAAAGCAGGTGGCTCTGAGTCTCCTTTGGAATTCAAGGTTTTCTTGACAAAAATATTTCTTAAGCCTGAGAGGATTTCACCAGGAACTTTCCCACACAAGGGAAGCTCTTGGTGAATAGAGGGGATGGGATAAGAAAGAAGCAGAGAGTGCCAGCCTCTTCCCTCCATAATCTGCCACCTATAGCCTTCTTGGAATGATCCAAATGGGGTAGAAATGTTAGGATTTACCTTAGATTTGGGTGATCCCTAGTGCCCTGGTGCTAAATTTCTCTATGTAGTTTTACAAGTACCTCCATAGGTTGACAATTTCTTTCTCATTTACCCAGATAGCAAACAGAAATTTCAGGGCCAAGAATTACAAAAATAAAATGCATCTAATATGATTAATCTACTACATGGAAAAACCATTTCATTTTTCTCCTGTTTTTAGCATTTGGTGCTGGCTGCATTCAGAATCTAGTATAATGATCACTTTTGCTCTTACAGCTACAGAGTTGTAGCATAAACAATTACCATTCAGAACATAGATCAACCATTTCATGAATGATAATTCTTCCCAAATTCTTGGGAAGAATTTATCAAATTCAACAAATCCAAATTTCAAATGACTCAAATTTTAGAGGTTCCTACATAATTGTGGCTACCTTCCACAATCATAATATCTATGAATTTAAGTTTGAATATCACAAGAAATCTTTTTTTCTTACAAGATGTTTTGGGTATGGTACTTTATTTCGTGATCTTTATTTATTTATTTTCACATTATTACAATAATCGTGTTGGGAAAGTAAACATAAACCCTCCCTCCCACAAAAATAGAGAAACCTCAAGAAAGATGAAGTGAGAAAAAATGTACTTCTTTCTTTGTTCAGGTACCATTGTCTGTCTCTGGAATGGGTTGCATTCTTTATCCCTTGGAGATTGTGCTTCAAAATCTTTTCCCACAGTTGCTATTGTTTACTGTATTACCTTCCATCAATTCCTCCCCACTCTCATTTATTCTATTCTCTCTCTCCTTTTACTCTGTTCCTCTTCAGAACTGTGTTGTATCTGACTCCCACAATCTTCCCTCTCCTCTCTCATCTATTCTCTCCCTCCCCTCCACTTGTTCCCCTTATCCCATCTCTTTCCTCTCATTTTTCCTCTAGGGTAAGATAGATTTCTATACCCTATTGAGTGTGTATGTTATTTCCTCTCTGAGCCAGTTCTTATGAGAATGAAGGCTCACTTATTCCCCCTCACTTTCCCACTCCCACTCCGTTGCAAAAGCATTTTCTTGATTCTTTCCTGTGAAATATCTTAGCCCATTCTGTCTCTCCTTTTCCTTTTTCCCAGACTTTCCTTTATCACCCATTGACTCCCTCTTTTATACTATATTATACCATTATATTCATCTCCCTTCTGTGCCCTGTTCAAATGAGTTATCAGCATCCTGTTCCCATGCAGGAATACACACAGTTCAACATTATTAAATCCCTCATAATTAGTCCTTTCCATCCACCCTCTCTTTGCTTCACCTGAGTCCTGTACTTGAAGATCAAACTTTCTGTTCAGCTCTGGTCATTTCAACAGGAAAGTTTGAAAGTGCTCTGTTTCATTAAATGACCATCTTTTCCCCTGAAAGAGGATGTTCAGTTTTTCTGGGTAGTTGATTTTCAGCTGTAACCCAGCTCTTTTGCCTTCTGGAATATCATGTTCCAAGCCCTCTGAGCCCTCAATGTAGATGCTGCCAAATCCTGAGTAATCCTGACTGCAGTGTCATGGTAGTTGAATTGTCTCTTTCTAGTTACTTGTAGTTTTTTCTCTTTCATTTGGGAGTTGGAATTTGGCTATAATATTCCTTGGAATTTTGAGGATGGGGATCTCTTTTAGGAAAGGATCAGTGGATTCCCTCAATTTCTATTTTACCCTCTGCTTCTAGGATCTCAGGGCAATTTTGCTTGAAAAATGAAGTCTAGGCTCTTTTCCTGGTTATGATTTGCAGGTAGCCCAATAATTTTTAAACTATTGCTTCTGGATTTGTTTTCCAGGTCAGTTGTTTTTCCAGTGAGATATTTCACATTTTCTTCTACTTTTTCATTCTTTTGGGTTTGGTTTTGTTTCTTGATTTCTCATAAAGTCATCAATGAAGCTTTAACTCTATTCTACTTTAAAAGAAGCTATTTTACTCAGAGAACTTTTTATTTCCTTTTCCAACTGGCCAATTCTGCTTTTAAGGCATTCTTCTCATTTTCCTTTTGAACTGCTTTTTCCACTTGACCTAAACTGGTTTTTAACATGTTATTTTCTTCAGGTTTTTTGGTATCTTCTTGACCAAACTGCTGACTTGGTTTTCGTGATTTATTTGCTTTGCTCTCATTTCTCTTCCCAATTTTTTCCTCTGCTTCCCTTATTTTCTTTTCAAAATCTTTTTAGAGCTCTTCCATAGCTTGAGACCATTTTCTATTTCTCTTGGAGGTTCTGGATACAGAAGATTGGTCTTTATCATCTACTGAGAGTATATTTTGATTCCCAGATCAAATGGGTCCAAAGTAATCTTCTATGGTCAAGTTCTTCTTTTTCTGTTGTTTGCTCATTTCCTTAGCCTATGACTTATTTACTACACTTGCAAAGCTTTTGGGGGTTTTGAGGATACCCTCTTAGGGACCTCAATTCCTTCAAGGTCTTATGAGAGATTCTGACTGCCCTCCTGACCTGTGCTCTGTGGATGATCACAAGCACTCCTCTCTGCCCTAGAGCTGTGAAGACAGTCCCTGCTTCTCTGTGGTAGTAGGGGACCCAGAGTAGGCCCTGGATCTATGTGCAAAGTTGCAGAGTCCTCTACCAGGAATAGCAGAGAGACCACTGCAGTCACTCCCCAAACCCTTACCATCAGTGGATTGAGCACACTGGAAGCAGCTGCTTGGTGGCTCCACAGATTCCTACAGAGGGCTGCCCTGAGAGAGCTGGCCCACTATTCCTGCTCACTCTGGTGCAGACCCCATTCCTGCTCACTCTGGTGTGGTAGAGTTCCTGTGGACTCTCCCAATCCATCCCTGGTGCTCCCGGGATCAAGAGGTCTGCAAACTGCTCCATTGCCATGGATCCAGGTGCTCCTGCAGGGACCTGGGTGCCCTGAGGGCTATTCTTGAGGGCTGGAGCTGGTTTGCTCCAGCACTATGGCTTGGCTGCAGTCTGACTGCAGTGGGGGTTTTTCCAGCCCCTGGTCCTGGTGCAACAGACCTTTCCAATCGATCAACCCCAAGTTATCTTGGATTGGAAAATTGCTTCACTCAGACATTCTGTGGGTTCTGACCCTCTAAAATATGGTTAGAATCATAATTCTATGACTTCTGGAGCTTTTTGGGGAAGAGTTTCTGGGATTTCCTGCGCTTGTGCTGCCATCTTGGCTCCACCCTATTTCTCCAAACATAAGAAATCTTAAAGTTCCAATGATAACTTCCTAAGGATGAAATAAGTATTTCTTCACACACTCAGAATTCCTATTTCTGAAGGTATAGCAATCTCACTATTTAACTATTCTCTTCTTACCTTTATGAGATCTAAAAATATTCTTAATCTTGACATTTGGTCTTTGCTCAGATTTTTGTTGTTCAATTGTTTTAAGTTTTGTCCAACTCTGCAGGACCCCATTAGGGGTTATTTTGACAAAGATTCTTAAGTGATTTGCCATTTTCTTCTCCATCTCATTTTACAGATGAAGAAACTTAGGCAAGCAGGGTTAATTGACTTGACTAAGGTCACACAGCTAGTAAATATATGAAGCCATAATTGTATATAAGAATATGATTTTCTTGCCCCCGACCTAGCACTCTATCTACTGTGCTACCTAGCTATCCGAGGAGGTCCAGAGAATTGGCAAAAATGAGGATCTTGAATTATTTACTATTTTAAAAAAAGTCACAAGTTCCTTTTCCTGCTGTTGGGGAAACAGAAATTAAACCCACTCATCTCAGTTTTGGGTGAGTCTATGCTACTGTATGAAAAATTGTGAGTTGAAATTTTCTCCTCCTAAGTGAAAAAATTGATTTACAGTTGAGTCAATAAGCTAGGAGCCTTACTTAAAATCTAATCATTATTAATCAATTGATTGTATTCTAATCAATATTATTCAGTTCACTATGATTGTATAATGAGTAGTAATTATCAATAATCAAGACTACATACTCTTTTAGTAAAAAACATTAATCAGTCATCTAGTAATAGGTATAAGGATAAAGTACATATATATATATGTATATATATATATATATATATATGTTTCAATACTTTGTATATATTACTTGAGAATACAGAGTCAAATAAGAAAGACCAGAAACAGTTTTTAAACATTCATTACTATTTGCTTGATAAACTGCAAGAACTGATACAATATATCTCCATTCTGATTTGCTCAAATTCCATTTTTAAACTATATGTCTGAGTGGTAGTCTCCCTCTCATGATAAGTGTTATCATGGTACAGAAAATCCCCCAGAAAGATCCTCCCTGACATTTGCCGTATCACCATACCATCTCCTCTATTCAACCATAGGAGTAGCCAAGCTGCACCATTTGGGAGTAGACTGTTTGTCTTATGACCACCTAGTCAGGGGAAATATTTTAAACTTGCCTAACTCATGACCCTGTTAATATTTATTTTGACTCATTATAGCTTATTCTAGTATATGTGTCATATGTCAACCAATGAAACCGTATCAAGTTTGAGATATCAGGGCCTTTTCAGGACCTATAAAGAGTCTGGATCTCAGATCACCAGATTTGCAGTCTGCTTCATTAGAGAGAGAGAGAGAGAACCTTTAATAAAGTATCTGTCTTGGAGCTTTGACTCAAATTTCTCTTTTGATCAATTGTGTGGAATTTTCCCCATATATGAATAACCTCATACATTTTTATTATCTTTTCAATGGAGCTTCAAGTCTATACTGTATTGGTATGAACTGTTTTTAATTTTGTTCTTTCTTTTCTGAATTACTGACTAATCAACCTGGCCTTGCCAATCTCAAAATTTTATTTCTCTTCACATTGATTCATTATTCTACTTTCTAATGCTATTTACATCTTAAGTTTATATTTCTCTGCTTTCAAATCATGTTTTAAAAATTATTTTGTTTCCTTTTTATGCATTTTTTTTGCAAATTATCAAAATTTACTTATACCTTTCAGAATTATTTCAAAATTTTGCTTTTAAGTGAGGAATGAAACTTGAAGATTTCCTGGGAGTCTCCCATTTATCACATAAAATATTTCCATTTGACTTCTTTACATCATAAAGGTATGGCCCAGAATTTTTTTTTTAGGCTTTTGCAAGGCAAATTGGGTTAAGTGATTTGCCCAAGGTCACATAGCTAGGTAATTATTAAGTGTCTGAGGTTGGATTTGAACTCAGGTACTCCTCACTCCAGGGCCAGTGCTCTGTCTACTGCACCACCTAGCTGCCCCTCCCAGAATTCTTATTAGATAACTATATCTAATTTATTAGGCAATAAAATCTTCCATATCCTTGACATCTTTTATATCATGTTGTGGTGTTCCATCTTCCATATCATGTTGTATCAGGTAACCCAAACATTTAAAATGAAATTTTGCCCTTTTTTTCTCCTTAAAAGTACTTTACTTGAATTTTCCCAAAATAATCCCTTTTTTACAAGTTGAAAAATAATAGGACAATAACTATAGAGTGGCATTCATAAGCACCAGATAAAACTGAGATTCTGTAAATTCATGGTAAAAATGACTTTTTTTCTTTCTCTGTTTTTAGAGTAATTGATAAGAAACTTTTAAATTGACTTCAGTCCTCATATGGACTAAGCACCTTTTTCTACTGAAGGAACATCAACAAAAACTCATTTAAAAGACAAAGCAATATTTCTGTAATTAGTAACTAAAATCCACTGAATGCTCAGCCTCATATAATGGACTCAAAGATACTAAACAAGCTACCAACAAATAGTGAAGAAAATACCACACATCAGTTTTAGCCAGTTGAATCTATGGGGTTTGTGATTCCAAAATATACTGAGAGCATTTAAGCTCTTACTCAAAGAATTGATCTCAAGTCTCAGGCAATCTACTAACTAAATATAATATCCTAAAGTATATAGTCAGGAAGTCTTACCATATACAATGTACTATAAATAAGGGTGGCTATCAGCACAGGCATAAAAAGGTAAATGGACAAAGAACTCTGGCTCTAGCACCTGACAAATAGTACGTGCTTTAAAACTACTGGTTGATTGATTGATTACTCTTTGTATGACAAACTTCATTTTCCCCAAAGGTTAGATTTTACCAGACAAAATAGGAGTAAACAAACCTGTGAAGCTCTGCTCCAAAAAAACTTCATACGGGTGTTTTAAAGGGCCCTCATTTCAATTTATTTGGCCATGGAAGTCTTTCAAAGAAAACAGGCCCCGGACCCTAGCTAAACCCCATTTAACTGTCAAAGAAAAAATATTAATATTGCCAGAAACAATTTTACACAAGTTAACATTAATCCAAAATACAATTATATATCTAGCTTGGAGAGACATGTCTGAGGGCATAAGGGAAATAAGCCAGTTTAAACCTCTTTCTCTCTAAGCTAAAATTGCTTGGATATTAGATTAATGTTAAATAAGATTATTTCTGGCAGACTTGTACCTAAAGCTCAGACAACTGTATTATATTTTCTTCAGCAGTACAAAAATATTTATAGCATCTCTTTTTGTAGCAGCCCTACACTGGAAACTTATGAGGCCACTTGACTCTTAGGGGAATAGCTAAAAAATTATGGCATATGAATAATGTAATGATTGTGCCACAAAAAGGATGAAATAGAGAATTTGAAAGAAACTGGGAAGACCTCTTTTAACTGATAATAGACTTGTGAAAAAGCCTAGAACAACTCATACAATGGCAGAACTCTGATCAATGTAAGGATAAACTTCAAAATCAGAAGCCTGAAGAGGACTTCTGCCAGAGGTAAGAAGCCTAAAATTCAGAATAAGACAAGGTTCTTTTTTTTTTTTTGTATCTGGCTACATTTAGTTTTTAAATGTGGAGATTTGTTTTTCTGGGAGATGCATATTTGTTTTGAGGATTTTAAGTTTTCATTTTTTCCTTGTTCAGTTTTGGAGAAGCAGAGATAAATGCTTATAAAAACAAACAAGTAAATACATTTTTAAATGAAAGTAGCTAGTGGCTTAGTGGGTAGAGCACTGGGCTTGGAATCAGGAAGACCTCAGTTCAAATTTGACCTCAGAAACAAAATATGTGATCTTATACAATTCATTTAACTTCTGTTTGCTTTAGTCTATTGGAGAAGGAAATGACAAACCACTCCAGTCTTTGTCAAGAAAACCCCCATGAACAGTATAGTCCATAGAGTCAGACATGACTGAAAAACAAAGACAAAAATCCTTATATTACTTCATAGGACTGTGAGGAAAGAACATTTTACAAGTTATATTACACAGTATGAATTTGAGCTTTTGAAGGAAATTCTAAGTGCTGTAGTGATAAGGGTTTCTAGTCTCCTCATCTTACTACTGACTCTGTGTCCAGGGTTGGGGATGGGAGTGAAAAAGGACTTTATGTACAAATATTCTTTCTCCAGTCTAGGAAATATTATTAAGACATATAATTCTCTTTATCTTTTTGTAAGCTTTGAACCCCTAGCAAAGATACAGCTTCTAGAAAAATACATCAATGTTCGATCTCTGGAACTTTTCTCACATTTTATTTCTTTCCTTAGTTGCTTCCTTCCAACTGTATTCCCAGTGAATACTTCCCAAATAATAATTACCAGGTGGTGACCACTGTTTATACAGCCAAAACAAACATTTAAAACAAAGCAAATAAACTCCTTCCCCTTACCTACCACATGCAGAGGAAAAATCTTCAAACTCCCATGAAGGAGTACAATGGGGTGAAGAAGATATGATTACAAGTTGGAATCTGTAGGTCAGGAGATTTTCTGCTTCTATCTTTTTATTTTCCAAGAAATATTTTATTTATTTTTTTATTTACACATTACTAAAATAGTCTTGTTTAAGAGTAAACATGAGTCCCCCTCCCCCACCTCATGAGAAACAAAGTAAAAGGAAGAGAAAAAAATGTATTTCAGTCTGTGTTCCAATACCATCAGTTCTGTCTCGGGTGGATTACTCTCTTTATCATAAGTACATCATAGAAATTACTCCCATATTTTTCCACAGTTGCTTCTGCTGATTGTAATTCCCTCCATCCATTCCTCCCCACTGCCATCTATTATATTTTCTCCCTCCTTTCACTCCGTCCCTCTTCAAAAATGTGCTTTGGGGAAGCCAAGTGGTACAGTGGACAGAGCACTGGACCTGGGGTCAGGAGGCCCCAAGCCCACATCCTACCCCAGAGACCCAGCAACCACCCAGCCCTGTGGTCCTGGACAGGTCACCCAATCCCAGCACCTTGTAAAAAGTAAAAAAGAAAATGTGTTATGTCTGACTCTCCTATGATCTACCCTCTCCTCTGTTACCCACTTCCCCCTGTCCTCCTTCTCTCCTTTTCCCTCTAGATGTTTATATCCTATTGAGTGTGTATGTTGTTTCCTCTCTGGGACATTTCCAATGAGAATGAAGGTTCTCTCACTCCCCACCTCACCTTCCCCCCTTTCATACCATTGCAAAAGCTAGATGAAATATCTTTTATATGAAATATCTTAGCCTATTCTACCTCTCCTCTTTCTCTTACTCCCAGTACATTTCCCTTTCACCCATTGACTCCATTTTACAATATATCTTCAAGTTCAGCTCTCTCCTGTGTTTCATCTATAGAAGCTCCTTCTACCAGCTCTATTAAATGAGAAGGTTCATATGAGTATTATTAGTATCATCTTTCCATGCAGAAATACATGCAGTTCATCATCATTAAGTCACTCATAATTTACCCTTCTCTTCCACTCTCAATGCTTTACCTGAGTCCTATACTTGAAGCTCTGGTCATTTCAACAGGAACATTGGAAATTCCCCTGTTTCATTGAAAGTCCATCTTTTTAATGATCATTGATGGAAGGGTTGTGGGAAATCTGGGACACTATTACATTTTTGGTGGAACTGTGAACTATCCATCCTTTCTGGAGAGAAATTTGGAACTACACCCAAAGGGTAACAAAAATGTGCATACCCTTTGATCCAGCAATACCACTACTGGGTCTATACCCCAAAGAGATGATGAAAAAAGGTAAAAACATCACTTGTACAAAAATATTCATAGCAGCCCTGTTTGTGGTGGCAAAGAATTGGAAATCAAGTAGATGTCCTTCAAATGGGGAATGGCTTAGCAAATTGTGGTATATGTATGTCATGGAACACTATTGTTCTATTAGAAACCAGGAGGGATGGGAATTCAGGGAAGCCTGGAGGGATTTGCATGAAATGATGCTGTGAGATGAGCAGAACCAGAAAAATGCTGTACACCCTAACAGCAACATGGGGATGATGATCAACCTTGATGGACTCGCTCATTCCATCAATGCAACTATCAGGGATAATTTGAGGCTCTCTGCAATGGAGAATACCATCTGTATCCAGAGAAACAACTGTGGAGTTAGAACAAAGACCAAGGACTATTATCTTAAATTTAGAAACAAAAACTGATATTATATTGCCTGATCTTGCTATCTCTTATACTTCATGTTTCTTCCTAATGGATATGATTTCTCTCTCATCACACTCAATTTAGATCAATGTATACCATGGAAACAATGTAAGGACTGACAAATTGCCTTCTATGGGGGGATGGGGGGAGGGAAGTAATATTAGGGGAAAAATTGTAAAACTCAAAATAAATAAAATCTTTAATTTAAAAAGAAAAAGAAAAAAGTCCATCTTTTCCCCTGGAAGAGGATGTTCATTTTTGCCGGGTAGTTGATTCTCAGTTGCATTTCAAGCTCTTTTGCCTTCCAGAATATTATATTCCAAGCCCTTTGAGCCCTTAATGAGTTGCTGCTAAATCCTATGTGATCCTGACTGTAGCTGCACAATATTTGAATTGTGTCCTTCTGGCTGCTTTTAATATTTTCTCTTTGACTTGGGAGTTCTGGAACTTGGATATATAATATTCCTGGGGTTTTTTGCGGGGATCTCTTTCCAGGGAGATTGGTGGATTCTCTCAATTTCTATTTAGCCCTCTGCTTCTAAGATATCAGGGCAATTTTCCTATAGAAAGTCTTTAAAAATGAGGTCAAGGATCTTTTCCTGATCATGACTGCCAAGTACCCCAATGATTTTAAAATTATATTTCCTGAATCTGTTTTCCAGATCAGTTGTTTTTTCAATGAGATGTTTTATATTTTCTTCTAATTTTCCATTCTTTTGGTGTTGAAGTATTGGATCTTGATTTCTTGTAATGTCATCAGCATCCTTTAGCTCCATTCTACATCTGAAGGATTTGTTTTCCTCAGAGAGCTTTCTTATCTCCTTTTCTAACTGGCCAATTTTGCTTTTTAAAGCATTCTTCTTAATAACTTTTTGAACTGTTTTATCCATTTGATCTAAGCTGGTTTTTAAAATGTTATTTTCTTCAGCATGTTTTTGGATATCCTTGACTAAGCTGCTGACTTCTTTTTCATGTTTCTTCCTGCATCTCTGTCATTTCTTTTCCCAATTTTTCTTCTATCTCCCTTACTTGATTTTCAAAATCTTTGTTGAGCTCTGTCATAGACTGAACCCAACTTCCATATTTCTTGGAGTCTTTAGAGGCAGAAGCTTGAACTTTCCCTTTTTCAGATTGAGTATTTTGGTCCTCCATGGGACCAAAGTAATTGTCTATGGTCAAGTTCCTTTTTTTCCTGTTTACTCATTTCCCCATCCTGTGTCTGGTTTTGGGGTGCTTCCTGAGCTTTTGTGTATTATTGGGACACCCCAACAAGGACCTCAGTGTGGGAGCTTTGACTGCTCTCCTTGTCTGTAAATGACCACAAGTGCACCCCTCTGCCATGGGGTTGTGTGTGGGGGTGGAGTTCCTGCTCTATGGGGGGGCCTAGACTGTGACCACGGTCTGAATGTGGCCAAAGCCCCAGAGTCCCATTCCAGGGTTGGAGGACAAACCTCAGCAGTCTCCCTCTACTCCCTTACCTTTGGTGGACTGAGCATTCGGGATGCAGCTGCCTGGAGGCTCCTACTGGGTGGCTTCATGGACCTACTTTCTGTTTCTTGGATCTGGGCTGTGCTGAGTGCTGACGTGCTGAGAGCCTGGGCTGTGCTGAGAACCTGGGCTGCACTGAGAGCCTGGGCTGCACTGAGTGCTGTGACTGAGCTGAGGGCCTGGGCTTCGTGCTGGCTCTGACAGAGGTCTCCCTGCTTATCTTCCAAGTTATACTTGGTGCTCCCTGGGGTGCAGGTCAGGAAACTGCTTCTGCTGATCCTGGGAGTTGAAGTTCCTTCACTCTGGAGTGGCTGTCCCTCCAACGCCATAGAACAATTTTTCCACTATTTTCCAGGTTACCTTGGGCTGGAGATTTGCCTCACTGGATCTTTCTGTGGTTTCTGTCTCTTGTCATAATTTTAAGGTTTTTGAAATACTTTGGAGAGATCACCTAAGAGAGGCTGTTCTCCCGCCACCATCTTGGCTCTATCTTCTATCTTAACTTACTTCATATCCAATGAATTTAAGAAGTTTCAGTCCTATTGACCTGTCTATTCCCTTTCTTTTTGGCAATTTATCCTGCTTTTTTAGCTCTCTATGACTTCTTAATTTTTTTTTCTTTTTCTAGCTCATGTGTCAACCAGGAGCTGAGTTCTTATCTCAGTATGTTTCCCGGATCAAATAAACTGACTTTTAAAGGGCATCATAATTTGTGACCTATCATCCTCATCCTTCTATTTATTCATAAATGGTTCATGTGTCTGCATTTTATTATTGTCGTCATTTTTCAGGCATGCCTGAAAATCCCCAATTGGAGTTTTCTTGGGAGAGATCCTGAAATAGTTTGCCATTCCCTTCTCCAGTTCATTTTACAGATGAGGAAACTGAGACAAATGTGGTTAAGCAACTTGAATAGCATCACAAAGTTAGTAAGTGTCTGATGTCAAGAAGTATTTTACAATTAGTTTAACAGCTCATTTTCTGGCCCAAGTTTCTTATATAAGAATATTCTGAATAACATAATTTAAATTAGTATTATCCATGAAGATTGTACTTTTGGAAAAGTCAAACACTTATTTCAATAAGTAGTTGGGTGTGAGAACAAGTATATGTTCTCATATCCAGGTGTTAATGGGGTTTTGCTTCTTTGGAGAAGATAAAAATGTTTATTAATTGGTGACCGTAAAGGATAGAACTATAACTAAAAGGAAACAAAACTAATTTAACATTTGAGTTATCAAAAAAAAAAAAACCCAAACAAGTAAAGCTCTAGATCAGTCTCCAGTGGACGCTCTTAATATTTTCTGTGTCATAGACACTTTTAACAGTCTGGGGAAGACTTTCTTAGAATATTTTTAAATTATAAAATAAAAATAAAGATTTCTAAAGGAAACCACTTAAATTGAAATAAAGTTATCAAAACATTAATAATGGGAAAGCTAGGTGGAGCAGTAGATAGAGCACTGACCCTGGAGTCAGAAGTACCTTAGTTCAAATCCAGCCTCAGATATTTAATAATTTCCTAGCTGTGTGACCTTGGGCAAGTCACTTAACTCCATTGCCTTAAATAAATAAATAATTTTTTAAATTAATAAACAAGTTCATGGACCCCCAAATTAAGAACTTCTGCTCTAGAAAGATCACTGGATTTGAGCGAGAGGACCTAGTTTTGAGTCTTGGCTCTTCTATTTACTATCTGTGCAACTTAAGGCCATGGTGGGGAATATTTTTCTGTTAAGGGTCATTTGGCTATTTATAACTAAATCTGAAGGCTATATTTGTTCAAGCATTTAACTAATTCACTCCTAAAAACTCCTAGATTTATTGAATTTTGAGTCCTTCTCCCTCTGCCTGTAGTTGCCTTGGCAACCCTAGACCAATACCACCCTCAGGATAGAGGTTCCCTGGGCTTTAGGCAAATATTTTATCCTATCTGGGTTCAGATAAAGAGATTAGAATTAATGATATCTAAAGCTCCTTCCAGCACCAATTCTATTATTCTATCATCCTATGAACTTTTCACATGCCCTTTCTAGATATGAAAGCACAATTCAGGCTTTAAAACTAATTCATTCTTTTATAATCTGGCAGACTGTCAGTAATACTGCCAGTCCATTCCCTCCCCAAAACAGAGATTTTTAACTTAGTCAGATTTAATACTTAAACTACATGATATTTACTGTCAAATTATTTATATTATTAAAGATTTTCTTGGCTTCTCCTATATTCCATTTTAATAATAAAAGAACCAGCCAAAAACCTATTAAATTATGATTAGCATTTAAAAACTTTACTGCCCTTTGTAACTTATATATGTGTGTAACATTTTCAATTGAGAGTTTCAAAAAAGTATCTGTTTTAGACTGACTAGCATATTATTATCTGAGGAACATCAACAAATTGTTAAAATAATATTTGTGGATGATTAATAACTATACAACATCTAATAACTATACAGCTATAATTTAATTACTTTAAATAATTAAATTACTAACCAAAATTGATAGAAGTTATTTTTAAAATCAATATATCTTACTCTTTTAATATGCTTATTAAGTATAAAGAATACTAAGTTAGAAAAGAATGTCTCACAAATAAGATTATTTATCTATATTTACCAGTGAATCTAAATTTCCAGTAAATCTTTGTTTAAATGATTTGTTTATTTGCTGACTAGGAGAGAATTGAATATCTTTCTGTCTTCGTATCCTCTTGATTGCTAGCTGTCCTGTTCTTGACCTCTTGTTTTGAATTTATCCATGATACCCACACTTGTTCATTCTCTGGAGGCCTACTCTCTTACTCTTAACTTGAACATTGGATATGAATAATGCTCTAGGGGGAGACCCATTTCTTTGCCTATCATCCTTCCTGACTTCTTGTTTTATCTCAGAAATCTTTTGCCATCCAGGATTATAAGATAGCAAGATCTAGTAGAGAGTGGGTACAAGGTATAGGCACTGAACAGAAGAGAATTGGGGGGACTTAATAGGAATGTGCAAGAGTCAATGTTGATATAGGTAGCAACAGAAACAGACAAAAGGTAGGGGGGCATATTGAATAGAGGACTGTGGTTGCAGTTGGAAAAACTCTTCTTCCTGGGTTCAAATCTGGCTCAGACACTTACTATATGTATGAACCTGGGCCAGTCACTCAACCTTGTTTGCCTCAGTTTCCTCATCTTCCTCATAAGCTGAAGAAGGAAATGGCAACCAATCTAGTAAGTCAGCCAAGAAAGCTACAAATGAGGTCATTAAGAGTCAGACTCAACTAATCAACAACAAATCAATAGTCAGGGCATTAGTTATCAGTTCAGTGATTAGGAGTACCTGAATACATGAGCAAGCAGAAGTGATGAAAAAAAATATCAGCTCCAAGTTCATTAATCTATCCACTGTATTCATAGCTGCATCTACACAGAAAGGGAAAATTTTGAAATCAAAGAGATAAACCAAAAAATGTTTACTCTATTGAAAAGCACAACATAAAATATAAAATGAAAAAGAACTTACAACAAATGAAGAAATAAAAACTATTAGAAGACATTTTCTCAGTAATATACTACAAAACTAAGAAAAATCTTTTTAACAGAAGGGCTACTATTATTTATTGAAAGAACCAAAACCAACTCAATCTCATGAATAGCATTCATTTTATTTCTGTAAAAACTAAGTTCATTTAATTTTGAGAGAAATGTTCTGGGACAACTTGTGGTTATTCAGGAAAACACTACAAAATGTTATTGGACCCTTTGGTTTTATCATGCTCCAGATGACCCAGAAGAAATGCTCTTGTTGTAACTTAATTTTTGACTTTAAGAAAGTTTTTGATGACATGACTACTTTATGGAGTCCTTGTACCTACTAAGGGGTCTTGGATTTGATTTTTTATGCAGCTGCACGCCTTGCTAATAAATCAATATGCTTGGAATATACTTTATCAATTTCACTCCTGACAATATAATGGAGAAAAACAGTAGAGGTTTTTCAATATGATTATGGGTAAAGCATTGTCACCAGTTATATGAAAATGTCCTAGAAATGCCAGGAATAATAATTTAAAAAACAGGAAAAAAATTAAGGGAATAAGCTTAAGCTAAAAAGGAAGAAAATTATTACTTTTTGCAGGTCATATGATGGTTTACTTAGGGAATCTTAGAAATTCACTAAAATTGAAATAATATTCAGCAAAATAGCAGAATATTTAAAAATTTACAAAATCTACTTTTCTTCATATCCTGACTTTCTTTAATTTCAAATTTGATTCCCCTTTGGATAGGCAGCAATTTCTGCTCCCTGCCCCCTATCGTCATCCCCACTTCAGTCAATCCATTCCAGCTCCTTTAGGTAGTAGCAGCAGCACCAGCAGTAATATTGCAGCTCTGAGCCAGGGATCCTTTGCTCCAGCTGTGACTGGAGAGAGTGGCAAGGCCTGAAGCCTCTGGGGTTCCAGTGAGATAGTGTCACTGAGGGGGTGAGGTCACGCTGAGTGTAGAATCTGGTAAACAAGAACTGCTTGTGTTACCAATAAAATCCTGCAGAAAAAAAGAAAAACTTCTATTCAAAATAACTTCAGAGTATATAAAATTTTTTGGAGTCTATCTACTAGGGCACATACAAGATTTGGGTTTTTTTAAGTCTTATTTTGTTTTTTGCCTAATTACACATTAAAATATTTTAACATATTTTTCTTTAAAAGCTTTGAGTTCCAAATTCTGTCCCTCCCACAATCCTCTCTCCCCTTCCTGAGATAGTAAATAATTTGATATAGGTTCTAAATGTGCAATCATGTAAAACATTTCCATATTAGTCATTTTGAACAAGACAAAAAGCAAGGGAAGGAGAGAGACAGAGAAAAACAAAGCAAGTATGCTCCAGTCTGTATTCAGACAATATCAATTTCATCATAATTCATTTGGAATTGTCTTGGATCATTGTATTGCTGAGGATAGCTAAGTTATTCACAATTCTATATGATACAATATTCTCCTGGTTCTCACTTTGCTTTAGTTCATGTGTTTCCAAGTTTTTCTGAAATCATTCTACTTATCATTTCTTATAGCATCATAATATCCTATCATGGTTAAGCTAATAAAATAAAAATGACAATTCTATCAAAAATAAACCAATTGTTTAGTGCCTTACCAATCAAAATTCAAAAAATTACTTTAATGAGTTAGAAAAAGTTGTAAGTAAATTTATACAGAGAAATAAAAAGTTAAGAATTTCCAGGAATTCAATGAAAAAAATGCAAAAGAGGTGGCTTAGCCTTACCAGATCTAAAATTATATTATAAAGCATCAGTCATCAAAACTGTCTGGTATTGGCTAAGAAATAGAGTCATGGATCAGTGGAATAGACTAGGTTCAGTAGTAGGAAATGATTATAGTAATCTGCTGTTTGATAAACCCAAAGAGTCCAGCTATTGGGATAAAAACTCTTAGATAAAAACTATTGGGAAAATTGGAAGTTAGAATGGAAGAAACTTAGATTAGATCAACCCTTACATCCTCTACTAAGATAAAATCCAAATGGATACAGGATTTAGACATAAAAAACAATATTATAAGCAAACTAGAAGATCAAGAAGTAGTTTACCTGTCAGATCTATGGAAAGGGAAATAGTTTATGACCAAGGAAGATATGGAGAACATCATTAAAAACAAACTAGAGAATTTTGATTACATTGAATTAAAAAGCTTTTGCACATTGTAAACAAGATCAAAATAAGTGTAGTAAATCGGGAAACAATTTTTGCAACTAGTATTTCTGACAAAGGACTCATTTCTAAAATATACAGAGAACTGAGTCAAATTTTCAAAAAAGCAAGCTATTCCCCAATTGACAAATGGTCAAAGGATATGATATGCAAAGGCAATTTACAGCTGAGAAAATCAAAGCAATCCATAGTCATATGAAAAATTGCTCCAAATCATTACTTATTAGAGAAATGCAAATTAAAGCACCTCTGAGATACCACCTTACACCTCTCAGACTGGCCAATATGATCAGAAAAGACAATGATCAATGTTGGAAGGGATTCAGGAAATCTGAGACACTAATACATTGTTGGTGGAGCTGTGAACTCATTCAAACTTTCTGGAGAGGAATTTGGGATTATGCCCAAAGGGCAACAAAATTGTGCATACCCTTTGATCCAGCAATACCACTACTGGGTCTATACCCTGAAGAGATGAGGAAAAAGGGTAAAAACGTCACTTGTACAAAAATATTTATAGCAGCCCTGTTTGTGGTGGCAAAAAATTGGAAATTAAGTGAATGTCCTTCAATTGGGGAATGGCTTAGCAAATTGTGATATATGTATGTCATGGAACACTGTTGTTCTATTAGAAACCAGGAGGGATGGGAATTCAGGGAAGCCTGGAGGGATTTGCATGAAATGATGCTGTGAGATGAGCAGAACCAGAAAAACACTGTACACCCTAACAGCAACATGGGGGTAATGATCAACCTTGATGCACTGCTCATTTCATCAGTGCAACAACCAGAGACAATTTTGGGCTGTCTGCAATGGAGAATACCATCTGTATCCAGAGAAAGAATTATGGACTTTGAACAAAGACCAAAGACTATTACGTTCAAATTAGAGAAAAAAAATGCTATCTTATTATGTAATTTTACTATCACATACTTTATTTTTCTTCCTGAAGGATATGATTTCTCTGTCATCACATTCAAATAGACCTTTGAAAATAGGTCCAAATTGCTCTCCAAAGTAGTTGGATCACTTCAAAACTCCATCAACAATACATAAGAACCCACAGGAGTTAAATGAATGAAATTTAAAATATACCTGACAGAAATAAAATACTGGAAAATAATTGGAGAAGCAAAAATTATAAAATCTCTTTGGTACTTGTTAAAAAATTTAAAAGATTTGTTTTTAGGGGTTTTTTGCAAGGCAAATTGGGTTAAGTGGCTTGCCCAAGGCCAAACAGCTAGGTAATTATTAAGTGTTTGAGGCTAGATTTGAACTCGGGTACTCCTGACTCCAGGGTCAGTGCTCTATCCACTGTGCCACCTAGCTGCCCTGAAAGATTTTTTTTTTAATTGTAATCCATTCTTTTGTAAAAGGTCTCCTATGTAACATAGTTATGGTGAATAAGAACTCATTCAAGGAAGTTAACAAATCCCCTTTATTCTTGGTGAATTCTTGTTCACCATGATTATAAAATGACAATTTCATAATAAAGACAATAAATGTTCAATTTATCATTAAAAAGTAAGCAACTTGCAATAATTCAATACTTTGATTTCCTAAATCCTTTTAAGGAAGATATGTGAATTATCCTCAGGGAAAGTAAAGTCTGCTAATTGAAGGGGACCTGAAAAGCTTCCCCAGATTGTATAGAAACCTTTGACAATTCTAAGACCTTAAGGCCCAGAAAATTCCCCATAGAGAATAGAATGAGAGTTAACTGAGACTATTTCTATAGTAGTTCATCTTTATCAAATGAGTCTTTAAGAAGGCTGAATCCAAAAAAAATTGCTGAACTATCAAGCCCTCCCTTTTTTGTGTAATGCTGATCTATCAAATGCAAAACCTCTAGAAAGTAGAATACCCAACCTTGATGATCAGGGTACAAAGACAAAGCTATCATTTTTAAAATTTATTCCAATGGGGGCAGCTAGGTGGTGCAGTGGATAGAGCACCAGCCCTGGAATCAAAGGACCTGAGTTCAAATTTTGACCTCAGACACTGAATAATTTCCTTGTTTTGTGACCTTGGGCAATTCATTTAGCAACATTGCCTTAAATAAATAAAAATTTTAAAAAAATTTTAAAAAATATATTTCTAATATGTTAAACATTATTGTATATGTATGACCCATATCAAATTATAAGCTGTCATGGAGATGGGGGGAGGGAAAGGAGAGAGATAAGAAAATGTGGAACTTAAAATCTTACCAAAAATGAAAGCTGAAAACTATCTTTATATGTAATTGGAAAAAATTAAAATTAAAAAATAAAATAAAATAAAACCTATTCCAGAACTCCACAAGGAAACCCTACCTGAAAATGATAGAATACAAGATGGGAAAACTTAGGAAATGTTATGTGAGATGATGATTCTAATCTCAGACCTTCTTTGTTTTTAAAATAGATACACTGAAAGGAATGTTACAGGGTAAACCATATGGAAAACAAATATGTTCAAAAAGAGCTTTGATAGTGGCTGTTGGAATTGCAGGTTTAACTGGCACAGTTCCATATCCAGAATTTATCACCTGATGAGGGCAAAACTCTTGTCCATCCATAGAAGATCATAAGATAATAGATTTTAGAGCTGAACAGGACTTGGAAGCTATCAAGTCTAACTATTTCATTTATATAAATCAAGAAACAGGCTAAGAAAGATAAAGTGACTTCCCCAGGTCATATAGCTGTTAAATGTCTGAGGCAGAATTTGAACTCAGAGTTCCTGCATTTCAGCTCATTATTCTATTCACTATTTGCTTGATTTTTTTAAATAGGTAAGAGTACATTTTTTTACCTCATTTCTTATCTAACCTTAATTACTAAATGGACTTGGCCTCATCAAACTGAGACCTGGGAAGGACCTTAAATTAAAAAGGCCAAGGTCTCCCACTGCATCCAAGGCCATTTCCAGTCATCCTGAACTATATGTTGCCAGTGAACCCAGACAACTCGGGAAAAGAAAGTGAATTTTTTGACTTCTCTCATTTAAATCTAATTCACTTGCTAGTCATGGCATCACCTTCCTGATGTCCTAAAAATGAAGGATAAAACAATATCTACTCAATGAGTTAAACCAGATATTCTGCTTTGTTCAAATATCTCAGAACTACATTAAACTCTGTTTGTATTTCAAACTATGATAGAATCTCTTTCACATAACTCCAATGTGTTCTTGAAACCATATCTTCTCCACAGAAACTTTTCCCAACCTAAATGGAAGTAAGATAACAAAGCCATTACTGCTTTTTTCTGATAAGTAATTAAAACATGTCAAATTTTTATTCTCTGATATGGGGGGGGAAGGTGAAGAGAGGAGGGAAATACATATTTTGCCATACCCACACTCTACATGTGAGATTACAAGTGTACTCTCTTTGTTTAATTTTTATTAATGCCTGATACAAATCAGTTCTCAATACATACCCAATATTCATTAAAGGAAGAAGAAATTCTAGGACAACTACTATATACAATGATGTAGTTCCATCCTTTACAAGTTACAAAGGTGAAGAAAACTCCATTCCCATCCTTAAGTATATAAAAAAGGGAACAAAATGTATAGAATTTTCAAAATTTCAAAGTTCTTTTTTTTATTTTATAATGTCTGCAGTAATTTTTTTGAATTATAAAGATTTTATTTATTTTGAGTTTTACAATTTTTCCCCTAAACTTACTCCCCCCGAAGAAGGCAATTTGCCAGTCTTTTTAAAATTTATTTTTATTAAAGATATTATTTGAGTTTTACAATTTTCCCCAAATCTTGCTTCCCTCCCCCCCAACCCCACCCCACAGATAGCACTCTGTCAGTCTTTACTTTGTTTCCATGTTGTACCTTGATCCAAATTGGGTGTGATGAGAGAGAAATCATATCCTTAAAGAGAACAGAATTCTCAGAGGTAACAAGATCAGACAATAAGATATCTGTTTTTTTTTCTAAATTAAAGGGAATAGTCCTTGTACTTTGTTCAAACTCCACAGCTCCTTATCTGGATACAGATGATACTCTCCTTTGCAGACAGCCCAAAATTGTTCTTGATTGTTGCACTGATGGAATGAGCAAGTCCTTCAAGGTTGAACATCACTCCCATGTTGCTGTTAGGGTGTACAGTGTTTTTCTGGTTCTGCTCATCTCACTCAGCATCAGTTCATGCAAATCCCTGCAGGTTTCCCTGAAATCCCATCCCTCCTGGTTTCTAATAGAACAATAGTGTTCCATGACATTCATATACCACAGCTTGCTAAGCCATTCCCCAATTGAAGGACATTTACTGGATTTCCAATTCTTTGCCACCACAAACAGGGCTGCTATAAATATTTTTGTACAAGCAATGTATTTACCCTTTTCCCCCATCTCTTCAGGGTATAGACCCAGTAGTGGTATTGCTGGGTCAAAGGGTATGCACATTTTTGTTGCCCTTTGGGCATAGTTCCAAATAGCTCTCCAGAAGGGTTGGATGAGTTCATAGCTCCACCAACAGTGTAAAGTGTCCCAGATTTCCAACATCCCTTCCAACAATGATCATTATCCTTCCTGGTCATACTGGCCAATCTGAGAGGTGTGAGGTGGTACCTCAGAGAAGCTTTAATTTGCATTTCTCTAATAATTAATGATTTAGAGCATTTTTTCATATGGCTATGGATTACTTTGATTTCCTCATCTGTAAATTGCCTTTGCATATCCTTTGACCATTTGTCAATTGGGGAATGGCTTTTTGTTTTAAAAATATGACTCACTTCTCTGTATATTTTAGAAATGAGTCCTTTGTCAGAATCATTAGTTGTAAAGATTGTTTCCCAATTTACTACATTTCTTTTGATCTTGAAAACATTGGTTTTATCTGTTTTAATGTAATGTAATTGAAATCATCTAATTGGTTTTTGGTGATGTTCTCCAACTCTTCCTTAGTCATAAACTGTTCCCCTTTCCATAGATCTGACAGGTAGACTAGTCCTTGATCTTCTAATTTGCTTATAGTATTGTTTTTTATGTCTATGTCCTGTAACCATTTAGATCTTATCTTGGTAAAGGGTGTGAGGTGTTGTCTAATGTAAGTTTCTTCCATACTAACTTCCAATTATCCCAGCAGTTTTTATCAAAGAGGGAGTTTTTATCCCAATGGCTGGACTCTTTGGGTTTATCAAACAACAGATTACTATAATCCTCTCCTACTTTTACACCTAGTCTATTCCACTGGTCCACCACTCTATTTCTTAGCCAATACCAAACAGTTTTGATGACTGATGCTTTATAATATAATTTTAGATCAGGTAGTGCTAAGCCACCTTCGTTTGCACTTGTTTTTCATTAAGCTCCTGGCAATTCTTGACTTTTTATTTCTCCATATGAATTTACTTACAATTTTTTTCTAACTCATTAAAGTAATTTTTGGAATTTTGGTTGGTAGGGCACTAAACAGATAGTTTAGTTTTGGTAGAATTGTCATTTTTATTATATTAGCTCTACCTATCCATGAGCAGTTGATATTTGCCCAGTTATTTAAATCTGATTTAATTTGTGTGAGAAGTGTTTTGTAATTGTTTTCAAAAAGATTCTGAGTCTGTCTTAGCAAATAGACTCCCAAATATTTTACACTGTCTGAGGTTACTTTGAATGGGATTTCTCTTTTTAGCTCTTCCTGCTGTTTCTTGCTAGACATATATAGAAAAGTTGAGGATTTATGAGGGTTTATTTTATAACCTGCACCTTTGCAAGAATTGCTAATTGTTTCCAGTAGTTTTTAGATGATTTCTTGGGATTCTCTAGGTAGACCTTCATGTCATCTGCGAAGAGTGAGAGTTTTGTCTCTTCCTTCCCAGTTCTAATTCCTTCAATTTCTTTTTCTTCTCTAATTGCTGATGCTAACATTTCTAATACAATATTGAATAGTAGTGGTGATAATGGGCACTGTTTCACCCCTGATCTTATTGGGAATGCCTCTAGCATCTCCCCATTGAATAGAATGCTTGTTGATGGTTTCAGATAGATACTGTTAATTATTCTAAGGAACAGTCCATTTATTCCTACACTTTCAAGTGTTTTTAATAGGAATGATGCTGTATTTTGTCAAAAGCCTTTTCAGCATCTGTTGATATGATCATATGATTTCTGATAGGTTTGTTATTGATATAATTGAGTATACTAACAGTTTTCCTAATATTGAACCAACCCTGCATTCCTGGAATAAATCCTACTTGATCATAATGTATTAACCTAGTGATGACTTGTAGTCATTTTGCTAAGATTTTAATTAGGATTTTTTCATCTATATTCATCAGGGAAATAGGTCTATAATTTTCTTTCTCTGTTTTTAACTCTTCCTGGTTTAGGTAACAGTACCATATTGGTTTCATAGAAAGAGTTAAGCAGAGTTCCATCTTTCTCTATTTTTCCAAAGAGTTTATATAGGATTGGGACCAATTGTTCCTTAAATGTTTGGTAGAATTCACTTGTGAATCCATCAGGCCCTGGAGATTTTTTTTAGGGAGTTTAGTAATGGCTTTTTGAATTTCTTTTTCTGAGATAGGGTTGTTTAGGTATTTAATCTCTTCTTCATTTAACCTGGGAAACTTATATTTTTGTAAATATTCATCCATTTCACTTAGATTATCAAATTTATTGGCATAGAGTTGGACAAAATAATTTTGAATTATTACTTTAATTTCCCATTAGTGGTGAGTTCACCTTTTTCATTTATAATAGTAGCAATTTGGTTTTCTTCTTTCTTTTTTTTAATCAAATTGACCAGAGGTTTATCAATTTTATTCGTTTTATCATAATACCAACTTTTGGTTTTATTTATTAATTCAATAGTTTTTTTTGCTTTCAATTTTATTAATTTCTCCTTTAATTTTTAGAATTTCTAATTTGGTATTTGATTGGGGATTTTTGATTTGTTATTTCTCTAATTTTTTTAGTTGCATGTTTAGTTCATTGACTTCCTCTTTCTCCATTTTATTCATATAAGCATTTAGAGCTATAATATATCCCCTGAGAGTTGCTTTGGATGAATCCCATAGGTTTTGGTATGCTGTTTCATCATTATCATTATCTAGGATAAAATGGTTAATTCTTTCTGTAATTTCTTTTTTGGTCTCTTCAATGAGGTTATTCAGTTTCCAATTTGTTCTGGGTCTATATCTCCTTGGCCCAGTATTGCATATGACTTTTATTGCATTGTGATCTGAGAAAGATGTATTCACTATTTCTGCCTTTCTGCAGTTGATCATTAGGTTTTTATGTCCTAGTACATGGTCACTATTTGTATAAGTTCCATGTACTGCACAGAAAAAGGTATATTCCTTTCTATCCCTGTTCAGTTTCCTCCATAAGTCTACCATATCTAATTTTTCTAACAATCCTCCCTAATTTATTTCTTGTTTGTTTTATGATTCAATTTATCTAGATCTGATAGCAGGAGATTGAGTTTTCCCATTAGTAGAGTTTTGGGGTCTATGTCTTCCTGTAGTTCTTTCAGCTTCTCCTCTAAGAATTTGGGTGCTGTCCCACTGGGTGCATATATATTCAATGTTGAAATGACTTTATTATCTATGGTAAATTTTAGGAGGATAAAGTTTCCTTCCTTATCTCTTTTAATGCTATCTATTTTTGCTGCTGCTTTGTCTGAGATAAGGATTGCTACCCCTGCTTTTTTTACTTCAGCTGAAGCAAAATATATTTTGCTCCAACCTTTTACCTTTCCTCTATGTGTATCTCTCTGCTTCAAATGAGTTTCTTGTAAGCAGCATATTGTAGGATTCTGGTTTTTGATCCACTCTGCTATTTGCTTATGTTTTAAGGGAGAGTTCATCCCATTCACATTCAAGGTTATGATTACTAATTCTTTATTTCCCTCTGTGCTATCTTCCCTCTGTTTGTATTTTTCCCCTTCCCCCCCTTTATCCATATTCCCCAGTCTTTTGTTTCTGAAAACCACCCCCTTCAGTGTATTTGCCCTCCTATATCACACCCTCCCCTTTCTTTCCTCTTTCCCTTTTTCCCTTTTCCCCTTCCCTTCCTTTTGTTATTTCCCCTTATTTCCCCCACTCCCCTTCCCTTTCTCTGTCCTGCCCTCCCCTTTTCCCCTTTTAATACTTGAAAGGTTAGATGTTTTATAAGTTAACTGAGTATGTGTAGGTTGACTTTAAGCCAAGTCTGATGAGAAGAAGATTCAGGTGTTTCTCCTCTGCTCCCTTCTTCCCCTCTATTACCATAGGATTTTTGTACCTCTTAGTGTAATGAGATTTACCCCATTCAATCCCTTCCCTCCTCCTGTCTCTTTCCTGTCCCCCTTTCATAGAAAATTCTGAGTGTCTGTTCCTTCTAGTTCAGTATATTCTATTGAATAGAGTCAAAATTCCTGAGAGTTATTAGAGTCTTTTTCCCACGTGGGGTTAAAGCCAGTTACATCCCATTAGATAGCAGTCTCTTGGATATGTCATGGATGTCCATCATTTCTGGCTAGGTATATTCTCTCTGTTAGAGTTACATTTCTCAGGATTTATGAGAGTCTCCCCCCCCCCATGCTTGGATATAGCCAGTTTCAACTTACTGGATTGCATTTTTTTCCCTTTTACCACCCCCCCCCCTTTTTTTTACCTTTTCATGTGTCTCTTGAATCTCCTGTTTGATGTCCAAATTTTCTGTTTAGCTCTGGTCTTTTCATCAGAAATTTTTGGAATTCTTCCATTTCATTAAATGTCCATCTTTTTCCCTGGAAGAGAAGGCTCAGCTTTGCAGGAAAGTAGATTCTTGGCTGCATTCCAAGCTCCCGTGCTCTTCAAAATATCTCATTCCAGGCCCTTCTATCCCTTAAAGTTGATGCAGCCAGGTCCTGCATGATCCTTACTGTGGCTCCTTGATATTTAAATTTTTTCTTTTTGGCTGCTTGCAGGATTTTGTCTTTTATCTGACAGTTCTGGAGTTTGGCCACCACATTCCTTGGTGTTTTCATTTTAGAATCTTTTTCTGGTGGGGATCGATGTACTCTTTCAATAACTACTTTGCCCTCCAATTCCATGGAATCAGGGCAGTTTTCCACCACTATATCCTGTAATATTAAGTCCAGGCTTTTTTTTTCTTCAGTGTTTTCAGGTAGTCCTATAATTTTCAGGTTGTCCCTCCTCGATCTATTCTCAAGGTCAGTGGTTTTGTTGATGAGGTATTTTACATTTGCTTCTATTTTTTCTATTTTTTGATTTTGTTAAACTGACTCTGGCTGTTTCATGGAGTCATTAGTTTCTGTAGACTCCATTCTTTTTTTGGGGGGAGGAGTTTTCTTTATTAACCTTTTGCAATTCCTTTTCCAATTGGTCAATTCTACTTTTGAAAGAGCTTTCCATTTGACCAATTGAGGTTTTGAGAGAATTAATTTCTTTTTGCATTTGCTCATTTGAGGATCTGAGAGATTTATTCTCCTTTTGTGTTTGTCCAATTGTAGTTTCTAAAGTTTTGTTTTCTTGTTGCAAGGTATTAATTGTCTCTCCCAAATTTGTAAGCTCCTTCCTTATGTCTTCAAGGAAATCTTTCTGTGCTGGAGACCAGATTTTATTCTCCTCAGAGGTTCCAGGTCTCTCTGAGTTGGGGTTTTTCCCTTCCAGGAATTTTTCTATGGATCCACCTTTCTGCTGACCCTTCTTCATTATGCTAAGACCTTTAGTAGCGGGAGGGGGCTGGTTCATCTGGGCTTGGGATCACCAAAGGCTTTACTGAGTGCAGTTCCTCTGGATGGCCAGTAGGAGGTGCTGGTTGCTTTCTCTGGAATGTCTGTGACCTTGGTTGAGAGGCCTTCTCCCTTTGCTTGAGGGAAGGAATTGGAGCTATTGAATTCTTTTGCCTTCAATCAATGGTGGGCTTTACCCTGGCCTGAGGTCATTCCTCAGCTGGGCTGGTTCTTTTGCTCACACACCTGGGCCTGAGGCAGAAGTAGTTTGCAATTGTTTGTCTTGGAGGAGCCATCAGTGCAATGGAGGTGTGGACTCAGAGTTTCTCAGACCCGAGGAGCCCAGAGATGGTGTCCGCAGCTGTCCTGCACCAGACCTCTCCCACAGCCCCTTCCCCAAGCTCCAGGGGGACAGCACCAACACCAGCACCTCTGCTTTCCTGCGGACCCAAGCCACTTTTGTCCAGCCCCATGGCTGATCCAGCAGGTCTGGCTCTCGGGCCCTCAGACTCCCGGTTCCAATTCAGCTGTTAATCTGGCTGATCTGGGCTGATCCTCCCTCTGAGCCCTAGACTCACCCGCCAGTACTCAGCCAAGACTGCTGCGGGAGACAAATCCTGAGGTAGATGTTCCTTCTCCTGGCTTTTCTTTCTGGGTTTTGTGGTTCAGATTTCTTTTAAGAGATTTGTTTCATGTGATAGATGGGGAAGAGATCAGGAGACTTTAGAACTGTGCCTGTCTTCTCTCCACCATCTTGGCCACCAAAGTTCTTTTTACACAACTATTAAGATATTTAGTGGAAGTATCATCATATGAAATAATCTGAGAAAATGAAAATACCATTAGATTTAGAGTTGAAAAATCTGAATTCGAATTTTGGCTTTGCCCCTTATTTTTATGTGGAGAAGTCATATGGAATGGAGAACCCCAGTGTTTTCATTCTGCAAAGTAAGTTTTACTCAATTGTTTCTAGAGTCCCTTCAGTTCAAAATCTAGGATCTCCTATTTTATAGATTGGTAAACTAACATTAAATGACTTACCCCAGGTTACTAAATTGGCAATAATCTGAATTAAAATTTAAAATCTGGTCACTGGCTTAGAGGTGATAAACTTTTGGCTATATCACATTGCCTTTCAGGCATTCTAGTTTCATTGATCCAGCCATTCTGGAAACCAATTGGGAATTATGCACAAAAAGTCACTAGAATGTCCATATTCTCTTGACCCAGAAATACTACTGTAACCCAAAGAAATCAAAATAAAAGGAAATGACTCTTATGTTAAAAAAAATAATTGCTCTTTATATTATAGTCAATAACTGGAAACAAAAGGATACCTAGCAATTGAGGAATGGCTGAACAAATCTATATGTGAATGGTATGGAATACTACTTTTCAATAAGGATAGATCTCTTTAATAAAGATATTTTCAATAGATATATTTTATATATATATATCAGAGAGAAGAACAATAATTAAGGCAAAAAAAATAAGAACAAGTAATCTGGCTAGGTAAGAGCATAGGATCTGCATAGGGAAAGTAACACAGAAAATAGTTTAGGTTCAAATTATGAAGAATCTTAAATACTAGATTGAGGAGTTTGCACTAGATGGAACAGAGGAAAACTGAATGTAATTCCTCAGGAAATTTTTACAAAATCATAATAGGATGTTGTGAAAGGAATACTAGATTAGGTTGCAGAAGATGCATGTACAGTCATGATATTTCTGAATTATCTCATCTGAAAACCACAAGGAAATACATTTTAAACCTTAAGTCCTATGACCTGTTTTTTTCATGAAGATTTTAACCCAAGTTCTTGGTCTATAGGATATCTGTGATGAATCACATAAAATCACTTATTTAAAAAAAGAGTGTTATGCAAAATAAACTTATAATATTATTTTAGCAACTTCATTATTTTGGAGCTAATATGACATATAGCCCAAGTGAAAAGCCAAATTTTGTAGACTATTTTCTATTTTGAACATTGTTCACCTATACAATGATATCCTTTCATATTTCTATTCACACATGAATGCAAGAGATTGTCTAGTTTACTTTGCTTTTTGTCAAAATATTCTGCATTGTTCTAGAATGTGACATATCATATTGAACATGCCAAGTATATGACATGTAGATGGGTGTGGAAGATAAAGATATCTTTGTGCTGAGTCATTAGTTTGATATCCAAAAGCAACTTAGTGTCCCAAAATAGATAAAGTTTAAAGTTGGTGTCAACTTTGATATTACATGACTAGATCTCATATAAAGCAATCAAGTGATGATTGATACTATCTGATAGTTGGACTTCTTGAAAAGAAAAGATGCTGATTCTTTTTAAATTAAGTTGAGGAGAAACTTCCTACCTCTTTTTTCTTGGCCATACCTCTTTTCCTCCTTCCTATACTCCAAACAGCAAACAAAACAAATGAATTAATAACAGAGGCACACAAATCCTGCAATCCTCCACCATTAGAGCTCTGGAAATACCTTATGAAACTGGGGAGAAAATGTGTATAAATTCAAGTCCATGCTTTGTATTAAGTCTGACTGTCCACAATTTGATAACACTTGACCTTTCCAGACTTATCTCCTATCACCATACTCAGTTTTCTTGCCAAACTAAACTATATTACACTCTACCACCCAAACATGTTATGCACTTTATCTCAATGCATTTGCTCACATCATTGCATAGGCCTGGAATGTCCTTCCATTCTCTCTTCATCTGCTTAATTTTTGCCCATTATTTAAAAAATCCAACTTCAAACGTCACTTAATTCACAGAGCTTTCCCCGAACCCTCTCTTAGTAATCATTTTCTTATTTGAACCTCACATCATTTCTTCCTAATAAAATTATTAATGTAATTTTGCACACTATACATTGGGTTATTGTCCCAAGGAGCATGAATGAGGATAAGACTTCAGAGACCATGTCTTGCTTCATTCAAAAAACTCCCCTTACAACTTATGCTGTGCCTCAGGGCTTCAGAAATCGTCACCGTTAAATTTTGTTTTGGGGTTTCTTGGTTCTCCCTCCTTTTCCTTTCCCATTAGAGTAGCAAGGAAGAAAGATGCTACCTCAATTTCCCTTTTCTTCTACCTCCACTCCTCACTCTCTCTAATTCCTTCTCTTCTTCCCCCTTTTCTCTTCAGAAGATGAAATATCTAAGACTCTCTATCTAGGACTTCCTATAAGGGCTGGGGTCCCCCTTCCCACCCAATGACCCAGAACATATTTTCTGAGCTTGGGATTTATGCTGCCTCTTCTGTTCTGTTTCTTTCCTTATTATAAATGACTGAAGAGTAATCCTAAGATAAATGTTTCCAGTTTTGGATATGGGGGAATGTCCAGTCTATTTCTACCATTGACTCTAACTCTCATAATTGTGTTTCCCAAATCTGAGGAGTCCCCTATAGCTCAGATTCATTTAACTTTCATGAGCTTTCAAACCTGTTCACATCTTAGGTTAATCAGTACAACCCAAAGGTTTTGTCTCTTTTCCGATTAATGTTCCCCCTAAAAGGTGGGGGAAGTATTTCTCACATGTAAATGTTCTTTTTTTTTTAGGTTTTTGTAAGGTAAACAGGGTTAAGTGGCTTGCCCAAGGCCACACAGATAGATAATTATTAAGTGTCTGAGACCGAATTTGAACCCAGGTACTCCTGACTCCAGGGCCAGTGCTTTATCCACTATGCCACCTAGCTGCCCCAAATGCTCTTTTTTCAATACAGAGAATGTGGAATAAGCTACAGTCACAAATGAAGTAGCTGAATTTAACTGTGATGATCTTGCCTCAACTTCCTGTACAAGTGAGAACTCTAGA
Source organism: Macrotis lagotis (assembly GCF_037893015.1). Lineage (NCBI taxonomy): Eukaryota > Metazoa > Chordata > Mammalia > Peramelemorphia > Peramelidae > Macrotis > Macrotis lagotis. Next base: position 155,054,956 of record NC_133666.1, read on the forward strand.
ATCATTTGTTCATCATCTGTTATGCTATGTTATCCCCTGTACTGTGTAATGTTACAAATTTTCTATAGGATAGTAAGTCAATTTTCAGATATTATACCTCATCTAGATTTTTTTAAAGTATTTTTGAGTAGTCAGATCTAATCATCAACGATCACATTATTGGCTCAACCTTGCTCTGCTATGAACTATTTTATAATTTTTTTGTTGTTGTTTTTACAAGGCAGTGGGGAGGGAGGTTAAGTGGCTTGCCCAAGGCCACACAGATAATTATTAAGTGTCTGAAGCTGGATTTGAACTCAGGTCCTCCTGACTCTAGGGTCAATGCTCTATCCACTGTGCCACCTAGCTGCCCCCATTTCATAAATTCTTAACTCTTGAATTTTGTTGTTCAAAACATTTAGAGTATCCCCAGACTTATACACAAGGTCTACTTCATATTTCAGTTGTACTTTATGAAAGTGAATACTTACTATTGTGGAATGCTATCATATTTATAATTTCATACTATTGATCCATAACCCCAATATCTAAGTAATCATCTGAGGATTATCCATTAGTTGGACCAACAAGTAATCCAGACTTAAAAATAGAAGACATTCAAGGACAATGATATTCAAGAAATTATTTAACTATAAAACTGCAAAATTTGGGCCACTGGGTAATACAAAGAATAGAGTGCCAGATCTGGAGTATTTATTTTCCTGAGATCAAATCTGACCTCAGACACTTATTACCTATGTAACCCTGGGCTTAACCCTGTTTGCCTCAATTTCCCTATATGTAAAACGAACTGGAAAAGGAAATGGCAAACCACTCTAGTATCTTTACAAAGAAATCCCAAAATGGGGCCACAAAGAATCAGACAGGGCTGAAATGACTGAAGAGCAACAACAACAAAACTATTACAACCTCACAGGGTTGTGAGAATAAAATGACATAAAATTTGTAATGCATGAATCACTGTGTCTGGCAAATAGTACTCTATAAATGCTTATTCCCTTCCCCCTCTTTCTTTCTTCCAATAAAAGCAACAGCAAGAATCAGCAAGTTGAATATACAGTTAAATAACTATATTATTAATGAAATTTCATTTACATCAACAGGTAATTTTATAACAGTGCTTACTTTGACATCATCAAATAATAAATCTCCATTCTCAAAGAAGACAATGACATCAGGGAGGTGATGCTATGACAAGTATATGAATTGGACTTAAGTGAGGGTACTATGCTAAGTCACCAGCCTCACTTTCTCCTCCAGAGTCATCTGGGTCCAGTGGCCAGATATGAATCAGGATGACTGGAGATGGCTCTGGATATGGCAAATAAGATTAAGTGGCTTGCCCAAGGTTACACAGATAGTGAGTATCAAGTGTCTGTGTTTGGATTCAAACTCCTGTCCTCCTAACTCCAAGGCCAGTGCTGTATCCACTGGGCCACCTAATCTGTTAGAGGAAAGAAAGAAAAACCCTCCAAAACAAAATAGATCTAAAAATAAAACAGCATTCAGAACAACAATCTCACTGGTAACTTCAAGAGCAAGAAAAATATAAAACAACATAAATGAGAAATGAAAACATAATTCAAAAGGAAATTTCATATCATTTTTAAAATGCAAAAATTTTAAAAATTTAAATATTTTAAAATTTTAAATATTTCTTTATTTAAATATCCATTATTTTTCTTAATTAGTTGCTAATTTGAAGTTAAATTAAACTTTAAATTTAAGATAAAGAGAAAATAATGAATACTATTTCAAATAAAAATTATAAAAATATTAACTATATTTAAGTTAGGTATAGTAACTGAATGAAGGTTAATTTTAAAAAAACCATTTAAATGTTTTAAAACCTCAGAGAACAAAAATCCCCAAACAAAAAAGAATAATTCCAAAATTCCCACTTGCAACCACTAGATGGTGGCATTCAGTAATGTTTGAAGGTTTTAGGTATGCCAAGAAACCCAAAACTCCCAACTCCCAACCTGGACATTTCAGAATCCTGTATCTTACTCACACCTACAATTCAATAGCTTAGTGATGAACGGTCTTGCATCTCATTGTTCATCTATTTCTAACATTTAGAAACTTGTAATAAAAATATATACAATATAAATAAAAACTGTAAGAATTTTTCATTGATTCAAAGCCCTCAAAGGGACTAGGGGTTGAGGATAGGTAGAAGGGTAATGAAAAGAATGCCAGTATCTACAGTTGGTTTGTCTTTTTGGTTTCTTTACTTTTGTATCACAAGTCTCTTATGGACTATTCCTTTGAGAGTTCTCTAGATACAATTAATGTGTGATGGGCACCTGGCCAATGGAGCTCCATTCTTAGAGTACTAGAAGTGTACTCTGCCTTGAGAATTGCCAGTCCTTGAGAAAAAGGGTAAGAGAACCTGAGACTATGTAATGAAAAGGACCTGGTTGGAAACATACAGACATTCTGTAACTAGTTCTGGTCTACTAACCATGATGGAAAAGAGACAGACTAATAATTCCCTTCTGAGTCAGAACTGGGTCTATTCAAAAGGGATTAAGAAACTCTTTCCTGGTCAGTTACTGTTCGAATGAGAGAGATATATTGTAAGCCTCTGGATAAGAGAGAAATTGCTTAAATAACTGGAAAATACAATGTAGGAAAAAGCAGGGAAGGGTGGAGAAAATTAAACCTTAAGTATCCTTTTGTGGGTCCCAAAGAACAGCAACATCTCCCAGTCTCAGTCCAATCCAATATCTATATTTTGAACTTAAAATAGGAGATAAAAATTAATATTACTTTGAAATATGAGATTATAGAATATTTATTTTACCTTCTATGCTGATATAACACAGGGAACCAGTCTTCTGTAGCAACATAATTTATCATTAAGAACCTTTCTAATGGGGTAGCTAGGTGGCACAGTGGATAAAGCACCAGCCTTGGAGTCAGGAGTACCTGGGTTCAAATCTGGTCTCAGACACTTAATAATTACCTAGCTGTGTGGCCTTGGGCAAGCCACTTAACCCCACTTGCCTTGCAAAAAAAAAAAGGACCTTTCCAGTTTTGTATTTGCTGACATATTTTGATGAGGCATTCTGTAAAATATGAAAGAACTAGAAACCCAAAAATTATGGTGAAATAAGAATGTGGGTATATATAGGGGAATAACCTACTGCCAGGTTAGGTTAAACTAGGCTAAAAGCAACATTTGTGGACAGACTCACCACATTCTACATCTGTCCCAGGTTCATCACCTTTCTCTCTGGGTTTAAATTTTTGTTTGGAATAAATGCAAAATACTCTCCTCTTCCTGCTTTCCTTATTTTCCTCTTCCTCCTCCTTTCCTTTCCTTTCCTTTCCTCTTTTTCCATTCCCCTCTCATAGTGATTTGAGTCTTCTCTTGCAGCCACGTGATGGTTGTACCTCTCAATTGCACAGTCTTCAAATTCATTGCAGCAGACAAGAATATTGTACATGAACGTGTAATTTATTAGGAGAATCAAATGGCATTAACTATAGATTGACAATTGTTTTAATATCAATACATTGGGGTTTTTTAAGATTTTTTTTTGCAAGGCAATGGGGTTAAGTGGCTTGCCCAAGGTCACACAGCTAGGTAATTATTAAGTGTCTGAGACCAGATTTGAACCCAGGTACTCCTGACTCCAGGGCTGGTGCTTTATCCACTGAGCCACCTAGCTGCCCCCCCTTTTTTTAGATTAATACATTGTTTTATGTATAATAGGTTGCAATTAGAATTGAGTCTTTCTACTTCTTAGTTTGTATGAAGAGGTATTGAAGAAAAAGAATTAAGATTTAAACCCTGGGTGGAATTTTCTCCATTATTGCACCTGAGGAAAGGAGAAACAGAAAGGTTCATAGTAATATAGGCATAAAGCTGGAAGCAATTTCAGAAATCACCTAGTCAATCTTCTCTCATTTTATGAATGATGAAACAGGCCAAGGGAAGTTAAATGATTTGTCTTAAGGTCATAGAAAAAAGATTTGGGTTTCAGTTCTCTTACTCTACTGTAAGTGCTCTTTCCATTTTGCCAACAAAAGCGATGAATTGAACTTTATTTGTTTTCACCAGCGCCTGATGGCTCTGGCTCGCTCAGATTCAATCTTCTGCTTGGGTCACTCTCTTCCTCCTCCAATTGTTTTCCTGATCTAAGCTTCTTTCATGTACAATTGTCTTTTGCTTTTGCTTTTCTCCCTACTTCTATCCTCACACTGCAAAAAAGATTCCAAGTGCCAGTCAATCAATCAATCAATCAATTCATCAGTCAATCAATCAATCTGTCAGCGAGCATTTATGAAGTGCCTGCTATGTGTCAGGCTCTTTTGGAGCTCATAGTATAATTGGTTAGACAACATGAAAACCACTATTTATAAATAAGAAAAAATCACAATGGCAAATTCACCTTTTTATTTTGGTTTTGTTTACATTTTCTTATTTTCAGTTGTAAGGGATACTCTTCTATTCCCTGTACTGTCTGTCCAGCAAAAGGAGGGAGCCCAAAGAGTTTATCACAACTTGTGTCATTTTATCCTTCCAGTAAAGTTTTCCCTCAAGGCCACCAGAAGAAACCTGAAATTATCTTGCACACAGTCTAGCCCAGTAGTTACCTATCATTTCCTTTTTTTTGTCTCTGAATTTAATTATGAAAAAAGCCAACATTTACATAGTTCATTAAGATTTCTAAAACCCATTACTTAGCATTTCAAAAACCTAAAGAATATTTATTATTAACCCTTTTTTATAAATGAACAAACTCAGGCAGTCATTGACTCACTCAAGCTATTTTCATTTATTTTTTTAATATTATTTTCTTTTTTTAATTACATACAAAGATAGTTTTTAATATTTATCTTTTTGAGTTTCATATTTTTCTACCTCCCTCCTCTCCCCTCTCCCCATGACAACAAGTAATCTGATACATGTGTACAATCACACAACATATTTTGGTTCTCCATTCAGACTCCATAGTTTTTCTTTTTTTTTTTTTTTCATTAAATCACTATTCCTTTATTCAGTGTCAGGTCTTAAGAAGACAAAGAGAAATGTGCCAGTCTCTGTCCTTAACGAGTTTGCATTTTGATTGACTCCATAGTTTTTCTCTGGATGTGGACAGCATTTTTCATCACAACTCTTTTAGAATTGTCCTTGATCACTGAGAGAAGCGAAGTCTACCACAGCTTATCATCACCACACAATAAAACCCTTTACTCTTAATGTGTACAATGTTCTCCTGGATCTGCTCACTTCGCTCATGCAAGTCTTTCCAGGCTTTTCTGAAATCTACTTGCCCATGATTTCCTACAAAACAATAGTACTACATAACATTCATATACCATAATTTATTCAACCTTGCCTCAATTGATAGGTATCCCCTAAATATGTTTGTACATGTGAATCTTTTTCTCTTTTTTATGATCCCTTTGGGATACAGACCTAGTAGTGGTATTTCTGGATCAAAGGGTGCGCACAGTTTTATAACCCTCTGGTCATAGTTTTAAATTCTCTTCAAATGGTTGGATCAGTTCATAACTCCATCAACAGTGCATTAGTGTCCCAGTTTTCCCAAATCCTCTCCAATATTGATTATTTTCCTTGTCATTTTAGCAAATCCAGAGTTGTTTTAATTTGCATTTCTCTAATCAATAATGATTCAGAGCATTTTTTCATTAGCTTTAATTTTACCTGAGAATTGCCTGTTCATATCCTTTGACCATTTATTTATTGGGGAAAATTTTGTTTTAGAAATGAATTCTTTATCAGAAATACTGTGAAAATTGTTTCCCAGCTTTCTGAGTTCCTTCTATTCTCAGTTTATACAAAAAAAATTTTTTAGTAGTTTGATTGGTATAGCACTGTATAAGTAATTTAATTTAGATAGAATTGTAATTTTTATTATATTACCTCCACACATCTATTGAACAATTGATATTTTTCAATTGTTCAGATCTGACTTGATTTGTGTGAAAAATATTTTGAAATTATGTTCATATAGTTTCTGGAATTGTCTTGGCAGATAGTCTTCCAAGTATTTTATGTTAGCCACAGTTACTTTAAATGGAATTTCTCTATATATCTCTGGGTTCTGTTGGTAATATATATAGACATGCTTATGTGGGTTTATTTTATATCCTGAAACTTGGTTAAAATTATTAATTGTTTCAAGTAGTTTTTAATTTTATTTTTTTTGGATTTTCTAAGTATACCATCATATCAGCTGCAAAAAGTGAGAATTTTGTTTACTCATTGCCTATTCTAATTGCTTAAATTTCTTTTTCTTCTCTTGTTGCTAAAGCTATTATTTCTAATACAGCATAGAATAATTGTGGTGATAATGGGCATCCTTGTTTCACCCCCTGACCTTTCAGGGAATGCTCCTAACTTATCTCTATTACATACAATGCTTGCTGATGGCTTTAGATAGATACCACTTATTTTAAAGAAAATTCCATTTATTCCTATCTCTCTAGTGTTTTTAATAGGAATGGGTATTACATTTTGCCCAAGGCTTTTTCGGTATCTATTGAGATAATCATATGATTTCTGTTAATTTTGTTATTGATTTGATCAATTATACTTATAATTTTCCTAATATTGAATCAACCCTGAATTCCTACATACTCATAGAGTATTATCCTAGTGATAATTTTCTGTAATCTTTTTCCTTTTAAGATAGTATTCCTTTTGGGAAAGGGCTATCCAACCAGTGTTAAATAAAGAAATATTCTTTTTTTTAAAAGAAAGATTTTATTTGAGTTTTACAATTTTCCCCTAATCTTGCTTCCCTCCCCCCATCCCCTAAAGAAATATTCTTAAGAGAAAAATAGAAATTTTTGATCACATACATTGAGAACAAAATCAATTCCTCAATAGATGTGTGTCAAAAGATATGAATAATGAGTTCTTAAAGGAAGAAATCCAAGCTATCAACATCCATATTATAAAAAAGTTAAAAATCACAATTAATTAGAGAAATGCATATTAAAAATTTTTTTGCCTTTTTACTTCATACAGATTAACATAGAGGCAGGAAAAAAAAGGAAAATGAGAATTTTGGAGAAGCCAATGGGAGAACAGGCACATAAATTCACTGTTAGTGGAGGTAGAAATTAGTCTAGCCACCCTGGAAAGTAATTTGGAATTTTATCCCCAAAGTCACCAAACCCTATGTGTCCTTTCACTGTGGTACCACAATTAGGTTTGTCTGTATTCCAGAGATCAAAAAAAGAGGATAAGTAGCTATAAGAACAAAACTATTCATAACATCAATTTGTGTTATAGCAAAGAACTGTGGATGTAATTGTGAGGAATGAAAGGTGTTGTTGGTCTTCACAGGGTGTGGAAGGAGGCCCCTCTGAAATTCATTACAAAGGGGGAATGGCCCCAGCCAGTCACAAAAGTGGAAGAGTTCCTCCTAATCCCATTCCAAAAATAAACTAGATTAGAAGACACTAGTCCTTAACTGGTGAAGAGTAACCCAGAGTCTTGACCTTCTCCTTTTTACATGCTCAAGGAGATCTATCTGTTCTTACTCATTAGTATAATGAGCAGGGTGGGGAAATGTGTAGGAACCAATGTATCAATTAGATTTGTGACCCCAGCCTATGGTTGGCACGAAGGGGCAGGAACAAAATCTTTCAAAGTGCATAAAAGAGCTTGTATTGCTGGGATTTCTCTGCCCCTCTCCTCCACCATGAGAGAGGTGTGCCATTTTGTTAAAGATATCTTAATAAAAGACATTTTAATCACTCTGCACTAATTATTCTCAAGCCATTTATAACAGTAATGTATCCTTAAATGAGCATTTTGAGTCAAAGTCTAAGATCTAGATTATACAGACTATGGAAACTGTTACTCTCTCTCTTTTATTTTTAGCTTTAGATAAAAGCTCAGATATTATTATTATTGTAGCCTTAAGAACTAAGATTGAATGTTATGAGAAAACAACTTGAATAGGAGCAAATTTCTACTAGTTAATTTGTGTGTTCTAGTTGGTTTAGCAGTTTTAAAATGACATTTAAAAAATAAGTTAACATGAAATACTTCCTATGGAATCATGGAGAAAATTTATCTGTGATCCATAAAAATCTCAGAAAACTAGTGTATATGCATATATATATGAGAGGAATAATATATCAATATATATATTTATGTTTGCTATTACTTCAATTTGTTAATAAATTATGTTCTTAACAATTTCTTTAAATAACATATTTAATAGTTTTTATGGGTTATAATGGTGCTAACCTTAATTAATGGGAAGAGATTACAAATTTATTAATGAAAAATAAATTATCCAACATACCCTTGATAGCTATAGGTGATAGAATTAATAAATTAAAATAATAGCAATGAATGAAGCAGAAGTCTGTATTAGGTGAATGTGTCCACTCTCAGATGCTATTTATACCTAGATATTATTTTATGACATGGTTACCACAATTATTATTCTCCAGGCAACAAAACTGATGACCTAAAAGTTTTATTTTTGCTACCCAACCAATAGATACCATAGATAATACAGCCTTCATTCCATAATAATTTACTACTTCTTCAGGATTTCTTGGTGACTTTCCCCTTTGGAAGCCCTGAGACATAGTTAAAGATATTAATAATAATAATAATAATAATAATAATAATAATAATAATCTTTTCTTCCATGCATAATAAGGCACTTGACTAGTTCTCTACAACACAAAGAGAATGCTTAATAAAAATGAAATGAATCATCTAAAAAGATTTCAACTGACAAAATTGTACCCAGGTATTCTTAAACTTGTGTATTTTTTCTTCCATTTATACTCCCCACTCCTGTAATTTTAAGATCTAATCTCTAATAGATGACTGAATGGATATAGCAATGGTCCTGAAGTCAGGAGGATCTGAGTTCAAATTTGACCTCAGACACTTGACTTTTACTAGCTGTGTGCTCTTGGACACTGACTGCCTCACATCCAGGGTCATCTCCAGTCATCCTGATTCAAATCTGGCCACTGGATTCAGATGACTCTTTAGGAGAAAGTAAGGCTCGTGATCTAGCGCAGCCCCTCTCCCCCCAATCCAATTTGAACGCTTGTCATGGCATTACCTCCCTGATGTCATGGTCTTTTTTTGAGAATGAAGGACAAACATCATCAGTAGTACTTCTGTCAGTATCATTAAGGGATGTCAAAACTCAGGCTTTACCATACCTTCTGTATAGGTAATGTTTCTAAATTGTTCATTGTTTCTAAAAATATTCCTGCAATTGGTCACACAAAATCCTTCTAATGTATGGATTGAAGGAAAGTTTTAATTTTCTTGGCATAACCTTTCAGTTAGTATAGAAAGTGTTCACGATTCTCAGAGCACCTGTCTAATTTGAAAGTTTTAGTCATCAGATAGAAAAGATTCTATGGATTAACTAATACCACAATCTCTTCAGAATTTTAAGGTAACTAAGATTACTATAATTTATAATAGAAAGAAATATCTTCTTTGGAAAGCAGTCATAAACTTCTAAATGCTATGAATAGCTTTTGTTCTAACATCCATTTGTTTTATTTATTAAAGGCTTAATTTATTCTATTCATAGAAATGGACACTTACTTGATTTAAAATTTTCCATTACAAAATTTTAAAATTGCATTTTCTAGCATTTCAAAAGTGTTTATGAGAAACTTTCTATTGCTGCTGAAAGGAATAAGATTATTAATCTTAAAAACACTTAAGATTATTAACCTTAAAAACTTAAAAAACACTTATCTTAAGAAGTTTCAAATGTTCTAAACACAGCATTCAGAATCCATTAGCTCCTGTTTTTTCTTTAGGGGTGAGCTGGTCAATGTTTGATCCTCTCAGGAAAAAAATGCACTTCTTGACATGCCTTTAAATTTAATCTGCTTTAGAACCAGAAAAAACATTGTGCACCTTAACAGAAACATGGAGGTGATGATCAACCTTGATGGACAGTGCAACAAACAGGGGCAGTTTTGGGGCTCTCTGTAATGGAGAATACCGTCTGTATCCAGAGAAAGAATTGTGGAGTTTGAACAAAGACCAAAGACTATTACCTTCAAATTAGGAAAAATCCCCATTATCTTATTAGGCAATTTTGCTATCTCATACTTTATTTTTCTTCCTTAAGGATATGATTTCTCTCTCATCACATTCAACTGAGATCAATATATACCATGGAAACAATGTAAAGGCTAACAGAATGCCTTCTGTGGGGGTTGGGGGGAGAGAAGCAAGAATGGGGGGAATGTCATAAAACTCAAAACAAATAAAATCTTTCTAAAATATTTAATCTGCTTTATTAATAGTTTTTAAAGTTTAATAAACAAAATAATAAATCAATCCCTGATTGTAGTTTTAGAGGAATCATCTCTACTCCCAGGAGCTGGCTCCAGCACATCCCTCGTCTTCTCCCATCTCTTATTCATCATACTTTTCATATCTTGATTTTGTACTAGGTATCTAATCAGATTATAACAGCACAACTACACTATTCTTCATTGCTTCTATTCCTCCTAGATATGGCTTATCTTTCTTTTTTTTCAGTTTGTAAACCAACATTTGAATTAAAATTTTTGGTTCTCCAGAGAATACATTTTACAAGTCATGTACCCCTCATTTGCACTTCAACATTTTGTGTTACTCTTTTTAGTTTGACTTCCTGGAAATCCAAAATTCTGACAAATGAAACATTTCCACCTGGCTATACTTCTTTGAACTTCTCCAATATGCTCAGGAACCTCATCATCAGAGATCTAAGCAGCTTTGGTACTCATTAGTACTTTTCTGTATTTCTAATTGGAGGGCCAAGGAAAGAACTCTTCCCATATTTATAATGTAAAATCCACATTTATAATCCAGCAGTTGGCACAGTTTCTAGTACAGCAAATGTTTAATAATTACTTATTGACAGATTGATATATGGTAGTGTGACTTATTTGTTATAGGATTTCTCAGATCTTAAAGTCAGTGATTTGACTTATCAAAGAATGAATCTAGATCACTCAACTTCTCAATACTGTTCTTAGTAATAATAATAATAACAACAACAACAACAAGAAGCAGCACATTGGGATTAGGCAAAGTACAATTGCTACCTCACCTCTATGGTATTTACATGCTATTGCTTTTGACCATTAAGGCTGCCAGTTGTTTCACATTGAAAGAATCAAATAACTTCATAATTTGTCAGAGAAATAAATACTTAGTTTTTTTTCCCTAGGCAGTTCAGTTCTATGTTCTCTATAAGTTCAAGTATCATTTGGCATTATAAATTATATCTTACATGGGGTTATGAATCCAATTAGTTAACATATGAAAAATGTTTCTATATTAACCCAGATCATTCAATTTATTAATAAAGGTTCTATTTAAAAGATATTAGGACCCATTACTGTGCTTCTTCCCTCAAGGACAGTATCTAACAAATCTCACTTGATCTGAATACAAACCCACTTGGGTTCATTCACAAAAGTTTTCCACAAGGGCATTGTCCAGAAAATACATGAAGTTCTGAACCTATTAATACTAACTTTTAAGCATTCAATAAAAACGTCCACTTCTTTTATCTAGGGATGGAATGAAAACGAAGGAGCATCTTTTCTAGGGATAACTTTCTGATGAAATCAATGAAATTATTTGGGCTAAGTTATATTATTGTCATTTTTATATACATTAAAAGTATGATTAAACAGAATCCCAACAGTTAGGAAACAGTTATAGACAATATCCTAACTCTGAAGAGTTGGTGATGGTCCTTTTGATGGATATAATCAGACCTTTATCATGTGACTTCTTGAATATATAATATATAATTCTATTGGTCAAGTTTTGGCATAGTACAAGTCACTAAGTGGACTTACTTGTAAATAGTAGTATCATTATCACTGATTTAAACTGTTCCTTATGGTCATTGAATGTCTCCCAAATATCACCATCAGTAAACAGGAGAAATCTAGTTATCAAAAGAACACTCAATATCTTCATTTTGGGACTTTTTAAGTAAGCATTTTAAAATTACAAGTGGAGTTATTAATGCTATCAAAATAGGATAGCAAAGTGAACTCTAGATCCATGAGAATAGAAGAGGACATCATTTCTGTGTTACAGATGAAAATGTATATTTTAGTTTGGTTTTTTTTTTTTAACAATAGTCATAGTCTACTCTTGGTTTGGAGCTGGGTTAATGTGACTGGAATGTTATCCAAGCAGGCTCTATGAAATTTGTATTGCCATATTGATCACCAACAGTACTTGAAAGATCCTTCCCAATAGGTAACCAATCCATTCTGATGGTAGAAAACCTATCTTTTGATTGGTACTTTTGACCCACTTCCTAAGGTGACTCAACATTGTTCTTTATACAGTGTTCTCTTGGTTCTACTCACTTTACTCTTCATCATTTTGTGCAGTCTATCCAGATCCATCTGTTAATAATATTAAATTACCGTGCTGTAAAATGATATCTGGAAAATTAGGTCTAAGCTTATCTTCCTCCATTGTCACTAGGCAATCATGATCCCCTAGTCCTCTTCAGGAAATAGTAGTAGGTTTTATTTGATTATATCATCCTAGAATAATATTTGGGTTAGTAAACAGGACTTGTTCATAAGTAGTTTGATGTCATGGCTAATGGACTTGCAATATAGTCATTACATGTACTTGATCCAAACCTAAAGAGGTTGTTCTATCAATGTCCTTTCAACATTATTGCAGCACCTAAGTCCTGATAAACTTACCAACAGCAACAAATCTGAGAAATAGTTTGTACAATATATGAGTTACTTTTGAATGTACCTACGTTGTTTCTTTGTTATGTATAATTTTAAAAGTGCTATGGTCAGTTTCTTGCACAGACTTGCATATGCAATTACTCTGGTTACTGCTATTTTCTTCTTTTCAATACATTAGCTATTAATTCAAGGATTGATTAAGTATAGTTTCTTTTCAGACTAACCTTTGGCTTAGTTGGCAGGATCCTGGGTCAGTGAAGGATCAGTGAGTAAACTTTCTGCAGTTATTTGTGGTCACTCTAGCAGATAGGAGATGTTGACTTTCTAAGTGTTCCAGCTGGGATTTGGTTCACTGACTCATATTTCTTAAAGTATATCGAAGTCTAGTCATTGTGAGTGGTGGGAAATTGGTGCCTCTGGCTCTAAAGAGATTCTACCTGCTCTGTAACTAAAATGGTGAAGACATATAGTAAATCTGACATGCTGTTTGTTCTCTCTCTCAACTAATGGAATTTCCTCTCTCTGGGAAGGAGTTGGGGAGGGATGTCCACTTCCACCCTAGGACAAATGTAAGGTTGTTCACACAAAATTAACCTTGGAGGGGCAGCTAGGTGACTCAGTGGATAGAGCACTGGCCCTGGAGTCAGGAGTACCTGAGTTCAAATCCTGCCTCAGACACTTAATAATTAATTAGTTGTGTGGCCTTGGGCAAGTCACTTAATCCTATTGCCTTGCAAAAACCTTAAAAAAAAACCCTAACCTTGGAAAAAACCTTCTGAGTGTCAGAGGTTAAGATCTCCTGGGTCCCATAGTGGGTAACCACTGCCCTATGGGAGGTTCCCCTCTACAAACAATACAGCATTTCTTGAAGGAAATTACCCCTAATCAAAGGATGAACATATTCTTGGCTTACTAGAAAATTTGTACTTTTTTCACATCATGAACACAGCCTTTGAAGGTGAAATACTTATTCAATAGATCACATTTTAAGTGTCTTCTTCCCAGAAGAGACTAATTATCAGTAGTTATAAATTTCAGCTTCAAATATGTCTTTGTCAAAGGATGTTTGTGAATCTTCTGTATTCTAAGCACTTCTTTTCTAATGGAAATAACTGTCCTGAACTGGATCTATACTGTCCATTAAGTATCTTCCTAAACTCCCTTTTTGAAGAGACTCCAGAGAGAGAGCTAAATCTAAGTTTTAAGTGATTTTCTCTGGGCCTCTGGGGCAGAGGTATAAAGAGTTACAGTTGAAAATGGACTGACTCCTCCCCTTAGAGAACAGGTTCCCTCAGGGCTCAACCTGGTGTTTACACTCCTGGGGGCAGAGTAGATCTTTGTGTATACATATTTTGTTTGTTTTGGAGTTATTTTTTTTAGGTTTTTGTAAGGCCGTGGGGTTAAGTGACTTGCCCAAGGTCACACAGCTGGGTAATTATTAAGTCAGGTCCTCTAGCCACCTAGCTGCCTCTTTGGTGCTATTTCTAAGGAGTTGAAAAAGTTAGGCTTACTTAGTAGTGACTGAGAGGATAAAGGAATTGCTGTCTTTTTTGTCTTTTTCTATAGAGGCCAGGTGACATGGTAGATTGATGATGGCCTTGGAGGCAGGAACACGTGTATTTATTTACTTATCTATCTCTCTATTTACTTTTAGGGTTTTTTTTTGCAAGGCAAACGGGGTTAAGTGGCTTGCCCAAGGCCACACAGCTAGGTCATTATTAAGTGTCTGAGGCCGGATTTGAACCCAGGCGCTCCTGACTCCAGGGCCGGTGCTCTATCCACTGCCTCGGAGCCGCCCCAGCACTATTTATGAAGAGACTAGAGCGCCGGGCCAGACGCCAATCCCCGCATCTACAGAAGAGGTAGGAGCCCCTCCGGGCACTAACTGGGGCTGAAGGGAAGCGGGGCGGGGAGGGGGGAGGAGTGCACCATCTGGCCTCGGCAGTTGGGAGGCTGAAAAGCCCAGGGGAGGCCGAAGCACCGCCCCGAAACCTTTCTGTTTAGGAGCCTGTTATCCTCACTCACAAGGGCGGCGGGTGACGAGCTGGGGATTTTCTTTTATTTCCTAGAACTTTTGCGTAGGCGCGGTTTATAATTTTTAAAAAATACATATAATTTCTTTCCCTCGTCCCGGGCTGCCGTCGGACTCTTCAGGGAAGACAACACCAAAATAAGAAACTAAAAAAAAAAAAAAAAACCTTTTGACAAGGGATTTTCTCAGTGCGCCTGCGCAAACGGGTAGCGGTCAAACCAGCCGCGGTTCCCTCCGCTGCCCACCAGGGGGAGCTGCGAAATAATTGGCGACCCGTTTCCTCCCTCCCTCCCTCGTCCCCCATTGTCGCGGACTGCGGCCCAATGAGGAAGGCGGCGGGGGAGGCGGCCGCGGCGCTCTAGCCTCCCCGCTCGGCTCTCCGTTGCCTTGGTCCTCCAGCGCCCCCTTGGGAGGCCCGGCCCGGCCGCCCGGTTGCTAGGCGGAAGCGCGGCGGCTCCTGCGGCGGGCTAGAAGGCGGGACGGCCGCCGGGAAGGTTTGAATAGCGGGGGGGAAGCCGGCCACGGGCGCCGCAGCCTCCGCGGGCGCGTCCGGCGGAAAGAGCGGGCGGGAGCGGCCCGGGCCCGGGGCCGCGACGCGAGCGGGGGTCCAGGGCCGCCGAGGGGCGGCAGCCGCCCGCCGAGGCCCGCCGGCCCGGGCGCGGGGGCGCGGCGCCGGCCTCGGGGTCTGCCCCGCGCCGGGGCCTGCGCGCACTCGAGACCCTTTTCTCCTGCTCGGAAAACCAGCGGCAAAAATGGTCTCCAAGTCCGACCAGCTGTTGATCGTGGTGTCCATCCTGGAAGGTGAGCCCCCCACGCCCCCCCACTTTTGTTAACGAGGACAGTGGCGGGGGGGGGGCGGGGAGGAGCCCCCCCCCCCCCGCCCCTCTGCCGCTCTTTAAATTTTAAAGGAACAGGGTGGGTTTCTGCGGGCGCCTGTGGGCCTTGAGGGGAAAACAGGCCTGAAGCTTCAGAAACTTTGAAACCAGAAGCCAGACCCCGTCCCCAGGGTGCGCAGCAGCCCCCGGGGGGACGCCCCCGGCGGGGCGCGGGCCGGGCACCTGCTGCTGCTGCCGCCGCCGGTGCCCGCCCCAAGCCGGGCTTCGTATGGCGCTTTCTAATGTAATGTAATATGATCTGATCACTTATTTATATTACATTTGTATCATTTATAATAGAACGTACCCATTTGTAGTCATGGTATTTATAACATGTTTACTTAGATTTACATTATGATATATGTTCATATTATGTTTATATTTATAACATAGCTGTTTATATTATGTTCATATTATTTATGTTTGTTTATATTATGTATATGTTTATTAATATTACATTTCCATTACTATAATGTACATTACAGTCATATTACTTATAATGTAATATATTTATGTTACATTTACATTATTTATAATATATCTATGTATATTATATTTGACTTAATATACTTATAGCTATACTATTGATTAGTATTATTCATATATACTATGCTGTTTATATTATTTATGATATAACATATCTATTTATATCATATTTATATTCATGACATATCCATTCATATTGTTTATAATATGTTTATTTATCTATTTATATCATATTTATATTCTTGACATATCTATTCATATTATATTTCTATTGTTCATAATATATATTTATTTACTTATATATTTATATTCCTGACATATCTATTCATATTATATTTGTATAGTTTATAATACATGTTTATTTAACCATTTATATCATTTATATTCCTGACATATCTATTCGTATTATATTCGTATTGTTTATACTATATTTTTATTTATCTATTTATATCATATTTATATTCTTGACATATCTATTCGTATTATATTCCTATTGTTCGTAATATATGTTTATCTATTTATATCATATTTACATTCCTGACATATCTATTCGTATTATATTCGTATTGTTTATGATACATATTTATCTATTTATATCATATTTATATTCCTGACATCTATTCGTATTATATTCGTATTGTTTATACTATATATTTATTTATCTATTTATATCATATTTACATTCCTGACATATCTATTCGTATTATATTCGTATTGTTTATGATACATATTTATCTATTTATATCATATTTACATTCCTGACATATCCATTCGTATTATATTCGTATTGTTTATACTATATGCTTATTTATCTATTTATATCATATTTACATTCCTGACATATCCATTCGTATTATATTCGTATTGTTTATACTATATGCTTATTTATCTATTTATATCATATTTACATTCCTGACATATCCATTCGTATTATATTCGTATTGTTTATACTATATGCTTTTTTATCTATTTATATCATATTTACATTCCTGACATATCCATTCGTATTATATTCGTATTGTTTATACTATATGCTTATTTATCTATTTATATCATATTTACATTCCTGACATATCCATTCGTATTATATTCGTATTGTTTATACTATATGCTTATTTATCTATTTATATCATATTTACATTCCTGACATATCCATTCGTATTATATTCGTATTGTTTATACTATATGCTTATTTATCTATTTATATCATATTTACATTCCTGACATATCCATTCGTATTATATTCGTATTGTTTATACTATATGCTTATTTATCTATTTATATCATATTTACATTCCTGACATATCCATTCGTATTATATTCGTATTGTTTATACTATATGTTTATTTATCTATTTATATCATATTTACATTCCTGACATATCCATTCGTATTATATTCGTATTGTTTATACTATATGTTTATTTATATTTATATTATTTATGGTTTATATTATTTATGGTGGAATATGTCTATATTATAAATCTATTTATATTAATTTACATTATACTTACGTTGTTTATGACATGATATATTTATTTATAAAGGCTCTTTACAAATGTGATCTCAGTGATCTACAAACAATCTACAGTGATCTACAAATAAGGGGAATTTCTGTGGCAGGGAAAAAAGTGACTTTGCATGTAGCAAGTTTGTGTTTGGATTTGAACTCAAGTCGTTCAACAAAAAGTAAATGCTGGGAATACCAAGAAAAGTAAAAGTGCAGCCCCAGCCTTCCAAGTGACAAGTCAGACATCTGTGTACAAATATGCTTATAGAAGATAAATCAACAGAGGGGGAAGGCACTACATTTAAGGGGGATGAGGGAAAAAACTTTCTCCGGGATTCCTGATTACAGAATCATGGTTCTATCCACTGTTACCTGCCACCATATAGGTTTTAATCAGGAGTATCTAATGTCTTATGATTTAAAGAACTACATATTTATGCAGTATAGTTTCTAAGTTTGTTTTATTTAACATCTCTCCAGCATTATATGTGTTAGGCATTGCAAAATGTAGATTTTATTGGTCAGTTCAACAGTTGATGGGATCACTCTTTTCAAGATTATGTGGAGAATTTGGGAGATTTAAAAATATTTTTCTTATGTATTTGATTTTTTTTTGGCAAGATGTATTGCTGTGTAGAAATTTTAAAAATTATGAGGGGATGCTTCTGGAGAAAAAAATGGAAACAAGCGTTTCAAGTCAATGAAAATTTGAAAGGAAAGACCAATTTCCAGTTACAGAGTATTAGATCAAGGATAATTTTAATTGTATATAAAAAAAGAGGGCATTTTTTAATTCAAAGTTATGAAATATACCCTCTTCAAATTATTTTTGTCCCTTGAACCAACTAGTCAGTAAATATTCTCATTGCTCATTGTTTTTCTAGGCACTATAGGAGAAAGAGAACTATAGCTATGACTTAATCTTAGAGTGCTTATTGATGGTGATAGAATGTCATGGACGGGAAATGGTTAACAGTAGTTTGGAATAAAATTCAGAATGGAAAGTAATATGGAATAAGCCTGGAAAGGTAGGTAAGTGCTACATTGTGAAAGACTTCAGCTGCCTCTTTGAAGATCTTGTATTTTACAGTAGAGGGGTAATAGGAATGTACTGAAGAATTTTGAATGTGTTGGAATGTATGTGGCATGGTGCAAAATGTACTTTAGGACTATCAGTTTGATAACTATGGAAGATGGTTTAGTGAAGGAAGATTCTAGACAGGGAAACCAGTTAAACAATTTTAATAGTGTAGGTGAGAGATCACAAGAGCCTAAATTGTGATGAAAGTCTGACCTACAGTAGAGACTTATACAGATCAAATTAGTAGTGATTGAATAGGATTATTGAAGAAGTAAAAGTAAAGGTTGACTCCAGATATGGAAACCAATAAGACTGACTAGAAATATTGTGCTGTCAGAAATGGGGAGAAGTTTTGGGTTATATGGGGGTTGTGGAGAATAATTTTTATTTTGATCTTTTTGAGTTGGTGATGATTAGAATCTAGGTACAGATTTCCAGACAGATGTCTGGTATTGGTAATGTGATATTGGAGTTTAAGAGAAAAATAGTATCTGTATTTTTATATGTTTGAGAGATGATACATACCCATGATATCAAATGAGAATATGATGATGTTTGTTCTTCCTTCTCAAAGAAGACCATGACATCAGGGAAGTGATACCTTGACAAGCAAATGAATTGGGTTTGATTAAGGGGTACTGGGTTAAGTCACCAGCCACACTTTCACTGCCAGCACCATCTGGCCAGATAGGATTCTGGACGATTGGAGACTGCTCTAGATGTGAGGCAATCAGGGTTAAGTGACTTGCCCAAGGTCACACAGCTCTTTTAAGTGTCAAGTGTCAGAGGCTAAATTTGAACTCAGGTCTTCCTGACTCCAGGACTGGTGCTCTATCCATCTAGCTGAGAATATAGAAATCAAACAGACAAGGGCCTGTGAATCTTAGTGGACATAGGACTCGGGAGAATGTTTCAGTGAAGGAGTAGTCAGGAGGAGAATGAAGAGCACTGTAACAAAATTCAGGGCAGGAAAGAATGACTGGTAGAAAGTGTTTTTGGAAAGTGTTGACAGCTGTAGAGAACCAATTAGCAATATAATGAGATATAAAGATAAGGAGAAAAGAGCATTGAATTTAGCAGTTTAAAGCTGATTTGTTTCCTTGTAGAGAAGTTTCAAGCAAATCAGGGAGCCTGATTGAATGAATGAAAACAGCATTTATTGATTACTTAACTATATTTAAAGCTCTGTGCTAAGCAGTGGATATACAAACTGAAAAGTAAGACCATTCTTTTTTTAAATTTATTTTTATTAAAGATATTATTTGAGTATTACAATTTCCCCCCAAACTTGCTTCCCCACCCCCCACAGAAAGCACTCTGTCAGTCTTTACTTTGTTTCCATGTTGTACCTTGATCCAAATTCGGTGTGATGAGAGAGAAATCATATACTTAAAGAGAAGTCTAAGAGGTAACAAGATCAGACAATAAGATATCTGTTTTTTTTTCTAAATTAAGGGGAATAGTCCTTGTACTTTGTTCAAACTCCACAGCTCCTTCTCTGGATGCAGATGGTACTCTCCTTTGCAGACAGTCCAAAATTGTTCTTGATTGTTGCACTGATGGAATGAGCAAGTCCTTCAAGGTTGAACATCACTCCCATGTTGCTTTTAGGGTGTACAGTGTTTTTCTGGTTCTGCTCATCTCACTCAGCATCAGTTCATGCAAATCCCTGCAGGTTTCCCTGAAATCCCATCCCTCTTGGTTTCTAATAGAACAATAGTGTTCCATGACATTCATATACCACAGTTTGCTAAGCCATTCCCCAATTGAAGGACATTTACTGGATTTCCAATTCTTTGCCACCATAAACAGGGCTGCTATAAATATTTTTGTACAAGTAATGTTTTTATCCTTTTTCCTCATCTCTTCAGGGTATAGACCCAGTAGTGGTATTGTTGGATCAAAGGGTATGCTCATTTTTGTTGCCCTTTGGGCATAGTTCCAAATAGCTCTCCAGAAAGGTTGGATGAGTTCACAGCTCCACCAACAGTGTAATAGTGTCCCAAATTTCCAACGTCCCTTCCAACAATGATCATTATCCTTCCTGGTCATACTGGCCAATCTGAGAGGTGTGAGGTGGCACCTCAGAGAAGCTTTAATTTGCATTTCTCTAATAATTAATGATTTAGAGCATTTTTTCATATGGCTATGGATTACTTTGATCTCTTCATCTGTAAATTGCCTTTGCATATCGTTTGACCATTTGTCAATTGGGGAATGGCTTTTTGTTTTAAAAATATGACTCAGTTCTCTGTATATTTTAGAAATGAGTCCTTTGTCAGAATCATCAATTATAAAGATTGTTTCCCAATTTATTACATTTCTTTTGATCTTATTTACATTGGTTTTCTCTGTGCAAAAGCTTTTTAATTTAATGTAATCGAAATCATCTAATTGGTTTTTGGTGATGTTCTCCATCTCTTCCTTAGTCATAAATTGTTCTGACAGGTCTGACAGATCTGACAGGTAGACTAGTCCTTGATCTTCTAATTTGCTTATAGTATTGTTTTTTATGTCTATGTCCTGTAACCATTTGGATCTTATCTTGGTAAAGGGTGTGAGGTGCTGGTCTAATCTAAGTTTCTTCCATACTAACTTCCAATTATCCCAGCAATTTTTATCAAAGAGGGAGTTTTTATCCCAATGGCCAGACTCTTTGGGTTTATCAAACAGCAGATTACTATAATCATCTCCTGCTTTTACACCTAGTCTATTCCACTGGTCCACCACTCTATTTCTTAGCCAATACCAAACAGTTTTGATGACTGATGCTTTATAATATAATTTTAGATCTGGTAGGACTAAGCCACCTTCTTTTGCACTTTTTTTCATTAAGCTCCTGGCAATTCTTGACTTTTTATTTCTCCATATGAATTTACTTACAATTTTTTCTAACTCATTAAAGTAATTTTTTGGAATTTTGATTGGTAGGGCACTAAACAGATAGTTTAGTTTTCGTAGAATTGTCGTTTTTATTATATTAGCTCTACCTATCCATGAGCAGTTGCTATTTGCCCAGTTATTTAAATCTGATTTAATTTGTGTGAGAAATGTTTTATAATTGTTTTCAAAAAGATTCTGAGTCTGTCTTGGCAAATAGACTCCCAAATATTTTATATTGTCTGAGGTTACTTTGAATGGGATTTCTCTTTCTAGCTCTTCCTGCTGTTTCTTGCTAGACATATGTAGAAAAGTTGAGGATTTATGAGGGTTTATTTTATAACCTGCAACTTGGCAAAAATTGCTAATTGTTTCCAGTAGTTTTTTTTAGATGATTTCTTGGGATTCTCTAGGTAGACCATCATGTCATCTGCAAAGAGTGAGAGTTTTGTCTCTTCCTTCCCAGTTCTAATTCCTTCAATTTCTTTTTCTTCTCTAATTGCTGATGCTAACATTTCTAATACAATATTGAATAGTAGTGGTGATAATGGGCACCCTTGTTTCACCCCTGATCTTATTGGGAATGCCTCTAGCCTCTCCCCATTGAATAGAATGCTTGTTGATGGTTTCAGATAGATACTGTTAATTATTCCAAGGAACAGTCCATTTATTCCTACACTCTAGTGTTTTTAATAGGAATGGATGCTGTATTTTTTTCAAAAGCTTTTTCAGCATCTATTAATATGATCATATGGTTTCTGATAGGTTTGTTGTTGTTGATCTAATTGAATATACTAACAGTTTTCCTAATATTGAACCAACCTTGCATTCCTGGAATAAATCCTACTTGATCATAATGTATTACCCTAGTGATGACTTGTTGTAATCGTTTTGCTAAGATTTTAATTAGGATTTTTGTATCTATATTCATCAGGGAAATAGGTCTATAATTTTCTTTCTGTTTTTAACTCTTCCTGGTTTAGGTAACAGTACCATATTGGTTTCATAGAAAGAGTTAGGCAGAGTTCCATTTTTCCCTATTTTTCCAAAGAGTTTATATAGGATTGGGACCAATTGTTCCTTAAATGTTTGGTAGAATTCACTTGTGAATCCATCAGGCCCTGGATATTTTTCTGGGGGGAGTTTAGTAATGGCTTGTTGAATTTCTTTTTCTGAGATAGGGTTGTTTAGGTATTTAATCTCTTCTTCATTTAACCTGGGCAACTTATATTTTTGTAAATATTCATCCATTTCACTTATATTATCAAATTTATTGGCATAGAGTTGGGCAAAATAATTTTGAATTATTTCTTAATTTCCTCCTCATTGGTGGTGAGTTCAGCTTTTTCATTTATGATACTAGCAATTTGGTTTTCTTTTTTTTAATCAAATTGACCAGAGGTTTATCAATTTTTTTGTTTTTTTTTATAATACCAACTTTTGGTTTTATTTATTAATTCAATAGTTTTTTTTGCTTTCAGTTTTATTAATTTCTCCTTTCATTTTTAGAATTTCTAATTTGATATTTAATTGGGGATTTTTGATTTGTTCTTTCTCTAATTTTTTTAGTTTCATGTTTAGTTCATTGATTTCCTCTTTCTCCAATTTATTCATATAAGCATTTAGAGCTACAATATATCCCCTGACTGTTGCTTTGAATGAATCCCATAGGTTTTGGTATGTTGTTTCATTATTATCATTATCTAGGATAAAATGGTTAATTCTATAATTTGTTTTTAGGTCCACGCATTTTTCAAAATGAGGTTATTCAGTTTCCAATTTGTTCTGGGTCTATATCTCCTTGGCTCAGTATTGCATATGACTTTTATTGTATTGTGATCTGAGAAAGATGTATTCACTATTTCTGCCTTTCTGCAGTTGATCATTAGGTTTTTATGTCTTAGTACATGGTCAGTTTTTGTATAAGTTCCATGTACTGCAGAGAAAAAGGTATATTCCTTTCTATCCCCATTCAGTTTCCTCCATAAGTCTACCATATCTAATTTTTCTAACAATCTATTTACCTCCCTAATTTCTTTCTTGTTTGTTTTATGATTTGATTTATCTAGATCTGATAGTGGGAGGTTGAGGTCTCCCACTAGTAGAGTTTTGCTGTCTATATCTTCCTGTAGTTCTTTCAGTTTCTCCTGTAAGAAGTTGGGTGCTTTCCCACTGGGTGCATATATATTCAATATTGAAATGACTATTATCTATTGTACCTTTTAGGAGGATAAAGTTTCCTTCCTTATCTCTTTTAATGCTATCTATTTTTGCTGCTGCTTTGTCTGAGATAAGGATTGCTACCCCTGCTTTTTTTTTGCTTCAGCTGAAGCAAAATATATTTTGCTCCAACCTTTTACCTTTCCTCTATGTGTATCTCTCTGCTTCAAATGAGTTTCTTGTAAGCAGCATATTATAGGATTCTGGTTTTTAATTCACTCTGCTATTTGCTTATGTTTTAAGGGAGAGTTCATCCCATTCACATTCAAGGTTATGATTACTAATTCTTTTTTGCCCTCAGTGTTATCTTCCCTCTGTTTGTATTTTCCCCCCTTCCCCCCCTTTTATCCATATTCCCCAGTCTTTTGTTTCTGAATACCACCCCCTTCAGTGTGTTTGCCCTCCTATATCACACCCTCCCCTTTCTTTCCTCTTTCCCTTTTTTCCCTTTCCCTTCCCTTCCTTTTGTTATTTCCCCCACTCCCCTTCCCTTTCTCTGTCCCCCCTCCCCTTTTCCCCTTTTAATACTTGAAAGGTTAGATGTTTTATAAGTTAACTGAGTATGTGTAGGTTGACTTTAAGCCAAGTCTGATGAGAAGAAGATTCAGGTGTTTCTCCTCTGCTCCCTTCTTCCCCACTATTACCATAGGTTTTTTTTGTACCTCTTAGTGTAATGAGATTTACCCCATTCAATCCCCTCCCTCCTCCCATCTCTTTCCTGTCCCCCTTTTTAGGGAGGTAGTGTTATTTTTTTTAGATCATTCTATCTAAGTCATAGAAAATTCTGAGTGTCTGTCCCTCATAGTTCTGTATATTCTATCAAATAGAGTCAAAATTCCTGAGAGTAATTAGAGTCTTTCTCCCAAGTGGGGTTAAAGCCAGTTACATCCCATTAGATAGTAGTCTCATGGATAGGTCATGAATGTCCATGGCTAGGTGTATTCTCTCTGTTAGAGTTACATTTCTCAAAGTTTATGAGAATCTTCCCCCCCCCCCCCATGCTGCGATATAGCCAGTTTCAACTTGCTGGATTGCATTTTTTTTTCCTTTTACTGCCCCCCCCCTTTTTTTACCTTTTCATGTGTCTCTTGAACCTCCTGTTTGATGTCCAAATTTTCTGTTTAGCTCTGGTCTTTTCATCAGAAATTTTTGGAATTCTTCCATTTCATTAAATGTCCAAAGTAAGACCATTCTTGATCACAAGCATTTCACATTCTATTGGGGAGATAACACATTTGGAAGGTTTCAGATGAAAGAGAAATGTCCCTTGACTCTTTGGACTTGCAGTGTATGAGTTATCCTAGACTCCTCATGTGGGAGTCATCCCATACTTCACCTTTGTAACCCCTCTGGTACTTTCTTCTAGGATCAAATAACTCTGGAGGGTGTACCCTAAAGTGGTGGTAGTGTCAGAAAAGAAAAGTTTCCTGTAAACTTGGCTTGCTCATATTTTAAAATTTTAATTTGAAAAGGTTTCAGAATTGTTTGCAAATTTAAATGAGAGCTTCTGGTTTATAGCGTATTCAAAAATCTGTCAATCCTTTGATTTGAAGAACTGTTTAAATAAAATGCTCATCTTTATGAAAATTCAGTACTGTCATTTTTCATATATCTATATTTTTCTGAATTAAATCTTCAACTATAATTTGACTAAAGTGATTTTTATGTATGTACAATTAATATGAAGCCTTATTTTTTTCAGGGCGTCATTTTCCTAAGCGTTCAAAACATATGCTTATAGTAGAAGCAAAGTTTGATGGAGAACAGTTGGCTACTGATCCTGTGGACCATACTGACCACCCAGAATTCGCCACTGAATTAGCTTGGGAAATAGATAGAAAAGCACTTCATCAGCACAGGTGACTATTAATACTAAGATCTACCTAAAATTGCTTTAATATTTTCTACTTATTTTTCTCTTTGGGTCTACAAAACAATATATTTAAACTTTCTTAATCAAATGTAATTAACTGTGACATATGAAATAATAAACATTTTGATTTTGTTATGAAGATGTGCCTTAGGTAAAATTAGATTGTGTAGAATGATAAAATTTTAGAGCTAGAAGAAAAAGGTGGCAGAATAAGTGGTCATGATTAAGCCCAGCTCCCGATACTCCTTCAAAACTGTGACAAAGTAAAGTAAAATAAAATGATAATGGAAAGAAATTTTCACAGGAGAACTAATAGAATGAAACGAATGAATAAACCAAAAAAAGAGCCTAGTATGATGACTAACAGCTAGGAAGTATAAAAACCTGAGAAAAAATTTCCAGAATGAAAAAAACAAAGCCACAGTTCACCTCTGGAAAAGAGAAAGGACTTACTACAACACCTACAGAATAGTTTAAAATTATATTAAGAGATAGAAAGGAAGATCTAGCATCTATAAATTGGAAATGAGATTGCTAAAGGGAAAATTCAAGAAGAGGAACATGAGAGGACAATGTAGAAAAAGATAGTGGAAAACATAGTATAGAAGAAGTCTGTATTCTATATTCCAGGAATTTGCTTAGGAAAATTATCTGTAAGTATTGTAGGGAAAAGGGCTAATTCCAGTTTGATAGAATCTAGAGAATGCCAATGTAGAAGAACTTCAAACTTAACCCGTTTGGAAAATTAGTCACCAAATTGCAGAACTTTAATGTCAAAGAGAGAATATCAGAAGACACCAAATCTTAATTCATAGTATTAATCTAATAAGAAATTAAAAAATGAATTGTGGTTTAATGGGTAGAGTGAGGAAGATTATTAAGCTTATAGATTTAGAACTCCAAAGTGAGCTGAGCTTTAGAAATAGGAATGACCCTAAGAGGCCATATAATCCAACTCCTTCCTTTAATGGAACTGACACCCAGAGAGTTTAAGTTCCAAAGCTATTGAGTTGGAGGCATGATTTGAACTGGCATGGAATTCTGACTTTGATAGAGATAAATTACTTAACTTTTCTGTTCATTTTTTTTTCTTCAGATTTTTCAAGGCAATGGGGTTAAGTGGCTTGCCCAAGGCCACATGGCTAGGTAATTATTAAGTGTCTGAGGTCGGATTTGAACCCAGGTACTCCTGACTCCAAGGCTGGTGCTCTATTCAATGCGCCACCTAGCTGCCCCTTCTGTTCATTTTTAAAAGGGTGATAACTCTCTGTATTACCTTTCTCAGAGACTGGGTTCTTAGTTTCAGATTAGATAATTGTATTTAAAGTGTTTTTTAATGCTTAAGGCAACCTTGTAAATATCTGTTTTATTATGTACTATTCAAAAGAAAGTGAAATGTTTCTTGAAAATTGGTTCCCATAATGAAAGATAATCAAACAAGGTGGTGAGGAGGAATGAGCCTATTCTTCAACCACAATTGTCTTGGCACCAGGTAGGGAATGATTAAAAAGAAATTTCAGTAAAAATAGAATCCTGGGATCTGTCTTGGTATAAATGGAAGAGTAAAGTGAGGTACTTTAAGATGGAATTGTAACAAAATAAGAGAAACTTTTCTGTTGTGGGGGTAGAAGCACAGTGAGAAGCATTCTGTGTCTAAGAACAAAATATGATACTGGACTGTTAAAAAGAAAACCGTATCTTATTTGTGCTGATGAAAAGAAAATCCAAAAAATCCAAAGTTTACATTTTTGATTTAGATAAAAAAATAGGATTAAGAAAGTATGCAGGGAAACCATCATTAAAGGCAGCATAGATACTGAATGATCTAACTACCATGTTTTTCAAGGAACAATGTATTGAAATGAACCAAAAAAATTACCCTAGTTAATAATAAAAAAATTCTAATTCAGGTGACTCTTAACAGTGTACTGTTAAATTGAGCACCTACTGTATATAAGGCACTTTGCTAGTATTATATTCTCTTGGGAGTTAGGAGGGAACACTTTATGTGTGTGTGTGTGTGTATATATATATATATACATATACATATACATATGTGTGTGTATATGTATATGTATATATGTAAAAATAAACGTGAATAAACAAGGAAAGAGAACACTTCACAGTGGATGACACTTGAAGTAAGCTTTGAAAGAAGACAAGGATTCTGATAGGCAGAGAGAAGGAGGGGAATACATTTCAGGCAATGGAAATTGCTTTAGGAAAACAGATGATAGTCTCTGGTTTGCCAAAGAGAGAGTTTGTGAAGGGAAGAGGTCTGAAATATGATTGGAAAATAGAAGGTTGCTGTAATGTGGCTACTGAATTTGTATTTTATCATCTCTAAGCATTGAAAAGCTACAGCTCTAGACTCACTTTGTAAGTTTTATAGGTCTTGATCAATTATAAATTATTACCACAAAGTTGTGCAAAGTTTAACTTCTTTTCCTCTAATTTTAACTAACTGATGGTGTAAGATCATATGTTAAATCCATTAAATTGCTTTCCTGTTTTTCCAGCAGCTTATCATAGAGAGTCCCTTACAATAGTTTGTATGCCTGAGTTTATTTAATTTATATACTGTTATTTAGGTTTGTTCTTATTTATCTAATCTATTCCACTGATCTATTATGATTTTTAATATGATACTCCAATGATGTTTTAATGCTTTAAAAAAAACACTTGTGTAGATATTGTTGTCCTGCCATATGAATGAACATGGTTCTTATTTTGGTTTATTTTATAAAGTATTTTCTTGATAATTTGACTGGTAAAGCTATTTATCAGTGTTTTAATTTGAGTTGCTACATTATTCATTGATAGGATGTCACTGTCCCTTAGCCGTGAATACTGAATTATCTATCTCCTGATTCAGATATTGGCTCTGAAAATGTTTTCATAGTTCTCTTTCAGTTTATATTACTACCAGACATTTAATGCATTTTGTCATTAAATTAAATGGAATGCTTTCTGCTTTCTCTTCCCCCTGGATTTTGCTGGTACTATATAAAAATACTTATTATATTTTGGGATTTCTTTGTATCCTAGTCCTTACTGAAACTATTAGCTAAATTTTTTTACTGCAGTTTCTAATTAAATCAGTAAGCCACCTTCAAATAAAATTAATTTTCTCTTCTTCCCCTATTGCCATAATGAAAATAATTGCACCTGATATATTGACATCTCTTGCAAAAAATAAGCAGACAGAGAAATCCTAGACTTCCAAAATTGAATTGCCATATACTTTGATATACTGTACTAGGTGACTTAAGTGCAAAAGTGAGAAGTGGGGATGATGGCCTAAAAAGTTTTTTTGGAAAAATAATCCAAGTGTTAGAAAGGAGAGAGCAAAGACTTGCAGACTACAGAGAAGATATGTCTAATATTAAACATGAAGACACCAGGCTTGGCAAATTTCAAACAACATTTTTAAAAAATTAAATTTGTTATATTTTAACAGTTAGGAAAACTATTGATTATTGATGTGGGGAATTTTCAAATCAGCTGTCTGTACACCTACTAATAGCAATCAGCTTTATGCCAGCCTGAAAAACAGAACTTTCAGAATGAAAGTATATTAGGCACCCAGCTGAGGTAAATTCAACCTAATCTCTTAAATAAGAGGAAGGAAAAAACTGGGAAAGAAGAATGAATAAGAGAACAGACATGAAAAGGAGCGTCATCATTTTTAAAAAAAGTTTAGCCAATGTAAATCAGCCACTGAAGCAAGGAAATTCCAATGGAACCTAGAACTTTCACTAGCAAATTTGATGTCTTTGGGAAGTACAGAGATAAGGCATTAAAGGGTATT
Organism: Macrotis lagotis; assembly: GCF_037893015.1. NCBI lineage: Eukaryota > Metazoa > Chordata > Mammalia > Peramelemorphia > Peramelidae > Macrotis > Macrotis lagotis. The sequence continues at coordinate 155,084,449 of NC_133666.1, forward strand.
CATGGGGGAGGGGATTTTATTCATGAGTGGTATTCTGTATGTAGTCTTTAAGGGATTTTTGTTGGATAACGTAGCCCAAAAGAGTAAAATGTTGGACACCCCTGGTTTAGAATATAAATTCACTTATAAATCTTATGGAAGAGGATAATGGAAGTAAATATACTTATGAAAAATCAAGCAGTGGAAGAAAAACAATTTTACCGAAACCTTAGCAAGAGATCCAAATTAATAAAATCATTCTCATTCTCTCTCTCTCTCTGTCTCTCTCTCTCTCTCTCTCTCTCTCTCTAAATTCCTTTTTCACTTCATTGGCAATATATTTGGATTCTGATATAGCACCTGATATGCTGAATGGGATAATAGAAATTGTATTAAGGATAACAATGCCAGGAAGCATAGCTAGACAAAACCAAACATAGGCATTTACTGGAATAGAATTTTGCATATGCTGAGAAACTAAGTGTCAAGATACTCTAAAAGAGGGAGCTAATCAAAGGATTAGAAAAATCTTAGGTCCTATTATGACAAAGAAAGATAACTCAGAAAATACTCATAGCTTCCATTCTCCACTCCTCAGATTGATCAACTGTGACATTATCTGCTAAGAAGATCTTAAGAGTCTGACCAAGACATTCAAGTATTCAGAAACTTTCCATAACTCCTGGTGTGCAAGAGTTAACTAGTTCTTACAAAGCAGACTTAAATTTTTAGTCTGAGCATTTCCAACTCAGAAAACAGGACTTGATTTATTGTTAATTATCTAGACCTAGGAAATTAATAGAGAAAATATTAATAATGCAGATTAAGAGTAGTACATATATTTATCCCCCCTTACCTCCCACCAAAATAGCTGGGTGTTAAAGATTTACTTGGATACCCCTGTCCGTAGTTCTTCATTGATAGCAAAGGAAATACCAACTTATTAGCATAATATTTAAAGACCTACCTTGGCTCCTGCCTACTTTTTATATCCTTTCCCTTCACAAACTTTGTCTTCAGCCAAACTTGACTGCTAGCTTTTCCCCAAATTAAATACTCTTATCTTTCACCTTTATTTATTAGCATAAACAGTTAAAATACTTTTAACTAAATAAAACTTTCTTTCTACAGTACTTTGTGTTGGATTCTCAAAAACAGTTCTGCTGTGTACATTTTCTTTTGATTATTCCACTGAATTGATCCATTTTTCTGCTTTCTATTTAGTTTTGAATAATTTTGATAATTAATGGTTTATAATGTACCTTGAGATTTAGTAATGCCAAATATCTTTTGTTCTTACTTTTAAAAGTATTTCTCTAAATAGTCTTTTTTTTTGCAAGGGGTTAAGTGACTTGCCCAGGGTCACACAGCTAGGTGATTATTAAGTGCTTGAGGCCAAATTTGAACTCAGGTCCTCCTGACTCTTGGGGTGGTGCTCTATCCACTGCACCACATAGCTGCCCTGCCCCCTCCCATATAGTCTTTTTAAATTTATTTTTTTATTCTCATTTTGTACAAATGTTTTTCTTTACATTAATAAAATATACTTGTTTACAAGTAAACAAAATACTCCTCCCCCCATGAATATAGATAGACTTGCTTGGGCAAAAAAGTAAAGGGGGGAGAAAAAAATTAAAATAAAAAAAAATAATAGTAATAATTGTAGGTATGGCCAGGTGGTGCAATGGACGAAGCACCAGCCCTGGAGCCACGAGCACCCGAGTCCATATCCAGCCTCATAAACCCAGTAATCACCCAGCCATGTGACATGCAAGCCACCCAATCCCCACTGCCCTGCAAAAACCAAAAAGAAGAAAAAAAACCACCCAAAATAAAATAAAATAGTAATAATAGTAGGGGTGGCTGGGTGGCAGACAGAGCATTGGCCCTTGAGCCAGGAGCACCCAGGTCCGAATCCGGCCCCAGACACCCAATGATCACCCTGCTATGTGGCCCCAGGCAGGCCACCCAGCCCCACTTGCCCTGCACCCTCCCCCAAATAATAATAACAAAAAAGAAAGAAGAAAGAAAGGAGGGAGTTACTTCCATATTTTTCCAAGGTTGCCATTGCTGATCGCAACTCCCTCCTTTCTTATTTCTCCACTACCATGTACTGTATTTTCTCTCTCCTTTCACTCTGACTCTGCTGTAGGGTCGCTGAGTGGTGCAGCAGACAGATCCCTGGTCCTGGGGCCAAGAAGCCCTGAGCCCCCATACCACCCCTGAGGCCCAGCATCCACCTGGCCCTATGGTCCTGGGCAGGCCATCCAATCCCAGCTCCTTGCAAGAAGTAAAAAAAGAAAATGTGTTATATCTGACCACTGTCCCCCCATGGTCCATCCTCTCCTCCTTTATTCACATCCGCACCCCTTCCCCCTGCTCCCCCCTCCTTCTTACTCCAGTTGTCTATACCCCATTGAGTATATTTGCTGTTTCCTCTCCTAGCCATCCCTAATGAGAGCAAAGGTTCCCTCATTGCCCCTTGCCTCCCCCCTTCCATGTCATTGCAATAGCTCATTTTAATTAAAAAAAATCTTATTATGTGAAATATCTTGGACTATTCCCCCTCTCCTTTTTCTTTCTCCCATTCCATTTCCCTTTTTTTCTTATTGACTCCATTTTTACACCATATTTTATCTTCAAATTCAGCTTTCTCCTGTGCTTCAACTACAAAAGCTCCCTCTACCTGCTCTATTAACTGAGATGGTTCATATGAATATTATCAGTGTCATTTTTCTATACATGCAGTTCATCCTCATTAAGACCCTCATATTTCCCCCCTCTCCTCCAATCTCCATGCTTCACCTGAGTCCTGTATCTGAAGATCAAACCTTCTGTTCAGCTCTGGCCATTCCAAAAGGAACCTTTGAAATTCCCCTGGTTCATTGAAAGTCCATCTTTTTCCCTGAAAGAGGACATTCAGCCTTGCTAGGTAGTTCATTCTTGGCTGCATTCTAAGCTCTTTTGCCTTCCGGTATATTGTATTCCAAGCCCTACGAGCTTCCAATGTAGCTGCTGCTAAGTCCTGTGTGATCCTGACTGCAGCTCCACGATATTTGAACTGTGTCCTTCTGGCTGCTTGTAATATTTTCTCTTTGACTTGGGAGTTCTGGAACTTGGCTATAATATTCCTGGGGGTTGGTTTTTTGGGATCTCTTTCTCGGGGTGGGGGGGATCGTTGGACTCTCTCCATTTCTATTTTGCCCTCTGCTTCTAGAATATCAGGGCAATTTTCCTATAGTAATTCTTTGAAAATGATGTCAAGGCTCTTTTCCTGATCATGACTTTAAGGTATTCCAATAATTTTGAAATTATCTTTCCTAAGTCTGTTTTCCATATCAGTTGTTTTTTCAATAAGATATTTCACATTTTCTTCTAATTTTTCATTTTTTTGGTTTTGAAGTATTGATTCCTGATTTCTGGTAAGTTCATCAATCTCCCTGAATTCTATTCTTTGTCTGAAGGATTTATTATCCTCAGAGAGTTTTCTTATCTCTTTTTCCATCTGGCCAATTTTGCTTTTTAAAGCATTCTTCTCCTCCATAACTTTTTGAACTGTTTTATCCATTTGACCTAAGCTGTTTTTTAACATGCTATTTTCTTCAGCATTTTTTTGGATTTCCTTGACTAAGCTGCTGACTTCATTTTCATGTTTTTCCTGCATCTCCTTTCTTTTCCCAGTTTTTCTTCTAACTCCCTCATTTGATCTTCAAAGTCTTTTTTGAGCTCTATCATAGCCTGAGCCCAATTTCTGTTTTTCTTGGAGTCTTTAGATGCAGGAGCTTGTGCTTCCTCATCTTCAGACTGAGTATTTTGATCCTTCTTGGGCTCATTTGCAAAATATTTCTCAGTGGTCTTCCTTTTGTTTCTTTGTTCATTTTCCCAGCCTAATCCTGTTTTATGGGGGTGCTTCCTGAGCTTTTGGGACACTCCCACAAGGGTCTCAGTGTGTGAGGTTCCTCCTGGTCTGTGAATGACCATAAGTGCCCCTCTGCCATGGGGCCGAGGTGGGGGGCCCCTGTTGTTCTATGGGGGGGGGCCTAGACTGGGATCAGGATCTGAATATGGTTAGAGCCCCAGAGTCCTGTTCCAGAGGCAGAGGACAGAGCTCTGCAGTTTTTCTTCACTCCCCTCCCTCAGCTTAATGGGCTCATGCCCTGGGGGCTCCTGCTTACTGGCTCCACCTGCCTCTGTTTCAGGGTCTGGGCTGCCCAAAGACCAGGCTGCTGGCTGTGTGCCCTGAGCTCCATGTGCTTGCTCTGGTAGAGGTCCCCAGATGTTCCCCCACTTTGTGCTGGTGCTCCCCCAGGGTGCAGTTCAGGAGACACCCTGCTGCTGTGAGCTGAGGCTCCCAGCGCCCTGGGGCTGCCTCCAGGAAGCTGAAGTTCTTTGGCTCTGGCGGGCCACCCCTCTGGCAGGCCGCCCCTCCGGCCCTGGGGAGTAGAGCCTTTCTGCTCTTTTCCAGGTTACCTTGAGTAGGAGAACTGCCTCACTGGGTCCCTTTGTGGGTTCTGTCTCTCGAAAGTTTAGTTAGAGTCCTTAGTTTAAGAGTTTTTATCAGAGAGCTCCTAAGACTGGATCCCTTCATGTCACCATCTTGGCTCTGCCCCCCCCATATAGTCTTAATTATGTTTTTCTATCTTATTATTTTATCTGATTCTATAAAACATTCTCCTTCCTAATTTGATATAACATCAGGTCTGTAAATTAGAGTATTATTTTTATCACATTACCATGAACCCTAGCTTCATTCTTGTTATTACTTAAAAAAACTTACATTGATTTTCCATTTGAACTAATGCTTACTCATGGTTTTAGTCATTTAAGCACTGAGTGATGTGTGTTCATTTTAATTTAAGGAAGGGTGTTTTTTAGAATTTTAACAAACATAACCAATTATATAAGCATGTGTTTTAGTTATTTTTGTTGCTAACGTGAGTAAAAGAATTTTTATTGTTGAATTATCCTTGTATTCAATGTATTAAAATTCAACTTGGCCAGTAATGAATAATTTTTTGGATATATTGCATTAGTGTTAGTGTTGTAGTTGATTTTTTTTTATTGGCATACATCCATAATGATTTATAGTTGAATGCTTTAAATCTTGAGATTAGAGATTTAAAGTCAGGGAAAAAAAAAACCCTGGAAATTATCTGGGCAATCCCTTATTTTTTAGATAAGGAGACTAAGGTCTAGAGTGGCTAAAGGACCTGCCCAAAGTCACACAGGCGGGCAAAACCCAGTACCTTTTCTGTTTTATCCTTCCTTAGTTTATCTAATAAAGCATTGAGTAATCTCTCTCTTTGAAAGACACTACATTTATGTAGTGTCAATATGTGCCAGATTAATGGGGTCAGTGGGAATGCAGGCTGGTGAAAAATGGGTTTTGATTATTATCTTATACCCTATTCCACAATAAATTATAAATCAGTAAGTGAAATATATAGATATCCAAACAATTGCCAAATCTTTTGTTTTTCCACAAAATATCTTGGGTATATCTCATTCTTTCCACAACACAACCATTGACCAAATTCCCACTTTGATTATATCTTTCCTGGACTATTACGGCAGTCCTCTAATTAGTCTCCTTGCCCCAGTTTTTTTCTCTAGCTCCACACAGCTGTGAAATTTTTTTCTTAAAGCATATCTGCCCATTATCACCTTCTGCTCCCTCTTCCCTGTTTAATCAACTCCATTGGCTTCCTATTATTTCTGGGATCAAAAATAAATTGTTTGCCATTTAATGTTCTTTGTAAACTGATCATTTCTGTTTTTCTGATCTTTTAAAAATATTATCCATGATCCAAGCAACTATGTTTCTCTAACAAATAATGCTCTATCTTCTAACTTTGTGAATAACCTTCACTTCTACTTTTTAGAAATCTTGAATTGTTTCAGGACTCAGCTCAAGTGCCATTCTCAGACTCCCCTGCTGCTTATGCTTTCTTCACCAAGGCTTTCTATCCATTTCTTTAATGATCTTGTGTATACCTATTTATGGTACATAGTGATTCATCCATGAGCTCCTTGAGGTCAAAAAACTTTTAACTTTTTATTTGTATGTATTTAGCACTGTGTTTATAATAAATTCATTTTGTTTAATTGATATAGCTGTTATTCCCCTTTATACTATTTGCAGCTAGGAAAAAAACATTGCTCTAGTTGTCATATCTTATCCTCTGTAGTTTCAAGAATAAGGAGGTGATAATCCAGTTGTACTCTGCCCTTCTTCATATCTAGAATGTTAAGTTCAGTTCTATACACTACATTTTGGAAAGAAAAAAATCAAAGTAGTCAAGGACCTGGAGTTCATGCTGTATGTGACTCATTTGAACAACATTGGCAGAGCATCAGTGGTGATTAAATATCTTTAAGTACTTGAAAGACTGTGTGTGAAAGAGAAATTGTACCTTTATCTGACCTCAGAGGGTAGGACTAGAAGTATAAATTGGTAGCCACTGAGGTGTTCTCTCCTGCTCAGAAATTTTGTGAAGATAACCACCTAAGCATTGTAATGATGCTCATTGCAACTTTGTTCAACTGGACATGTGTATTGTTAGTTGAAGTGAAAAAATCTTGATGAGCATTCATGATGAGCATTCTTAAAAGAAATACCGAAGGGGCAGCTAGGTGGTACATTGGATAGAGCACTGGCCCTGGGATCAGGAGTACCTGAGTTCAAATCTGTCCTCAGACACTTAATTACCTAGCTGTGTGGCCTTGGGCAAGCCACTTAACCCCATTACCTTGCTCCCCCCCCAAAAAAATACTGAATCACTGCCCCAAACCATATGCCATAGTAGTGGAATGCTGAGATTTATAGATGGAGGACAGACCCATTAAGTGAAAAAAGAGGTAGTTATCCATGGAGGACTTGAGTTCTAATTGTAAGAACTTTAGTACATGAGATTCATTAGATTTAGCTCTAGTTGCCTGGAGTGATTGCTGACTGCTCCCTGAGATGAGATTGCCTTTTCAGGAAACTTGACCTGAATATTATCAAACTAACTAGGGTATCCCAGTCCCTTTTATTTAAATCCACCCTTAGGTATGCTAACTAGAGAGTCAGCTTTCATGTAGATTAGTTGCTCAAAAGCCCAGGGGTTGATCTTTGGGCTTTCTCCATGACTGACATTTTCAGTGTTACAAGAAACAATTATTCTTGTTGGCTGGGTGTTCAGACAATGTTTTCTGAGATTTCGGGGGGGGGGGGATAAACACTAATTTCACTGCTAGTGGAGCTGTAAATTTGTCAATCATATTGGGAATGTATTTTGAATTTACCTTAGAAAAGTTAAAATTTGATATATCTCTTGACTCTGAGATCTCATTGTCTAGTTTATTAATAATCAACTTCTCATTAATGGTGGCAAAAAAAGAAAAAAAGATTTCATTTGTCTGAAAATATTCATAGAACCACTATTTGAAATAGCAGAAATTTGGAAATAAACTATTTGACCAACAGTGGAGGAATGGTTGAAAAAATTGAGGTATGTGACTGTTACAGATAGTTATTGATTTGATGGAATGACAGATAGGAAGAATTCAAAGAACTGTGCAAAGATCTGTGAAATGATACAGAGTAAACCAAAGAATAATATAAAAATTAGTACAATTCTATAAATGAAGGCTATATTATATGGTAACAAAACCCAGATAAAAAATTTTATACAATATTCAAAGTACCCATTTGTCCTTTCTTTTAATGGATGTTAAACAGTTCTTAAAGATCAGAGAGTTGCAAATACTCTTTTTATATTTTTTGCTTAGTTTGAACATTTTGAAGAATTCATTGTGAGTTTCAAATGCTATATTGAAACAAACGTTTTCATTCCTCCAAACTATATAGACAATAGTGAGGATTTTATTTATTTGATATAGCTAATAAGAAATGATATTTGGTCAGTGGACAAATAGATAGTAAATAATTGCCTTTTATTATTATAGTGGAAGCATAATGAATGTTAACCAACAATTTGTAACTTTGTTTAATTTTCTATAAATCTGTTATATATTGTAGGTTACAGCGCACACCTATCAAGCTCCAGTGTTTTGCTTTGGATTCTGTGTCTACAGCTAAAGAGTCCATTGGGTACATTGTTCTAGACTTGAGAACTGCCCAAGAAACAAAGCAGGTATTGCTCTTTTAAAGTTTTTTTTAAATAAACTTAAACATCAACAAATGATCATTTTACATATTCTTAGAACTGAAAACAGAATTGTATTTGACACATGATATATTGTACTGTTCATTTTTTTAAAAAGTATATATGAAATGTAACATGTGAGTATCATTAGTTTCCTGCTTGTTTGTCCACTTTTGAACTTCTGTACTTTTTATGATGTTAATAATAGTTGCTTTATTTGTAGGAAATGTCATTGTCACTTTTTTTTAGGTTTTTGCAAGGTAAATGGAGTTAAGTGGCTTGCCCAAGGCCACACAGCTAGGTAATTATTTAAATGTCTGAAGCCACATTGAACTCAGGTACTCCTGACTCCAGGGCCCATGCTCTATCCACTGTGCCACCTAGCCGCCCCATTCATTGTCACTTTTTAAATGGGAATAAATGTAAAAATAGCTGGAAGTGGTCTTACCCAAGACAGATACCATGTCCTGAATTCAGCTGCATATGGCTCTTTCTTAAATTGTCCAAAGTTTTTTCTTGATATTTTCTAATTAAACATTTGTTGCATGCCAAAAATACAAAGGCAAAATTCAACAGTCCCTGTCTTTAAGGATGGTATATTTTATCTGAGGAATATAACCTGTATTCTGATAAGCAGATACACACACACACACACACACACACACACACACACACACACAGGTGTGTGTTTATATGAATTTATCTTTAGGCATGTGTGCATTGTACCTGTAAGTGCATATGCATATGAACATATATATGTTGTATATATATTTGTATATTTATCTACATGTATACATATACACATTTACACACACATATACATAAAGAGATAGAGCTAGGTAGATAGGTAGGTAGTCATACCAGTTTAGACTTGACTATCTGAGCAAATGATTTGGAATAGAACTTTTCTAAAGTCAAATATAAATCATTCAGTTTGCCAATTATTTCTCCAAAAATATTTTTAGTGAGCTTTTTGCTTTTGCATCGACTTCATTTCTGAATATATTTTTCCAGACTATTTAATGTCCCACCTATTCTATTAAGGATTTAAAGAGAAAAAAGAAACCAGTAAACACATTGATCATTGAATAGTGTTTAACACTGTAAAAAGGGGTTGGAGGTACATGTTCTCAATTCTTCTCTGTAGTCAAATTTGGCCATGATGATTATTACCTATTAAGGTGCAGTGAAAACTCATTCTCTTCATATACATCCTTCTTATCCTTCTGTATCATTTATGCCCTTATTCTTGTAGTCATTGTGAATCAGTTGTGGATATATTGTTTTCCTGTTTACTTCATTCCATATCAGTTTACATTTGTCCCTTTGCTTCTTTCAATTCTTCATATCTGTTGCTTATAGTCTAATAATATTCCATTAAATTTAGCATTTAGCAGTTTACCAATCAATATTTCAAATATTCCCTTTATAGAGTACTTTAAGAAAGTGTTTTTCTCACAACATCCTTGAGAGTATTATTATTGTTATCCCAATTTTGCAAATAAGGAAAAAGATCAAAGAAGTCAAGGGTTGCTGATTGAGGCAGTGTCTAGTAGAGTATAAGCTCCTTGAGTTGAGGGTATGTTTTTCATTTTGCCTTTGTATTCTCCCTCCCCATCTAGAACAGTGCCTTGAACATAGTGGATACTTAGTAAATACTTGTCCAATTGAATTTCAAGTCCCTTTTATGCTCCTTATGCTCCTTCCTTTGGTGATTGTTTTAAATTGATCTAACTTATATAGGAAATAGTGATAATCTATGTCAGTGTTGTATCCTGTTATCCATTCCATGTTTTTCAGTTTGTTTAAATATAGGTTGAGTTGGCTAAATAGTTTCAAGAGATGAAGTGACTTGCTAATATCACACAACAAGAAAACATTAGAAGTGGGATTTTAACTGACAGTTTTCTGACCCCAAGTCTAGCTGCGTTTGTTGCTTTCTTACCATTTAGTTTTTTCCTAACTTTTTTTCGTGGTACTCTTTCCAAAAGTGAAAAGCTGCTCCATATTCCTGTTTCCTCTTTCTTACTCCAACCACTATAAAAGAATTGTAAAGAATTAATTTCAGTTTTATTTAGAGTGTTTCTTTCACTATAATTCTGGGAAGAAAAATCTTCAGTTGGCAAGTTCAATATAGAACTTAACTGTTTCTTCTAAACCCCATCCCTCTAGATTTTTCTGTTTCTGTTCTAGAAATCCTGATCCTTCCAGTCAAGTTCTCATTGTTGGATTCAACCTTAATTCTTCTTTTTCTTTTATTCTCTATCCAGGTAGTTGCTAAATATGTCCTTTGACCATCCCTCTCGTCTCTCCACTATTTCTTGATTTCATTCCTTTCTTTGTCATTTGCATCCCTCCTGTCTTAGTTTAGAACTTCATCACCTCTCACCTATTCTATTAGTCTTTTAATTGGTCTCCTTCCTTCTATTCCATCCTTCCTCTCATTCATCTTTTGCATACATGCTGAAATAATCCTGTAAAATACTGGTCTGATTATAAAATTTCACTGTTCAAATGCTTCACTAGTTCCCTGCTACCTGAAGATAAACCATAGACTCTTCAGGCTTAACATTTAAAGCTCTTCACAATTTAACTTAAAGCTATTTTCCTAGATTAATTCACATTACTTCTCTTTCTTCACTCTGCATTTCAGCCAATTCTACCTACTAGCTCCTCAACTATTTTCTGATCTAGTCATTCCATGTCTCATTTCTGTGCCTTTCTTACCCAGACTCTTCCAGACTTGGGATTCATTTTTTGCATCTTAGAATATTTAGTTTTTTTTCCCCCAAGGCTCTGCTCTGCCCTTACTCATTCTCTTTCCCAGTATCTCACTTGTTAGTCTTCTTTCCTTTTCTCCAAAATGAATGGATTGGACTAGATGACTTTTATGATCCTTTTTCATCTAGATCTGATCCCAGAATCTTTAGATTATATTATTTTCACTTCTCTGTACAGATGTCATCTCCCCCTCATTAGAAAATAAACCAGAGGACTGGGACTGTTTCATGTTTGTCTTTGTTGTATTGTCTTTCCCTAACATAGTACCTTTCACTTAATAAACACTTGGGAGCCTTTAGAAACAATTTAAATTTTTTCATATATTGTGGTTAGTGATGGATACAAATGGGAAATTAGAGTTGCAAAGTGAAATCCCTAAGAAGTTATTTGTGGAACATTCAGAATTTGGTTAGCAGAATTAGTGTCTTAACTGGAAAGGATTTGCAACTTGCTGGAGCAACGTGCTGTGTTGTTGCTTTACTACTTCAGTGGGTTGGTAATATCAGAATAAATTTATTCAGAAAACATTTATTCAATACTTAACTATGTACTAACTCATCTTTTTTCATCTTGTGTAACTCTTGTCAATATCTTCTTTAACAGGAAGTCCTTCCAACAGGATAGCAGCCTTGTTCTAGCTTCAACACATAGGATGTCTTATTTTTCTTTGACCAGCCTATCTCCTTTTATAGTCAAGCTTCTCTTGGGTGATAGATTTTTGTATCACTTTGAGTTCTCAGAGCAAACCAAAGATGATATTCTTCTGCAAAGAGTGTAGCACAGGGCATCTTAGTGGTGCAGCAGATAGAAAAGTGGCCCTGAGTCAGGAGGACCCGAGTTAAAATCTGACCTCAGACACTTAATAATTACCCAACTGTCTGACTTGGACAAGTCACTTAACCCCATTGCCTTGCAAAAACCAACCCCCCCCCCCAAAAAAAAACAACAAAGAATGTTTCATTCCATGATTGACAGCTATATAACAAAACCAGAATATTCCTTTGAAAAAGGTGGCATTTTGTTTCATGTGGAGGGATAATTGAAAGTGTTGTTTCAATTTATCAAATCCTCACTTTTTCCTTTTAATCAGTCCTGGTTCCAACTAATTGTGAAGTGCTAATGCTGACATAGATCTATGGATTTGTTGACCAGGACTATGCACTATCCAACTTCCTACATTTTACTTTGGACAACCAGCAGGCTTCTTTGATTTGATTTTTATGAATGAAGAGCTGAATTGTGTAAATTGTGGCAGATTTCTTCAGAGAGACTATGGGTATCATTTGAGAGACTCTAACATTTAAGGACTTGGAACAATCAATACAAACTCCTGGTGTCTTAAAAATCATATTGTTTCCAGTAGGTACCTCTTCCTTTTATTCTTCATGTTTTTTGAACACTGCTTCTCATTATTTTATATGGCAACATTGTTTATGATCTTCTATCATCATCATCCTTAAGATTTTGCAAAGATGTTGGTATTATACATTAATTACCCTTGCCTTGGCTAGCAATAATATCTCCACTTGACAAAGAAGTCAAGGGTTGCTGATTGAGGCAGTCTAGTAGAGTATAAGCTCCTTGAGTTGAGGGGATGTTTTTCATTTTATCTTTGTATTCTCCCTCCCCATCTAGAACAGTGCCTTGAACATAGTGGACAAAGAAGTCAAGGGTTGCTGATTGAGGCATTGTCTAGTAGAGTATAAGCTCCTTGAGTTGAGGGGATTTTTTTCATTTTGCCTTTGTATTCTCCCTCCCCATCTAGAACAGTGTCTTGAACATAGTGGATACTTAGTAAATACTTGTCCAATTGAATTTCAAGTCCCTTTTATGCTCCTTATGCTCCTTCCTTTGGTGATTGTTTTAAATTGATTAAACTTCTATAGGAAATAGTGATAATCTATGTCAGTGATGTATCCTGTTATCCATTCCATGTTTTTCAGTTTGTTTAAATATAGGTTGAGTTGGCTAAATAGTTTCAATTTTTTTTTCCATTCTTAATTTAGCATTGATTTCTAACCTTGTTCCAATAAGGCAGTCATCTGATTGAATATAAAGTATTTCAAATTGGTGATGTGTTGATAAGCAATTCTGTCCTGCTTATTAAGACATATTTTCATATTCTGTATTAATTCACATTATGTAATATATATCATCTAAGTATCTTCTTTAATAAAGTATTTATGATATGTAGTCATGCCACTTCTAGGTCAGCTCCAATCTTTTGTTCTCTTCTTTTTTTTTTAATTCTGAACTACATTTTCCAGCATATTTTGACCTCATTCCCAGTTGCTCATCATTGTGTCAGTCACTAGGTCAAAGCAATTTTAATTTGTAATTATTGTCAAGTTTTTTTTAAGTAATTTCTTTACCTCCTTATCCTCTGCATTGATAGTGTACTTCCGGATCATATTATCAATTATACTCATTGTGTTCATTGTAAAGTGATGTGCTCCAGTGTCCCATAACTATTATTTCTTATTGCCTCTGGATGCTTGATAAAAACCAACTCCTTTATTTTCACCTGCAAGGAGAACTTCTGTACTGTCTTCCCATTTAAACACTATTTCTCTTTTTATTATTCTGTTTTAGTTTATGTAGAGAATGTCAAGATTGATATTATTCAGTTACTCCTTGGTCATTGGATAAGCACAGACATTTAGAGTACCAGCAGTTAACAGTTAGAAAACTGTGAGATTCTTGGCAACTTTTGTCCCCTTTTCCATCCCTTTTACCACTATCATTGCATAAATGGAAGAGGATCTCTCAGGATAAGTGAGCATTTTGTATTTGTCTTTGTTTTATAACCCTGCCTACTGGTGATAAGCTTTTTATAATTAGAAAACAGATATATTTGACTTAAAGGCCTTTTATGCATGGTAGAGCTACCAAAGCTTATATTTCTTTGGCTTAACTTTTAAGAACCTTGCTTTTAAGGGACTTCATGGATGAAGCATTATGTGCTTTTATGGAAGCCACTCATGTTATATGTATGTATGTATGCATATAAATACACATACACACACATATATACCCCACGGAAAATAAAATACAAAGCACTCATAGGAGCAATGCATTAAACAGATACAGAAAATTAACTATCCATAGATTCATTAGATTTCTTAGCCCCTTGAAAGTAAATATAATTTATCAGGCTCCTGAATAAATCTCATTTTTTCCCCCCACTTGCTTTGTCTGAGCAACTTAACAGTAATTTTATGACTGACTGCTAAGGTCCAGGTCACCTATCCCTTTGTGATATGGCATAATTCTTCAGGACAGTAGTATCTATCCTCTGGTGAAAGTTCTCTGCATTTTTCAAATTGCAAAGCCTCTAAGGCTGTCAGTGGTCTTACTCTTGAACTTAGATCTCATGTGATTTCAGAAGTCCTTCAACTTGAAGACTGCCTTTCAGGTAGCCCTCAAAGCTATTCTCGGGATTGTTACTCTCTGACCTGTGTACAGAAAAGGAAACAGAAGACATTTAGAAAGGAGAAATCCAGAAAATTTCCCTTTCACATTCCCTTCATTATTCATAGGTTACTTGACCTGTATTTTCTTTACAGTTGTTTGCTCCTAGAAATGGAAGGGAGAAGTTTTCTACTTCTCTTTTTGCTGAATCCCATTTTAGAAATCCAAAGGAGAAGAGAACTTGAGAAAAGAATAGGAGGAAAGGATACTGATAAGCAGTTTAAAAATGGAAGAGAAACAAAATAGATTTTGGAATGTTTACATTAATAAGAAAGTTAATTGATGGCTTTCTAAGCAAGATTATTTTCATATAGGGAAAATATATGAAAATTATTACATTTTTAGATGCAGTCAATTCTGATTTTTATATTATTAACTGTAGTATATTATGTTTATCATTTGCCATTCTCTAGGCACCAAAGTGGTATGCATTGCTGAGTAATAAATATACAAAATTCAAATCTGAGATACAGATAAGCATTGCTTTGGAAACAGATACAAAAGCACCAGTGGATGGTTTTAAAGCAAAGGAAGCACCACCCAGAGATGGAAAAGGTTGGTACTGATGGATTACTCTGAGAGTTTGCATTTATTGAATTTCGAATTGATTAGAAGACTACTTTTAGTGTTGTATGAAGTATAATTGTTGCCTTTGGAATAAGACATCCTCTGCTCACTTCTCCGGGCTCTCACTTAACCAGCTAGTATTTAAGTGCCTACTATGTACCAGGAGCATAACAGTGGGTACAAAATGCAAAAGCAAGATATTCCCTGCCTTCCAGAAGCTAATATATTTGGTAGATACAGCATATACATTACATACAAATAAATAGTCACTTTATTAGGGGACACTTTCAGTTAGTGAATTGGGAAAGACACCTAAAAGAAGATTCTACTAGAACTTGAGTCTTAAAGGTAGCTAGGAATTTCAAGAGATAGAGGTAAGAAGAGAGATAATTACAGGCCTGGTGACTAGCACATGCAAAAGCACAGATGTATGGATAGAATATTATATGTGGTAATCAGCAGGTACATCGTAGGTGCTTAATAAATGTTATTGTTTGAGTTTAGCCTGCAACACAGTATATGTAAAGGAAAATAGTATATATAAACAACCAGTAAAGATAGACTAAAGGGTTTAAAATGCTCTTTGGAGGAGTATACATTTTCAAAACTCAGGATTTTTTTGCTTTTTTTTTTCTTTTTAATTTATTTAAGGCAATGGGGTTAAGTGACTTGTCCAAGATCACACAGCTAGCCAATTATTAAGTGGCCAAATTTGAACTCAGGTACTCCTGACTGCAGGGCCCATGCTCTTTCTACTGTGCCACCTAGGTATCCCAACTCAGAGGCTTTTTGAGCCAGAGCAGTGGCATATGCTTTTGGAATATTAGTACTGCAGTTAGGACCTAGTTTCAACTGGTGAACAAATTTTATCATGAACCCCAACAACACAGTTGTTTGGCTTCTTACTGTCTGCATTTGACAGCATATAAGCAAAAACAGAGAAGGGAGAAGATAAGGATTTGAAAAGGGTTGAATGATAAGACAATGAGGCGATGGAATCAAGGATTAAGTAAAACTGGTAAACTTAAAAAATGTCAATATTTTAAAGCAAGAAAAGTAAGATCAGAGCAGGGATAGCTGGGAATGAATTTCAGAGGGGTGAGATGCAGGGAGAAGTAGAAGTACAGATTACAGTCAGAAAGATGAATTTCAAAATTATGACTTGTGGATGATAATGAGATTAAAAGTATGACCATTCCTTCATGACTGAGGTGTAAAAAATATAAAAGCAGGAAAGATGTAGAAGTTGAAGAAAGTAATACAAGGATGTCAGATGAGAAATCAACCTAGATGTTGTAATCCTCAAGGATAAAGGCAAGAGAATGGAATAGAATGTGGAAGTTAGTAAGTCAATACTGTACTTCTATAGAAAGAAAGAATGACCAGGAGACCAGGAAATAACCATTACTAGCATCTGGATCTGGTGCTATATCTGAGTAGAATGAACCTCAGAAGAGGAGAGGTTACTGGATGAAGGTGGAAGGTTAGAAGCATGCCCATTACCCCATTTAGGCCTTAGGGGTTACAAGGAGCAGCGATCTATCTAGTAGTGGAGAAGAGGGTAGCTAGGGATGCAGTGTCTTCACTTGGGAGTCAAGTTTCTGTAATTAGAAGATAAAAGAGGTATGAGAAGAAAAAAATATAATATATGAAATTGCAATGCAGTGGGGGAATAAATGACTTGTACAAGGTCACATAACTAGGTAATTATTAAGTGTCTGAGATTGGATTTGAACTCAGGTTCTCCTGACTCCAGGGCTGGTGCTCTATCTACTGTGCCACCTAGCTGCCCCCTGAAAAACAGTTTGAAAAACAAAAAAAATGAGTATTCCTCAAGGCACAGTGGTAGGGAGAATGTTGAGCTGGATAATACCCAGGTGTGAGTTAGGCCATATATAGATTGTATAAGAAGTAGGAACTGGCAGCCAGGGAAGGGAACTTTGGCTTAGGGAGTGTTGAGCAAGGAATCAGAAAGCTTCTGAGTGGAGTCATAGGGTAGAAGATTACCATTACCTTTCCCAGAACAGTGGTGTTGCTGGTTATTACACCTCTTATTCCCTGAACTTACAAGTAAAATGAGAATTGGGTAAATGACAAAATATCTGTTTAGGTACAATGACTGAATGGGATAAAGTTTGGTTTGAGACAGGCTAGTTATGGGGGGACAGTTGTGCCTGTTGGCAAGTTGCAAAACAGAATGAATTTAATTCCCCCTCCTCCACTTTACTTGAGAGGTAGTCAAGATCTGTGGAAACTCATTTCCTGTGGGACTGAGTAAATCATTTATCCTTCCTCAGGAAGGGAAAGACTGGGCTTCAGATTTCCTAGGAATTGGATTAGATGACCTTTAAGATCAATAAAGGAATACTAAATGGCACAGTGTTTAGAGTACCCCACCTGGAGTCATAAAGACACATTTTCCTTTGATCAAAACTGCCTCAAACACTAACCATATGATCCTGGACAAGTCACTTTACCCTCTTTGCCTCAGTTTCCTCATCTATGAAATGAATTGGAAAAGAAAATGGCAAACTACTCCAGTATCTATGCCCAAAAAACCCCATATGGTGTTAAGAATATCAGACATGGCTAAAAAAAGCAAACTGAGCAAGATGATCAGTTCTAGACTTAAATTTATGATTCCATGATCTTGTGCTTCATAACTCAGAAACAAACCTTGATATAGAGCAATAGCAGAGCTTATTTATTAATGTAATTGTGTATAGTTCAAATAATTATGCTATTATGTCTAGTATATGAACCATGCTAAGAAATGTTGATTGGTTGATTTGTAGTTTAATATACAGTGGAAAGAGCCCTGGCTCTGGTCTTTGAGGAACTGGGTTCTGATCCAGCAAAAGTGTTAAGTGCAAGTTATTTAACCTTCTGAGTTTCAGTTTTCTTATTGTAAAATGAAAGAATTGAGCTACAGAGTCTCTGAGTCTCTATTGAGGTAGAGCCTCTCCATCTCTATTTCTATGATCCTAAGGAATCAGACCAGATTTTATAGGTTAAAATCACTTCTCTCTGCTCTGCTGTGCTTCCTCTGGAAATATTGTTCTAATTGTTTAGTGGAAATAGGTCTTTGATCACTACACTTTAGATACATTGCAAATTACATAGACTTTTTATATCCTGACTCTGAATATGAACTTCTATTATGATATTGTTTCTATGAAAGGATGACAGCTTTTGGAATGTTTGGAATATAACCCATTTGTATATTGGGAACAGGTTATTGTCAAGATTTTAGAAATTGGTATCCAGTTTCTAGAAGGGCTTGATATCATTTTATTCATTTTAACATGTATTTTTCAATACTTACTCTGAAGGGCTCTGATGATTATATAAATATGACACCTTGTTTTTTTCATATTAAGTTAAATGGTCCTAGCCTTTAAAGAATTTTAACACGATCAGTTGAGACATTTAAATAGAATAACTAAAGTGTGGTAGAAAAAGATGTTTTATGAGATAGATATAAGCAAAGTATTATAGAGAGGGAGAGAGAGTGCTTTTTGACTGAGGGAAATAAAGATTTGATGAGGTGGCATTTGAGTTGTATCTTGAAGAATGTGTGTAACTTTGTCATTGTGGCTACCAGACACCCATTAAGGACCTTGCCTCTTCTCATGAGAACTCCTAGTATACATGGTAGTGATTATTCTTGATTGAGTTGGGAGGAAAAAGAAGTGCAACCAACCCATTGTACAAAGTGTGCATCATCTTCAGTAGCTGAACCATGAGAAGTCTATGAATCATGACTTCATAATAAAGTAGCAATGAAATGCAATCTGTCCTTTAAATAAGGGTCTTGATATTAGTACAAGGGAAATTGATAAAAAAAAGTTTAGAATATGTTCACAGTTCTACAAAATTTTTAAAAATTAAAAGCTTAAGCAATCTTTCAGCAGTGCTACAACAGAATTAAATCATTTGTTTTCTCCCTGTAAAGTGCCTTTGGGGTTATCTGGAATTGATCCCAAGAAAATTGTAGCAGTCTTAAATGAAGAAGAAGGCTACCATCAAATTGGACCAGCAGAATATTGCAGAGACTTCTTTGTTATGTCAGTGACTATAGCATTTGCTACACAGTTGGAGCAGGTAAGACTTTTTTCTGTGTGTGATTAGGGAACCTTTTAATAAATTTGAAAGCACAGACTTAATTTGTATAGTTAATTTTATACTAATACAAAAATTAGCTTTGAAAGTTTTTTCTGTCACAAAGCTTTTTTTAAAGCAGAATTATTTAATATACATAATAATATATGTTGCATATGTTATATTAATATACGTTAATGTATTATAATCATTGATAATATAATAAATCATTAAATAATATCATTTTAGAGACCTGTATTTTTATTGTATATATATATTTATAAATCTGTAATATATCTCATACCTACAAATGGGTATATCTATAGAACTTTAATCCTAATTCTTTTTATTACAGCCAACAAAAAGGGTATACCTATCAATTAGGGAATTGCAAAAATTATGGTATGTAAATATAAAGGAATATAGAGTATTGTAAAAAATCAGAAAAAGGATGCATTCAGAAAAAACTGGGAAGACTTGTAGGCAGAACAACTGATACAATAACCACAACATTGAGAAGAAAAACAAATTTGAAAGATGAAAGAACAATGAGTGCAATGACTATCATTCCAGAGGTTCAATGATGCAGCTTGCTACTTACTCCCTGACAGACATGGGGAAGTAAATGTGTGGATTGAGATAAACCTTTCCTGATATAAGCAATGCATGAATTTCTTTTGATTACTATCCAAAGGCTATTTACCTTATTTTAAAGGAAGGGTTCAGGATTAGGAAATAGGAAGGGAACTAATGATAGTAATGCCCACTCCGACCCCCCACCCCACCAAAAAAAGGAAAGAAACCCTCCAGTCATCCTGCCCCTGTTGTCAGTCTCAGGCTTATTTAATCCTGCATATATGTTGTTTGCATGTTGCCTTACCCATTACACTGTGTTCTCCTTAAGAGCAGGGACTATTTTTTTGCCTTTGTTTTATTTTAGCACTTAGGTTTCTGCACAAAATAGATACTCAATAAAAGTTAATCATCAAACTGACTTATACTTTTTGGCCAGACCTTTTTCCTATTGTGTTGAGGTTTTGAGCATGCATTCATGTGTGCACATACCTGTGTGTATGGTTAAGTTGTTTTCTTTTTAATTAAAAGACTTCATAGACTTTTTTTTGGCAAGGCAGTCAGATTAAGTGACTTAGCCAAGGTCACACAGCTAGGTAATTATTAAATGTCTGATGCCGGATTTGAACTCAGGTCCTCTTGACTCTAGGACTGGTGCTCTAGCCACTGTATATAAGTTTTTAAAAATGTTTGTGCTTTTGTTAGAAATTAGTGAGAGACTTGCATATTTCCAGAATAAATATTTAAAAGGTTTTTTAATTAAAAATTTGAAGGTGATTAGAAATTGTATTTTGGGGGTTTATGTGAATTTTCATTTTATTTTTTTAAATTTTTTTTTATACTTACTTTTTTTTTTGCGGGTGGATCACATTCTTTATGATAAGTCCATCACAAAAATTACTTCCATATTTGTCCACCATTTCCATTGCTGATCGCAACTCCCTCCTTTCATATTTCTCCACTACCATGTACTATATTTT
Organism: Macrotis lagotis; assembly: GCF_037893015.1. Classification (NCBI taxonomy): domain Eukaryota; kingdom Metazoa; phylum Chordata; class Mammalia; order Peramelemorphia; family Peramelidae; genus Macrotis; species Macrotis lagotis. Next base: position 155,105,051 of record NC_133666.1, read on the forward strand.
CTCTCTCCTTTCATTCTGACTCTGCTGTAGGGTAGCTGAGTGGTGCAGCAGACAGATCCCCAGCTCTGGGGCCAAGAAGCCCTGAGCCCCCATACGACCCCTTAGGCCCAGCATCCACCTGGCCCTATGGTCCTGTACAGGCCTTCCAATCCCAGCCCCTTGCAAGAAGTAAAAAAGAAAATGTGTTATATCTGACCACTCTCCCCCCATGGTCCATCCTCTCCTCCATCACTCACATCACTCCCCCCTTCCCCCTGTCGCCCCCCGCCCCCTCCTTCTTACTCCAGATGCCTGTACCCCATTGAGTATATATGTTGTTTCCTCTCCTAACCACCTCTGATGAGAGTGAAGATTCCCTCATTCCTCCATGCCTTCCCCCTTCCATATCATTGCAATAGTTCATTGTAATAAAGAAAAATCTTATTATATGAAATATCTTCGCCTATTCCTCCTCTCCTTTTTCTTTCTCCCATTACATTTCCCTTTTTTCTATTGACTCCATTTTTACACCATATTTTATCTTCAAATTCAGCTTTCTCCTGTGCTTCAACTATAAAAGCTCCCTCTACCTGCTCTATTAACTGAGAAGGTTCATATGAGTATTATCAGTGTCATTTTTCTATGCAGGAATACATGAAGTTCATCATCAAGTCCCTCATATTTTCCCCCTCTCCTCCAATCTCTGTGCTTCACCTGAGTTCTGTATCTGAAGATCAAACCTTCTGTTCAGCTCTGGCCATTCCAACAGGAACATTTGCAATTCCCCTGGTTCATTGAAGTTCCATTTTTTCCCCTGGAAGAGGACATTCAGCCTTGCTGGGTAGTTGATTCTCAGTTGCATTCTAAGCTCTGTTGCCTTCTGGTATATTATATTCCAAGCCCTATGAGCTTCCAATGTAGTTGCTGCTAAGTCGTGTGTGATCCTGACTGCAGCTCCACGATATTTGAATTGTGTCCTTCCGGCTGCTTGTAATATTTTCTCTTTGACTTGGGAGTTCTGGAATTTGGCTATAATATTCCTGGGGGTTGGTTTTTTTGGGATCTCTTTCTCTGGGGGATCAATGGATTCTCTCCATTTCTATTTTGCCCTCTGCTTCTAGAATATCAGGGCAATTTTCCTGTAGTAATTCTTTGAAAATGATGTCAAGGCTCTTTTCCTGATCATGACTTTCAGGTATTCCAATAATTTTTAAATTATCTTTCCTAAGTCTGTTTTCCATATCAGTTGTTTTTTCAATGAGATGTTTCACATTTTCTTCTAATTTTTCTTTTTTTTTTTTTTTGGTTTTGAAGTATTGAGTCCCGGTTTCTCGTAAATTCATCAATCTTCCTGAGTTCTATTCTTTGTCTGAAGGATTTGTTCTCCTCAGAGAGTTTTCTTATCTCTTTTTCCATCTGGTCAATTTTGCTTTTTAAAGCATTCTTCTCCTCCATAACTTTTTGAACTGTTTTATCCATTTGACCTAAGCTGATTTTTAGCATGCTATTTTCTTCAGCATTTTTTTGGATTTCCTTGACTAGACTGCTGACTTCATTTTCATGTTTTCCCTACATCTCTCTCATTTCTTTTTCCCAGTTTGTGTTCTAACTCCCTCATTTGATTTTCAAAGTCTTTTTTGAGCTCTGTCAACCCTGAGTCCAATTTCTGTTTTTCTTGGAGTCTTTAGATGCAGGAGCTTGTGCTTCCTCATCTTCAGACTGAGTATTTTGATCCTTCTTGGGCTCACAGGCAAAATATTTCTCAATGGTGTTCCTCTGGTTTCTCTGCTTGCTCATTTTCCCAGCCTTAGCCTGTTTTAGGGGTGCTTCTTGAGCTTTTGGGACACTCCCACAAGGGTCTCAGTGTGTGAGGCTCTGTCCTTCCTTCTGGTCTGTGAATGACCATATGCACCCCCCTCTGCCATGGGGCTGAGGTGGGGGGGATCCTAGACTGAGATCAGGATCTGAATGTCGTCAGAATCCCAGAGTCCTGTTCTAGGGGCAGAGTACAGAGCTCTGCAGTCTCTCTTTTCACTCCCCTCCCTCAGCTCAATGGGCTCATGCCCTGGGGGCTCCTGCTTACCAGCTTCCTCTGCTTCTGTTTCCTGGATCTGGACTGCCTTGGCCAAGCTGCAGGCTGTATGCCCTGAGGGCTGGGCTTCACCTGTTCTCTCTGGCAGAGGTCCCCCATTCCCCCAGTTTGTGCCTGGTGCTCCCCAGGGCGTAGCTCAGGAAACTCCCCTGCTTCTGTGAACCTGATTCAGGCTCCCAGTGCCCTGGGGCTGCCTCTGGCGCTGCCCCTCCAACCCCGGGGAGCAGAGCCTTTCTGCTCCTTTCCAGGTTACTTTGAATAGGAGAACTGCCTCACTGGTCCCTCTGTGGGTTCTGTCTCTCAAAAATTTAGTTACAGTCCTTAGCTTATAAGTTTTATGAGAGAGCACCTAAGACATGATCCCTTCTTTTTGCCATCTTGGCTCTGCCTCCTGAATTTTCATTTTAAAAAAGATTAAAGTTGTTCAGATATTATATAATAAATTGCTATAATATTCAATATAAATTATTTATCTTTGTTTTTCTTTTTTCATTAATTTATAGTTAATTCCATGTACAATGAAACTTCCAGAGAGACAACCTGAGTTTTTCTTTTATTATTCACTACTGGGAAATGATGTCACAAATGAACCCTTCAATGACTTGATAAACCCCGATTTTGAGCCAGAAAGAGCATCTGTTCGAATACGTAGCAGTATTGAAGTACTTCGTATTTATCTCTCTTTTCATCCTAAACTACAGGTAAATGCTTCAAATTCATCTTTTGTTTTTTTTCTCAAGGCAGTGGGGTTAAGTGGCTTGCCCAAGGCCACACAGCTGGGTAATTATTAAGTGTCTGAGGTCACATTTGAACTCAGTTACTCCTGACTCCATGGCCAGTGCTCTATCCACTGAGCCACGTAGCCGCCCCACACACATTCATCTTAAAAAAGATGCCTCCTATAGAGATATTGAATTTTTGTTTTTCTATTGTTTTAATACCACAATATAGCAGTGAATCCCATTTATTTATTTATTTGGACCATCATGTTTATCATTCCTTTTATTAAACTATGTCTGATGTATAGAAGGGGCTGAAGTCATATCTTATATCCCCCTAGTCAGTAGTTTCTGGAATGGGGCAATGGCTGTTTTCAGTAACCTTTATCTAGGCAAGGCCAATCAAGATTTTATTTTTAGCAACTTACAGCCTATATGATAGTGTTTCTATTTTATATGGAATAGATTGCCCCTTTGACTTTATCTTAAAAAATAAGACGGAGGGTTTTGTCTCAATTAGCATCATCCTATTGTTCTTCTTGTTTTCCTTCGATTGTCTTTTTAAAACTGTTATATGTTCTTGGGGAAGACAAGTTTTGAAAATGATTAAAGGATTTTTTTTCTTAAAGAAATATAAACTTGTTTTAGAAGTTTGAAGTTTTCTTTTCTCAGTATTTAGTTGAGTTACTCTTTTTTGTTACCATTTTATTTTCTCATTCCATCTTTTTAGACCATTTATTGATTTAGTGGTAAATAAATTAGTATTCTTTTGTAACAAAGAAACTGAATGGTAACACAACCACAACTAGAACCCACAAGTCACAATTTTGTAAATTTATTCTCATTGAATTGTCAATATTTTATTTGACTGCAAGAAGGATTTATTGCATCCCTGTTATGTGCATGGCACTATTCATGTGCCCTGGAGATAACAATCTCAGATGTCAGTTGTAGTTGAAAAGATGGGTACATTAAATAATTCAAAGAATTCAGTGTAGTATATTGTGATTAGAAGAGACTGAAAAAAATTTTCTTACTCTTTTGCCTTCCATGATAGAGAAATAGATATTTTTTTCAGTCTTCACAGTCTCTCAAACCTCTTCAAAATAGAAATTATGTGCCAGTTAAACAATTTCATCTGTCTCCATGACCAGGGACTCTTAAGAACCCAAAGACCATAGAAACTTGATGAACTGGCAACAGAGAAAACTAATCCCTAATTAGCCTAATGTACTCCCTCAGCAATCCCTTTCCACTTCTCATTGCTATGACAATGAATGACCTGTGAGCTTGCAAAAGAATTCAGTTCTACACTTTGACACTGCCCCTCCTCCCACCTATTCTCAGTACCAATTAGATCTAAATGACAGAAATTTGCTCAAGCTGCAATAGCAGTGGAGAGCTATAGTGGCACAGAACTCTGCCAGAGAACAGAGGAATAGAGGGAACTGGGGCAGCATACATATGTATACAGGTATGTGACAGTCCATTAAATCTTAAGAAAAGAACTCACTCTCCAGTTGGGGTCATTTCTATTCCCCGAAGACATCACTGGGGCAGATACCTAGGTTGGTGAACCATATATGAATTGCCCAGCATGAGAGGAGACTAGAGACTGAGACATTTTTGAGATTTCTCTCCCAGGGAATCTACCATCAAAGGGGAAGGAGTTAGAAAGTGAACAGTAGGGTAAAATGAAGAAAAAAGACTGAAATTACAAAAGATCTCAAGGGGAAGAAAACCCGGAGACCATAAGCATAAATAGAGAAGATAATTAGTAACAGATGGGAAGCCTTCATAGCCTGAAGATTTCTTGATCTCAGATTAATGAAATGTGTTCAGGCATCTATGAATAATTGCTAGATAAAGGAAAATAAATCAACATTTGATGAGGTAGAGGAAACCCTATGGATTAAGAAGAGAATATAGAACCTCAGCGTATTCTTAGATGGTTGAAAAGTGAAGAATTTTGAAAAGGAGAATTTATAGCTGCAGCATAGAAAAACTTGCACTGGTGGCAAGTCTCAAGCAAAAGAGAGATTTAACTGATTAAGGACAATCTGGAAAAAAGAAACAAAAGTAATAGCATTAAAAGAAAATGTGATTTCCATGCAAACAGTTGAAAAAAGAATAGATAGAAACAATTTGAGTACCATAGGACTCTCAGAAGAACATATTAAAAAATCTGAATACTGGAATGCAAGAAATAGTACAAGAAAATTGCTCATATTTTTTCAAACATGAAAAGTAAAGTGTCAATCAAGAGTCTATAAGAGCTTTTTCCAGAAGAAGACAAATCTATGGTGTAGACTAAAAGACATACAGTGGTTAAATAAAATAATTACTTTGACAACAATATATTCTGGAAAAACTATGTGAAAAGACCTTCAAAATTAAAGGAAAGAAAAAATTTTTTTTTAAATTTTAAAAAAGGATAGAAGATTTAAGTAAAACAAGATTATTTTGCACTACCAGAAATTATAGGAGAGAATTTAATAATCCGTTTCACAGGAGCAAAGCAAGGTGAAATATACTGATAACATTGTCAATCATTAATGAAAAAGGATGGATATTTTTTAAGTGCATTCTAATTATTCCTAGAACAAAATTCATGCCTGAAGAAATTTATTATGCTTTTGAAACATTCCATAAAAGAGAAACACAAGAATGGTGAACAAACAAAAAATAACAAAATAACACCAGAGATCATTAAAAATTTAATAATAATAAAAATGATAGGTAGCATAATATTTACTGTGTGGCACGCACTGTGCTAAGTTCATTACACAGCAACTCTGGAAAGATAGGTACTACCATTGTCCCTATTTTATAGTTGAGGAAACAGGAAAATAAATGTAAATGACTTTCTGTAGGTCACATTGTTGGTGTCTGAGGCTAGACTTGAACCCTAGTTCTTCTGAAGGGCCAATGCTCTCTTCACCACATCACCTAATTGAACAGTCCAAATAAGGTTGACAAGGGTGAAAGTAGAATTCAGAAGTGATGGTGGAGAAAGAGGCTCAAAACAATCCCTTAAATCTAATGGTGAATCAAGGTGTTTTTGTTTTGGTTTATCTTTTTTTATGTTACTACATTACATAATGAAAAGTAAATAAAAGGGGAGAGGAAAGTAAAAAGATAGAGGGGGATTAGGTAAGGTACCTTACTTAAATCAGAGGCTCATAATGAAGAGAAAATTTACTTCTGAGGTGTTTAAGAATAGATTCTTAGAGTTGGGACAAAGGATCTAAGGAAGAGATTGAAATAGAGAAGAAAGTTTGCTGTAGTAGTGAGTGGAGGTAATATTGATGAATGCTCAAATAGGAAAAGAGATATTCTGTAAAGAGAGATTGGGAATTTATGATGGCCATATAATCTACAGGGATATGATATTTAGAGAGACTACTCATTCTGCCTCAGGAAAGAGAAGGAAGGGCATGAATTCAGGGAAGAGATTTTTGAGGGACATAGGGAAGAATTGACCAAAAGGAGAGCAAAGGACAATAATGAACTTCACAACCAGGGGCATATGAAAATCCTTACCATGGGATAATATTTTCCATATCACCTACAAGAATTGGTATTTTTTGTTTTGTTTTGCAAGGCAATGGGGTTAACTGACTTACCCAAGGTCGCACAGCTAGGTAATTATTGTCTGAAACTGGATTTGAGCTCAGGTTCTTCTCGTTTCAGGGCTAGTGCTTTTATCCACTGTGCCACCTAGCTGCCCCATGAGACATAACAGAAAAGGAACTGGGTGGCAAGGATTGCAAGATAATAACAAATTATTTAAAAGAAAGAACCTAAAATAGTACCTTAGAAACCTTAATTCCATGAATAATATAGAAATCAAGGAAGGATTATATTAGTAAAGGTAAAGAATGGTGGAAGTAGAATAGTCCAAGAAAGATAAATAATGAAAAGAATGAGAGAAATGAGTTCTTTTTTTACATTTAAAAAGAGGCATAGAAAATTAAATCTTAAACTAATAAAACAAGTTGAAGAGGAGGAGAGGAGATTTTTCTTGATACCCAAGGAGAGGGGGGAAAAAAAGACCAATTAAATAAATAAAAGCAAGAAAGGAAACTAATAAGCAAAATTTCAAAACTAGGGAAAGGAATAATAGAAGGGGGGGAAAGTATTTGAGGTTGAAGTGAAAAGAGTCAATAAAATAAGAGTTGTCTTAAACTAGATTAAGCTAAAATAACCGAAGAGATATAATAGAATAATAGAAAATAATAGAAGCAAATAGAAGAAAATATAAGCCATTCATAACTTTAAATGTTAATTTATCAATAATTTAATAAAATGAAAAAGAAGACTGAATGGATGAGGAAATAAAACTACAATCTGTTTCTTATAAGAAATGCAATTAGAAAATCAGGACATATTCAGAATAAAGCATCAAGTAAATCCAGAAAAGCAGTAGTTAAAATCAAAATAAAGATAACATTCATAAAGGGATAAACAAAGGAATCAAATTCTACTGGATAGAAACTTTAGATGACAGAACAGTATCAGTATTAAACCTTTGTCCTTCATGTGCTTTAATATCTAAATTTATAAAGGAAATATTAAATGAACTACAGTGAGACATAATACATCAGTGATAGGAGATTTCAGTGTCTTTACCTCAGTTTTGGATAAATATAACAGAAAGGTAAATGAAGGAAACTTCAGAACTCAACAAATTGGCTGGAGAGACTAGAGCTAAACAATTTTATGTGTTCTACTGAATATTGGAGCAAAAATTTTACAAAAATTCACCATGTATTTAGAACACAGATATACTGCCAACAATTTAAAAAAGCCGAAATAACTGCTGCCTTTATTGTGAGTCCTTTATACTTGTTTTAGATCATTGGGTTGCTGAGAAGAGTTGAGTCATTCATAGTTGATCATCGTCATAAAATGTTACTGATAATTTTGTACAGTGTTTTCTTAATTCTGTTCATTTCACTTTGTCAGTTCTTTTAAGGTTTTTCTGAAATGTGCTGGAACAAGCATTTATTAAGCACCAATATGTCACTGTGCTAAGCCCTTTATAGATATTATCTCATTTGATCCTCACATCAACCCTTTAAGGAAAGTGGTATTATTAACCTTGTTATACAAATTGAGAATCTGAGGCAGACAGCCTTTCCCAGAGTTACAAAACTGTTTGTGTCTTAAGGCCAGATTTGAACACATCTTCTTGTACAACATTAATATCCTTTCTGCCATCTCACACATTACCAAATTATGAGAAAAATATAGTCCTAATATCTAAGCTAGGGAAGGGAAAAGTCTGGAGAACTAGCCGATAATATTAATGAATATTCATAATTTTTAAAATCTAGTAGACTGGATTTATTCTGAGGATAATATTTATCAGTAAACACTCAACATAATTTGAAAATGATGTAAAACCATATGATCATCTCACAAGGGATGTAGGACAAAATACTTTTTACTTGGAGAAAATAGAAAATTCATGTATGCTAACAATCAGAAACATTGGAACTTAATAATCCAAATATCTGTAAACCAGAAAATAAATCACTTAGGGAAATAGCTTCCTATTTGGAAAATTGTGCTGAGAAACATGGATATTGCTGTCTGGTAAACATTAGGCTTAGACCTAGACATCTTATACCATATTCCTCATTAAATTCAAGGTAGATATTAAATATTAAAGATCATACTGACAGAAATTTAAAAGCCATTGGAAGGAAATGTATTCTAAACCAAACTGATTACATGAAACTGAATGCTTTTGCAGAAGAGAAAAAGAAAAGTGGTCAAATCAGAAAAAAAATCTTTTAATCAAATTTATCTGATCAAGATTTAGTATAATCAACACACATATGTGTATATATATGCACACACACAAATGACACACATGATCAAAATCCCATTTCCAATAGAGAAATGGTCAAGGAGGTGAATAAACAATTCTCACAGAAAAATTGCTGATGACAATGACTGAAAAAATGTCTGTGCTGTTTGACCAAAATTCTACTACTATACTCATACCTCAAGGAGGTTATTGATAAGAAGTCCCTACAGTCACAGAAGTATTTATAGCAGCACTTTTTTCTGCTAGCAAAGATTTAGAAACAAAACAGATGTTTGTCAGTTGAGGAAAGTAGATTGTGGTACATTAACGTAATGGAATATTTATTCTGCGGTATAAGAAATGATGAATATGATGTATATTTAAGAGCAAACTAGTTCTAAATGAACTGATGCAGAGTGAAGCAAGCAAAGCAAATAAATAATGGTCAAATAATGATAATGTAAATGGAAAGAGTAACTATAAAAACATTAGTAATATAAGATTTTAAAGAACAAAACTGTCTTAAAAGTGATATGAGATGGATACCCATCAGTGGTACATGGCATATATTTTTAGGCATTTTTGATCATTCAGCTTGATGTCTTTCTTTCTTTTTTCTTTTTTGTATTTTAAATGTCCTGAAAGTAGCAGGATATAAAATAAACCCACACAAATCATCAGCATTTCTGTATATGAATAATAAAGCTCAAAAGCAAGAGATAGAAAGGGAAATTCCATTTAAAGTTAACTGTAGACAATATGTAAAATTCTTGGGAATGTACCCCCCAGGACAAACCCAGAAACTATATGAACATAATTAAAAATACTTTTCACACAAAGTCAGATCTAAATAAATGGAAAAATGTCATATGCTCTTGGTTAGGCAAGCTAATATAATAAAAATGACAATTCTTAAATTAAATTACTTATTCAGTACTATAACAAACTACCAAAAATCTATTTTACAGTTTGAAAAAATACTAGCAATTCATCTGATCAACAGAAGGTTAAGATTATCAAGGAAATTGATGAAAAAAATTGCAAAGGAAAGTGATCTAGCTATAACAGAGCTAAAACTCTCTTAAAAGCAACAGTCATCAAAACTACTTGGTACTGCTTAAGAAAAAGACTAATGGACCAGTGGAATAGAGTAAATGACTATAATAATCTACTGTTTGATAAACCCAAAGACACTAACTTCTGGGATAAGAACTCTCTTTTTGACAAAGACTGCTTGGAAAGCTAGGCATAAACCAACATCTCACCCCTTATACCAAAATGAAGTCAAAATTGGTATAGGATTTAGACTTCAATAAAAAGATAATTCCATAGACCAATTAATAGAATTAGAAATACACTGACAGACCTATGGAAAGGGGAGAAATTTTTAACCAAACAAGAAATAGAGATCATTATAAATTGCAAAATGGATGATTTTGACTATATTAAATTAAAAAGTTTTTGCACAAATAAAACCATGCTTCCAAGATTAGAAGGGATGGTAAATAATTTTCACAGCTAGTGTTTCTGATAAAGGACTCATTCCTAAACTATATAGAGAACTGAATCAAATTTATGAGATTACAAGTCATTTGCCTATTTATAAATATCAAAGCTATGAATAGGCAGTTTTCAGATAGAGAAATTAAAGCTATTTATAGTCATATGAAAAAATGCTCCAAATCATTATTGGTTAGAGAAATACAAATTAAAACAATTGTGAGGTACCACTTCACCATTATCAGATTGACTAAGATGACAGAAAAGGGAAATTATTAATGTTGAAAAGAATGTGGGAAAATGGGAACATTAGTGTAGAGTTGGTGGAGTTGTGAACTGATCCAACCATTCTGGAGAGCAGTCTGAAACTATGCTCAAAGAGCAATAAACTGTTCAAACCTTTTGATCCAGCAATAGCAATACTAAGTTTGTATCCCAAAGAAAACAAAATAAAACAGGAAAAGTCATACATGTTCAAAAATATTTATAGCAGCTCGTTTTGTGGTGGCAAAGAATAGGAAATTGAAGGTGTGCCTATCATTTGGGGAGTGGCTTATCAAGTTTTGGTATGAATGTTATGGAATACTGTTGTTCAATAAGAAATCATGAGTGGTCAGACTTTAGAGAAGCATGGAAAGACTTGCATGAACTGATGCTGAGGGAAGTGAGCAGAACCATGTGAATATTATACACATTAACAACAGTATTGTGAAACAATCAACAATGATGGATGAAGCTCCTCTCAGCAGTTCAGAGATCAAGGACAATCTTGAGAGACCTGCTATAGACAATGCCATCCACACCCAGAGAAAAACTATGGATCTGAGCAAAACATACTTTGTTTACTTTTTTTTTCTGAGAAAAGAAATTTTTATTGAAAGTAGATGTAGTTGAAGACATGTAAACATTAGGTATAGACAACTGTTTCAACAATAGTAGTAAAGCAGCAGAGTTGGGGTAGTAGTTGAATAAGCTAGAAGGGACAAGACGAAGACTTCAGAATTGGAAATCTGAGCATATCTTCATGAAGACAGGAAGGAGTTTAATAGAAACTCGTAGGTACTAGGAAAGAGAAAGTTTCTAGGGTGTTTCCCAATTCTTCTCTCCTATTTCTCTCCCTCCACCTTCCCTCATCCCCACAAAAAAGAACATGTGAGGAAACTATTGTGCTGGGAGACTTGGAGCATTGTTATCCAACAAAACCTTTAGGGAAACTTGAATAATTCCACCAAGTTGTCTATTCAGACTTTAAGAGAAAATCACAGGGAAATTGGGGGGTACTATCGGCTTCTAAGAATGCTCCAACAACCCAGTGTTTTTACCATATCTGAGAAAACCATTTGGTGTTGCTCTACTGGTGAAAACACAAAAATGAACCGCTGTAGAGAATTCCTGATCCTTCAGGACTACAGGAGAGAATAGTTCACTGAAAGGTGTCTGTTTTTTAAAGGATAAAAGGTTCAATTTCATTTTCTTTGTTATTTCCATAAAAGTTTCTTTGCTTAATTTTCTCAATTTCATGTTTGCAAAAGGAATTGATGGCAATATCTGAGAGGATGCCTCACGCAGAAGGGACTTTTGTTATAGTTTAATCCAATTGATACATTTTACACCTAAATAAACTGAGCCTTAGATCAAGTAAGTGACCTGGACAAGATTACACAACCAACAGTAGAAGACCAACTTAAACCCACTGATTCCAAATCAAACTTTTTATTATATCGAAAGGATTCCTTAAAGTTTCTCAAGGGCAGTGATTGTCTCTCATATATTTGTCCTCATACCGAGCACATTGCCTGGCCCCTAGCAGGAACTGAATAATTCCTTTTTGATTTTATTGACCCCCCAAACTTCAGAATGCTGCCTCTTTTGCAGAGGTGGGAGACCAAGTGTGTGGCACGCTGTTGTACCAATCCATCTGTCCGTTCATTCACCAATCGGTAAACATTAGGCGCCTATTCTGTGCCAAATTTTGAAGTGGCAAGCCAGCTCCTGCCCGCAAAGAGCTTACAATCGAGTGGAGGAAGCCACATGGCCCGGGGAAGCAGCGAGGCCTCCCCGAGGGGGCTTTGGACGGGCTGGAAGGGAGCCTGGGGGAGTCCAGCCAAAGCTCCTGGGGCCGAATCTCACTCGTGCGTCTTCCTCGTTTCCCTCGAGTCGGAAGGCCTGAGTTGGCATTCCTTGCCCGCACAATGCAGGGCTCTGGGAAGGGCCCCTTGCCCCGGGGTCCTCCCCCTTGTGGGGCTGGGAGCTGTTTATTTTTTTTAAACTTATGTTTATCCTTTTCCTCTCATTTCTGATTCCTTTTTCACAACATGACTAATATAGAAATATATTAAACATCATTGTACATGTACAACTTTTACCAGATTCTTCACCACCACATGGAGGAGAGAGAAGAGGGGTTTTAGAAAAAATGTGGAACTCATAAATTTGCAATTGGATGAATGTTGAAAAATTACCATTTCATGTAATTGGGAAAAATAAATTAAAATTTCATTTTAAAAAAATGTGTACCATTTGTTATACTGGGATGACTCTAAGAGGGAAGAGGAAGGAATATAGGAGGAAACTATGACAACATATAAAATATTCAATTTTAAAAAGAAGTCAATGAGACAGATTTCCCCCATTATAAAAATCTCATTATTTTATAGTTAAACTCCTTTAATAAAGTAGTGTGATAAATGTAATCATATCAAAATATAGTATAAACATCAAACGTAGAAATATTTAAATACGTAATAAGTCTTCTTTTTTTTCCCTCCTTTCCCCTCTCCCCAATATTTGTTTTATATATACAGCATTGATTTGTGATTTCTAGAATTAAGTTAGAAGCCTGTTAGGCGTTATTTATCTGTTTTTATAATCTGCCATTTTTTATTCATTGTCTGAAGAATATCACACATTTTATTTTAGTTATTGAAAGTTTATAATTATGTAACATTTTTCATATTAATACCTATTGATCATCTATTTTTACATATTTACTTTAGAATTCATTTTTCATACTCATCTGTAATCTTTATCACAGTTGATAATCTTTAAGATGGAACATTTAAAAACCTTTTATTTAAGATACACTTGAGTTATAATATAGCTAAATAAGACCTATTCATTATAGCCATTTTGATTTTATTTTACTATTCTATTTTCTTAAAGCCCTAATTCTAAGACTTTATTTTAAGGAAAATAACATTCAATTTTGGTCCATATATGTTAGTGATAAAGCAATTTAGCAAATCAGTATCTGATACCTGATTTTTTAAAAATATGGGTGAGAAATTTTTTCTAAAATATAGAAATGCAAATGAAATAATAATCATAATGAAATAATAATCAATAAAATAATGAATTTATTAATAACTATATGATTGCTAGGTTTTTCAAAAGCCCATGTATAGATCACTTTAAATTTAGTTAGTATTTATTGCATTTTATTGCATTTATTGCATTTTAGTTAGTATTTATTGATCTTGAGAGGATATATTACATTGTATACCTCCTCTTTGGAGGAGTAGTATTATTATGTTTTTATTTTTCAAATTTAATATGTTTTTGATAAGTTGCAGGGGGGAGGGAGAAGCATTTTTGAAGATTTATTTTAGAGAATTATTCTTCCATAAAAGATTCATCTTTGCTGTGGAGACCAATCACTTGGAAGCACAGAAATTCCACTAACTGGATTGTTGAAGAGAGGAAGTACAGATATCAACCAACGCCCTGTAGCAATTGAAGGTGCTTTTATTCTTGACCCACCAAACAGAGCCAAACAGAAACTCCCCCCTATTCCATTGGAATTGGCACCTACTGTAGGAGTATCTGTGGCTTTACAAAGAGAAGGCATAAATGCCCAGGTAAGTTGTTTTTTTTCCCCTTCTCTCTCATAATTTATCTTCCTTTCTTGCCCATGCCTATAATCTCTACTTCATAAAATTCCTCTCTTCCATCTAGGTCTATGTCAAGCACCAACTTCTTCATGAAATATATTTTTTCTCCTCTTTCCACACAGTTTCCTGCCCTCCTTCCCAAACTGTCAAATAAGATTTTGTATTTTCTCTCTTAATAATTATTCTTTACATTTCAGTATGGATTTGTTTTTCTCTTTCATTAGAATATAAACTCTTTGCAGAGGTTATTCCGTTCTTGTATATATTCCAATGTTTGTATTCCTGGTATTTACAATAATATATGTATATATATATATATATATATATATGTATATGTATATGTATATAGTAGGTGCTTAATGTTTATTGATTTTTTTTGATGCTTTCAGTTATTTTACTCTCTCTCTATCTGTTTACATTGCAACATTAATGTGAGCCTAAGATTTGACTTGGCTTCCTGAAAAGTTGGCATGATTCCTTAGCCCAGGTGATAACCTATTTTGATGGGAGGAGTCTTTTTTTTCTCCTTTAGGTCTTCTCTTAGTGAAATTGCACTTTATTGGTTCCTTGTTTTCAGTGATTTTGACGTAAAGGAAAGCTTTCTGTTAAGTAAAGAATATGATCCATGAATTCTGGAAGCCTTGACTCATGGGAGTGAACCTAGAATTAAGAGAAATTGAATATACTTTTGCGTAGTTCTTTAATAATATTTGTACGTCATTTTTGAAGAAGACCATGACATCAGGGGGGTGATGCCATAACAAGCACATGAATTGGATTTGAGCAAGGGGATGCTGTGCTAAGTCCCACCTCACTTTCTTCTCCAGAGCCATCTGGGTCCAATGGCCAGATATGAATCAGGACAAATGGAGATGGTCTGGGTTGCGGGGCAATCAGGGTTAAGTAACTTGCCCAAGATCACATAGGTAGTAAGTGTTAGAGGTTGGATTTGAACTTCCATCCTCCTGATTCCAAGGCCAGTGCTCTATCCCCTGCACCATCTAGCATAAGACACTTAGTGTTTTACAGTGATTGATACTGATTTGTTGACAGATACTTTGAAAGATATTAGAGCATTCTAAATACATTGATAAAGCATCTAAGTGACTCAGTAGATAGAGCACTGGGCAGCTTCTGGAATTTAAATCCTGTCTCAATCACTTATTCTGTGATCCTAGATTAGTTACTTAATCCTGTTTGCCTCAGTTTCCTCATCTGCAAAATGATTTGGAGAAAGAAATGGCAAACTAGTATATCTATCAAGAAAACCCCAAATGGATTTAAAAAGAGTTAGATGCAAATGAAAAAATCACATAATAACAATAGTAAAATATATCCATAATGTTATAGCTGCATTAGTGGCTATCTTTTAGCAGTTGGTCCTTTACAGTCTGATTGGTTGGGTGGCAAAAAGTAAGATAAGAACTTGAGAAGATTGTTGGACAAATAATAGGGAAAAAAGGAAGAAAAGAAACAAGGAAAGAAAGTATAATCCTTTCATTCTTTCTTTGATTTATTTAGCATTTCAAGGATACCAGTTCATTCATGACCTCCTTCCCAGAGGTTCCTAAATCATTCTATTAATTAAAGTATACTATTTTCCTAAATTATTTTCCTTCCCCAGTAGGAACACTTTGACATTCTAAATATCAGAATCCATTTTGTTTGCGATCTCCTTTTTTCTGACCCTAGAATGTCTAAGAAATTATGAAAAAAATTAATTTAGATCTAAAATTGGAAAATATTTAGGAAGAATCAGAATGATGAAAGGTAATATTTTTAAAAGTAATCTCATTTATATGGATTTAAAGGAAAATAATTTTAAAATTGTGATTTTTCTCTAAATTATTTAGCCTTTAGTTGAATTCAAGACCCGATGTGAGCAAGAACACTCAAAGAAGCGAGTTTTAACACCTATTCAGGAGAAGCCATTGGCTGAAGAGAAGTCAACAAGTCCTCAATCACCTATTCAGCTTCAGAATCAACAATCACCACCGACTAAAGATGATGCAACAGAAAGTGAAATAGAAAGTTTACAGTATGACAAGGACACAAAAGTAAATCAAAAGGGTAAGATTGTTTTTTTAGTAACTTTTTGTCATATTTTCAAGTTATGGACTTGTTTTTTTTTAACATTTAAAGTAAAAATTGCATTTTATTGTTTTAAAATAATTGAGGATTAAATAACACCTAATTTGATTAGTCTTCCAGGTGAAAATTTTTAAATAATTTAGTTCAACAAAGATTAAGTATCTAATAATCTGACACTGTGAGCAGGGTACTATGGTAAGCCTTGCACATAGGAAGTGAATTTAAAAAAAATTCACGTATTTATAAAATAGAATTTACTTTAAGCCAAAAAAATGTATTGTGAATTTGAAAGTAATCCATATTCTGGAATCCTCATCTAGTCATACAGTTTTATAATGATGACTGATACTTCATGCTGAATGCTATCATTTAATAGCTTATATATTTCTATAATTTTTGGCTATTAAATTGAGAGAAATGACTGAAGCTTAAAAACCTACATCAATTGTAAATTTTTTCCTTTGTTGGTATTCACTTTGAGACAACAAATGTTTATTAAGCAGTTGGTATATTTGAAAGTGAGAGGCAGAGTAAAGCTTGAAAACATGAGTTCAAGTCCTGTCTCTGACCCTAACTGGATGTGTGGCTCAGAACAAGCAATTATCAGTGTTACAGGCAGTTTTCTGAGATTATAAATTGCAGAATTGCTGCTTATCAGTATTGGTAGAAGAAATTTCTTCACCTGTAATTTCCTATACTGATGACTGTGGATCAAACATTAAAAAGAAAGGCAGGATGAAGCCTAAGAACTTTCAAGACACTATATTAAGAACTAAGAAAATTGTTTTAAAAGATTATTTCCTATCTATCCCTGGATGAACCAAGCAATATATTTTTATAGTATTATTTATATCCACAACACAGTTTTTTAAAAATACAATGTTAAGCTTAGTGAATCAGTTATTTCCCGCCAATGCTAGATACCTTTAAGGATTCAGAGTGATGAATATGCTTAATCTGGTCCCTTAGTGCTTTTTGTACAATGTGTCTTATAAAATATATTCTTTGGTAGTAAAACACTGAGTTAAAATTAAATTCTTTCTTTTCATTTAGACAAATAGGGCAATCAGTTACCTAAATAGGGGTTTAGAGACCTAGATTGTTCATTTGAACCTTGGCCAACTTGGAGATAGTAACTTTGATCAAGTCTCTAAAAATTTTCTCTTTCCTCGTTTTCAAAACTGGAATGGGAATATTCCAGTTCTCTACTTACGGATAAATGAGATGATCATTTTGAAATGGATGGAACACTTATGTGAAACTTTTTACTTGAAATTTTAACTTTTGTTATTGTGTTCGTGTCAGCCTTGAATTCTCCTCCATCAGTTCCACAAGCCCATCTGGTGACAACATCCAATTCTTCTGAGATTGCTTCAGGACAAAAGATTGCCGTCCCAGCATCGTCACATCATTTTTGCTTTTCAATAGATCTAAGGAGTGTCCATGACCTAGAAGTTGATTTTCCAGTCAATTGTATGTTGAGGTATGGTTTAATCTTATTTTAAACATTTTTTAAAGGAGTTATGCTTCTTATTTTCTTTTGAGAAGTTGGGAGAGTAAAAGAGACATGAAATTTTTACTTATAAAAATGTTTTTTACTTAAAAAAAGAATTCCAAGATTTTTGAGTACATTGTTTTATTTATGTTATTAATTAATGTTATTAATGCTATTGAGTACATTGTTTTGTTATTAATATCATTCTCTTCTATTTTTGGTATTGTTTAAAGGATTTGCACTGAATTTTAAGGGTTTTTTTTGAGGTCCTTTCTATTTATTACAGTTCTCAGATCTCAACTGTTGCCAAGTGTCAAAAGGTGCAGGTATTTTGTAAATAAATAATGCATGAACATTTTAGTGACCTAGTATATATGACTTCAGTTCCACAGATCAGAATTCTCAACATGTTGTTCACAAATCAAAAAAAAAAATAACTAATTACAAAACTAAGTAAATATACAGGATGCTCGCCTGACTTTGAATGTTTCCTTTGTTCTATGATAACGTATTATGGATCCAGCTTATTCTCCTTCAAACCTCAGTAACATTTGGCCTCTCAAACCTTGCCTGGTTCTTTGCAGCTGCTCCCAATGCCTGAACAAGAACCACCGTCAGAAAGGAAATAAGAATATTCAATTCAATTAAAGAAGCATTTGTTAGATGCCTCTTTAGTGCAAGTCATTGTGATAGGCACTGGGGATATAAAAATGAGATAAAATGAGGAGCTTACAGTTTATTCTGGTATACAGACATAAATCTGATGCAATGTCAAAATCTAGGTATAGGCAGGGATTCAGAGAAAGGACATTTTAGAAACCAAGTACAGCATCATGGAGGGAACTCTTGAGCTAGGGTGTGAAGAAAGGAAGTTGATAGAGGTGTGAATATGGCAGAAGCATATTCTAGGGAAAGATGATGTATGTGTCCTGCATGGTTGCATAAGTGGGAGAGGGAGGTAGGCTTAGTGAACATGTATACTTAAATTTGGCTAGAGCAAGAACTATCTGAAGGAAAGCAGAATGAAATAAAGCTAGAGAGTTGGGCTCGGAAGATTTTGGGTCCACTCTTTTCTTTGAATGAAAGAAATAGAAGTCTAGAGAGGTGAAATGCTTTACCCATTATCACACAGTGAGTGGCAGAACAATGATTCAGTCTATTAATTCCACATCTGTGTTCTTTACAGACTTGATCCTTGCTACACATGTTACCCACCTCCCAGCTTTGGAGATAAGGCAGTGGCAAAATAATGTGTGTGGTTGATATTTTATACTTTGGGGAATCATTTCAGGTTTTTGAGAAGGGGAAGGATGACTCTTTAGAATTATACAATGAGGGGCAGCTAGGTGGCGTAGTGGATAGAGCACTGGCCTTGGAGTCAGGAGTACCTACCTTCAAATCCGGTCTCACACACTTAATAATTACCTAGCTGTGTGACCTTGGGCAAGCCACTTAACCCCATTTGCCTTGCAAAAACCTAAAAAAAAAAAAAAAGAATTATACAATGAAAAGTTTATTTTAGTGACTACATTATGTAGAAGGATGATTTGATGAGGGAAAAAAAAGACAAGGTCAGATGATTTAGAGCATTTTTTCATATGACTACAGATAACTTTGCTTCTCCTGAAAACTGCCTATTTATAGTCTTTTTTCATTTATCACTTGGGGAATAAGGGTCCTCTTTTTTTTTTTGGTTTTTGCAAGGCAATGGGATTAAGTAACTTGCCCAAGGTCACACAGCTAGGTAATTATTAAGTGTCTGAGGTCGGATTTGAACTCAGGTACTCCTGACTCCAAGGCCAGTGCTCTATCCACTGTGCCACCTAGCTGCCCCTAGGGGCTCCTCTTTTTAAAAATATTTATTGGACTAAGTATTCACTAAGGTTCCTTCCACCTCTGAAATTCTGTGACTAATTCTACTGATAAAATATATTTGGTTTTATAAATTATTTTAATTTCCTATAGAGCTAGATTTCAGAATTTTATCATCTGTATTTAATAAAATATAAATAGAAGACTAGATCTGAACATAGGAAGAGACTTAAAGACCCTTTGATCAGTATAATGACCTAACAGGATTCCAGAGGACCAACAATGAAGTAATAGCTAATAGTAAGAATTAACATTTCTAGAGCACCAACTGTGTGCTAAGCACTGTGCCAATCACTTTTTATC
Source organism: Macrotis lagotis (assembly GCF_037893015.1). Taxonomy (NCBI): domain Eukaryota; kingdom Metazoa; phylum Chordata; class Mammalia; order Peramelemorphia; family Peramelidae; genus Macrotis; species Macrotis lagotis. Next base: position 155,124,810 of record NC_133666.1, read on the forward strand.
CTCATAACCCTGTGAAATTGATAGTGTTATTCTCTTTTTTTCAGATGGATAACATACCTAGTAAACATTGGAGGCCAGATTTAAACTCCAGGCTTTCTGACTCTAGGCTCAGTGCCATCTTGCTGTCTTGCATGGCAACCCTGTCTGGCAGAGGAGAGATACTTAGAGAATGGTACAAATTAGATGAATTTGTGAATGAAACCAAGAAATAGCAGTTGGGAGGTAGGATCACAACCAAGGAGAGTGTTCTGTCAGAAAAGTTAAGAAAGTTGAGACTTCCTGGAAGGGTAATTGAGGTAGGGAGGGGATTTAGCAGTATCAAATATTATAAAAAGTTCAGATAAATTTTTCCTTACCTTGAGAAATTATTTTTTGATAGAGTAGTGGGTACAGAAGCAAGAATAGATGGAAAAGACATGGTGCTCACAAATATAAAGTTTACTTGTAGAAATTTAGCCATGAAGTAAAGCTTGGAGTCTGAGAAAAATCAAAGGAAGGCTTTTATTTTTTAGAGTGGGGAGATCTAATGTGATGGAAAGGATGTAGGCCTGGGTATTAGAAAACCTAATCTTTAATTTCAGCTCTAATTCTGAGTAATGATGTGAACTTGGACAAATTTAAATTAAATTCAACAGAGAATGTGCATTAGTAATACAAATATGAAATAAAATAGAGCTGCCTTTCTTTACCAAGTAAAATACAAATTATTTGATCCAACATTTAAGGCCCCCCACAACCTTTTAGTATTTTTACTTCTCCAAGCTTTTTGCATTCTGTTCTCCTTCAGTTATTCTCTATTTCAGCGAAACAGAAATACTCATGGTAATTGGATTGTTTCCTATACTTTCCTGCCTCCTTTGTGCAGGCCTGAATTTCTCTGGCATTGGTGTGAAGGATATATTGGAAAGGGAAGAGGAAGAAGAACTAGTGAAGGAGACAGAAAAGGAGCATTTTGAGAGGTAGGATGAGAACTAGAAGAGGCCAGTCTCTAGGAAACTTGGGGAGGAGAGTGTCAAGAAGGTGGATCATGTACTGCAGAGAAGTCAAGGAAGATGAACACTGAAGAAAAAGGCCATTGTATTTGTCAATAAGGTCATCTGTGAGTTTTGAAGGGAATAGTTTCAGCCTAGTTTCTGTCCTAAGTAATCTACTGAATGGGCTTTGAGGAGTATATGGTGGAAAAGTATGGACAGAGGGTATAGGTCAGGGCTGTCTAAAATGCAGTGAAGTTGAGCTACTGCAGAGCTCTCACTAAAATGGCAAATTAAAACATAATTGTCGATTGTTCCGATAAAACTTCTAAAAGTAAGGTTGGACAGCCCTGTTATGGATTATTCTTTTTACTTAATCTTTCTTGGCCTTGGTTTCCTTATTTTTATTTTTTAATTTTCTTTTTAGTTTTTTTTTTTTTTTTGCAAGGCAGTGGGGTTAAGTGGCTTGCCCAAGGCCACACAGCTAGGTAATTATTAAGTGTCTGAGACCGGATTCGAACCCAGGTACTCCTGACTCCAAGGCCGGTGCTTTATCCACTACGCTACCTAGCCGCCCTGGTTTCCTTATTTTTCAAATGAATGAGTTGGGATATATGATCTTTAGGGTCCTTTCCAGCTCTAGCATTCTGTGATTTTATGACTTATAATGTTTGGTGAGCTAGTCAGCCAAAAGTGGTATGCATATGTATTCATTGATCTGGAACTAAAATCAGGATGGTTTCTAGGATCTAGAAATTAGTATTTTTTACCTCATCAAATGTATGTTGACTCTAGAATTCATTCATTCAGAAACATTTACTAAGTGCCCATTAGGTATAGAGTGCTGTGCTGAGTTCCGGGGGGGGGAGATTAAAAAATGCAGGTTAAATGTAGAACTCATAACTTCAGGAGCAGAAAAGGCACAGGTTTTAACAATAATATATAATATTATATATATGATTTGGCAATTGTATGACAGGGTACTATCTGATGAGCAAAGATGAAGTTTATCACAGAATAATGGTACTGGAGAAGAATACATGAAGGAAGTGGCAATATTGCTTTAAACAAAAGAAGCTCTCCAGTTAATGAAGGGAAAGAAAATTATTTTTGACATAGGCACTAGGAGCCAACCTGCTTAGGAAAGGTGTATTTGAGGGACAGAGCATCAAGTTTGTTTTTAAAACACAGTGTATGTGAAAGTTAGCAATGTGAAATAAAACTAAAAAGGCTGTATGGTACAAGATTGTGGAATGTCTTAAACATGAGTGGGATTGTTGGTAGGAAATGTTATTTACAGGGAGTAGAATATAGTGTTAGAAAATGTGCTTTTTAATTGAAATTATGAAGTGAGATCTAATTTTTACATGAAAATCATGTTGTACAGGGTATATAATTCCTTTCTATTTTTTTTTTTTTGGAGAGGATATCTTCTTGATGAAACCTTGGGTGGTTCAGAATTTTATAGAAAGGGCTATAAACTCCCTCCCATAAACATCAGAATTTATACATTATGAAAGTTCTCTTTTCAGAGTAATAATAACCTTACTCAACTTCCTAATTTGAAGGAGCAAATTTGTCAGCCACACTAGAAAATATTCTCATCACAGTATGATCCCACCCTCCAATCCCATATTCCCATTCCTTTGTTTTATTTAAATGGGTCTCCATTTTCCTTATTTTTGTCAGTATCTTTGAGATTCCAAGGAGAATTTCTATTTAGTACTACCCTGGAAAGGACATGGGCCTAACTGAGTTTGTAAATTAGGAGCTGGGGAAAAGGGACATGATTCCTAATGTGGACTCCAGAAAGAGGCTGATATTGTCAGATTATTTGGCTGTTGTATGCCTGCTCTAAGTGAACATAAATGCTAAGTACTGTAAATGTAAACTGTCAAAAGTAGACTTCTGAGACCATAACTTACTTTCCTACTATCAAACAAAGCTTTTAGCCTTTAAGCTATCCTTCCATCTCTTTTCTCCCTTCCAGATTTGTAGAAAGAACAGTACAAACTTACTACCTTTTATTTTATTACTTTTACTCCTATATATTCACTCTTATATTTTGGTTTCCAGCTCTGCTATTTCCTAAAGCCAGCCTTCCTTCCTTCCTTCCTTCCTTCCTTCCTTCCTTCCTTCCTTCCTTCCTTCCTTCCTTCCTTTCCTTCCTTCCTTCCTTTCCTTCCTTCCTTCCTTCCTTCCTTCCTTCCTTCCTTCCTTCCTTCCTTCCTTCCTTCCTTCCTTCCTTCCTTCCTTTCCTTCCTTCCTTCCTTCCTTTCCTTCCTTCCTTCCTTCCTTTCCTTCCTTCCTTCCTTCCTTCCTTCCTTCCTTCCTTCCTTCCTTCCTTCCTTCCTTCCTTCCTTCCCAAAGTCACACAGTTAAGTAATTATTGTCTGAAGTCACATTTGAACTCAGGTCCTCCTGTCTCCAAGACCACTGCTCTATTCACTGTGCCACCTAGCTGTCCCTACCTAAAGCCATTAAAAAATATATTTTATTTATTTTTCCAACTACACTCAAAGTTAGTTTTCAACAATCATTTTTTGTAAGGTTTTGAGTTTCACATTTTTCTCCCTTCCATTCTTCCCTCCCACTTCCTTCTGACAGAAAACAATCTAATATAGATTATATATATATATATATATATATATATATATATATATATATATATATATATAAATCACATTGTGAAAGAAGTATCAGATTGAAAGGGGAAAAAACATAATACATAAGACAGCTTTTAAAAATTGAAGATAGTAAGCTTTAGTCTGCATTTAAAATCCACAGTTCCTTCTCCAGATATGGATGGTATTCTCCATTACAAGTCTTTTGGAATTGTCTTTGATTATTGTACTGCTGGAATGAGTGAGTTCATCATAATTGATTATTACACAATGTTGCTGTTAGTATGTACTTCTGATTTTGCTCACTTCACTCAGCATCAGTTCATGCAAGTCTTTCCAGGCTATTCTGGAATTCCCCAATTGATGGGCATCTCCTCAATTTCCAATTCTTTGTCACTATGAAAAGAACTCCTATAAATATTTTTGTACGTGTGGATTTTTTTACTCTTTTTGTTGTAATTTCTTTGGGAAACAGACCTAGTGGTATTTTTAGATCAAAGTGTATATACACAGTTATATTGTCCTTTGGGCATAACTCGAAATTGTAAAGCCATTTGTTTTAAAGTTACTTAATGCCTCCTATTGCCAGTGTGCTTCTCTCTCAACTCCTTATCCTCTTTGACTTTTTTTTTTGGCCAAATCTTATGCCAGTGGCTTTACTCATCCTTAATAGTCTCTTATTCCTTGGCTTCTTTGATACTCTTCAATTTTCTGTTACCTTTAAAATTGTTCCCTCTTGGGTTTCTTCAATGTATTCACTTTTTCTTTCTTGCCTCCAAGTGAGACATTTACCAACTTCTTGTCTTGCTCCTTTTTTTCTACAAATTATCCTCAAATCTGTATTTCAATTTAATACCTTTTATGAGTTCCAGGTCCATAGATGCTTTCTAACCATTTTTATATAGATCAGGAATGAGGAACCTCTGGTCATTGAGATATATTGGACTGGTGTTGCCAATACCACTGCAGGCTGGCAAGGACTCGAAATTCAATAAATCTAGTAGTTTTTTAGGATTTAATTAATTAAATGTTTGACCAAATATAGTCTATGGCTGATGTTATAAATATTCCAATGACTCTTGACAGAAAAAAGTTCCCCAACCCTACCTGATGTAGATCATAGATTTAAAACTATAAGGGAACTTAAAAGCCATCTAGTCCAATTTTCTCATTTCACAGATAAGAAATTGAGGCTTAGGGGCAGCTAGGTGGCGCAGTGGATAGAGCACTGGCCTTGGAGTCAGGAGTACCTGGGTTCAAATGCGACCTGAGACACTTAATAATTGCCTAGCCTTGTGGCCTTGGGCAAGCCATTTAACCCCATTGCCTTGAAAAATCTTTAAAAAAAAAAAGAAAGAAAAAAAAAGAAATTGAGGCTTAAATGTCAGAAGAAGGATTTGATGTCTTCCTACCTGTGAGTCCATAACTTTAGGTTCTCATTTGTGTCTAAAATTCATCATATCCAAAATTGAATTCATTATTTTTTCTAACCACTATCTGAAAACTATTTTTCATTTCATATGTCCATATTTTTAATATCTCTCTAATCCAGATCTTTTAGTCACTTTTAATTCTTTGCCTTGTCAGTTTCCAGGTTCCTTTTTTCTTCTTCTATAGTATCCCCCCCCCAACCATCTCTGTATTTTTTTATTCATTCTGCCCAGATTTAAATTCAAGTACTACAATATCTTTCTCTTAGACCATTGTAATTGTCTTCTAGCTGGTTTTCCCATAATCAGTCTCTTCTTTCCTACTTGTTATAGTTTCACCCAGCTGCCAAAATAATTGCCGAATACTTTAGATTTGATCTTTTTTGTCCCCTTTTCCTAGACCTTCCTTCAAGTTTTTACATGACATTCAAGGCAGGTTTCATCTGTTTTTCAATCCTAATTTTAGAAATTTCTTTTTATATTTTTTGTGTTCTGACCAAACTAGACTACTACTTGTTTGTTAATCTTATCTTTAAGATTCATTTTAGTTACATCCTCTTCTGTGAAGCCCACTCTGATTTCCCTCTCCTCTGCATTCCAGATACATAATCTATCCTGTTAGTTTTACCTCCCTTTTCTATTTAACCCCCCCCATTCTAATGTACATCTAAAAGTATTTAGAACATCAATGAATTGTGTTTCATTTTTGTTTCTCCTGCTTCTATACATTATACATTGCATATAAGAACTACTTAATAAATGTTTGTTACTTCTATTGTGACATAATTTTGGGACATCAAATAATTTAGAAAAATAAAAAAGTTGTCTTTAGAAAAAGTTATTCCATATTGTCTTTGTTGTTTCTGCCAAACTATATTTAAGTTTTCTAAGAATGTCTATTATTTTACTTGCCAAGATTTTCCATTATGTAAGCTGTCCAAAAGCAATTCTTTTCAAACTTCCACAGAATTTTAGAGTTTTGTGACTTATGTTCTTGGAAAAGACTGGAGCTGTGGAAGCACAGTTATTTGCTTTAAGTTCTTAGACCATAAAAAACAATACAGAGGAAACTCCATAACCTTGAAACTTTTGTAAATCAGGACTGTAGGGGCAGCTAGGTGGTGCAGTGGAAGGAGCACAGACCCTGGAGGTAGGATCTGAATTCAAATTCATTCTCAGATACATAATACTTAAGTAGCTGTGTGACCTTGGGCAATTCACCTAACCCTTTTATTAAAAAAAAAAATCAGGATTGTTTAGTGGAAGAATTCTTGATTTAGAATTCAGTTCTGGGCTGTGCACCCTACCAACCATGTTACCTCATGTCTCTTTCCTTATTTGCAAAATGAGACAGCTGTACTAGATATATTTAGTGATGTAAGATAGTAAGCTTTTGTCTGCATTTAAAATCCCTGTATTTCATTAATAATGAACTTAATTATGATTTATTAAATTTCACAGGATAAATTCATTTTTAATTTTTTGAGGGGTGCAATAGGTTATGCAGAACATTCTTATACATATTTTTTCTTGGTTGCTATAAAATTTAAAAAGTTACCATTTATCAGTAAGAAGATTTATCCTTTATCAATAAGAGGATAAAAGATGTTTAAAAAAGGATAGCTATGAAGGGCATATATGATGTTATTCTTTAAAATTTTTTATAGCATGCTTTTTATTATTAACTACTATTGATATTAAGCACATATATTTACACTATATTGTATAATATGATGATATAAGTTGCTTTGAGTTTAATTTCTGCCTGAGTACTTTCTAATTTTCCCAGCAGTTTTTATTAAGTCAAGAATTTTTCCCTAGTTAATTTCTGGTTTTCTTTTTATCAAATGCAGGGAAATTGAGTTCTGTTGTTTCTGAATCATTTTTTCTTGTCTGTTCCATTAATCGATCTCTCTATAAACAAATACAGGTGATTTTGATGACTAGTGCTTTATAATATAGTCTGAGACCTGGAAGAACTATTCCTCCCGTTTTTACTTTTTTCCATCATTTCTGTTGATATTCTAGGTCTTTTGTTTTATCAAATGAATTTTGTTACTATTTTTATCAAGTTCTATAAAATATCCCCTTGGTTTTTTGGTTAGTATAGCATCAAAAGAGTAAATTAGTTTTGGTAATGTTGTCATTTTTAGTATATTGACAATCTAGTCATAACTCCAGTCTTTAGTCACCATTTTTTCTAGTTCTTTAACACCCTTCTTTATTTTAAGTAGTACTTTGCAATTGATTCTCTACAAGTCTTTTGTGTGCTTTTAGAAGTTGATCTCCAGATATTTTATATATTTTGAAGTTATTTGGAATGGAATTTCTCTTATTATTGTTTCTTGTATTTTTCTATTTTGTGGAAATGTTGTTGATTTTTAAGTATATATTTTGTAGCTTGCAACTTTGCTGAAGGTATTAATTCTATCAATTTAATATTTTTGCTTATTCCCTAGAGTTTTCCAAGTATAATCTTACCTCCTCTTTACCTTTTAATTCCTTTCTCTTGCTTTATTCCTATTGCTTGCATTTTAGGAAGTATATCAAGCTTTACTCCTGTATTAATTGAAAAAGTTTCTAGTGTGTTCTCAGTTGAAAACAATGCTTGCTTTTGGTTTTAGATAGATGCTTTTAATGATATTTTTAAAAGGTTCAAAATGTCCATACTTGGTATGGTTTTTAGCATAAAACAGTGTTGTATTTTATGAAAGCTTTTTTTCTGCATCTGTTGAAATGATGTTGTGGTTTGGAATGTTTTGGGTTTTAATATGATTTTTCCTGTTGTTGAACCATCCTTTCATCCCTGTTAAAAGTCCCACTTGATCATAAGGAATAATTTCTTGGATAAATTTCTATGTTCTGTTTTCTGGTATTTATAAAATTTTTGAGTCATATTCTTCAGTGATACTGACTTAAAGTTTTCTTTCTGTGTTTTAGCAGTCCCTGCTTAGGTATTGGGTCTGTATTTGTTTCATAAAAGGACTCTGGCAAGGTACTTTGTCATTTTTTTAAGAAAAATTTGTGATATATGGGTACTAACTAATCTGTAGAAATTTGATATAATTCTTCTGTGAATCTATCAGGATGAAGGATATTTTTACTTTCTGGAATTGAGTTTTTAAAGAATGCTATCTGGTCTTCTATAGTTTAGATATTTTATATTTTTGAGTATATTCCTTTGCTTCTTTTGCTTTCTCAGTTTTGTTACCATATAACTGCATAATATGTTCTTTTTATTTCTTCATGTTTTTCTGTAATTATATCTTGCTTATTTGCTATTTTATTTGATTTGATTTTTTTGCTGCCTTTTTAATCAATTTTATTAGTCTTTTCAAAGAGTCAACTTTTATTTTTATTTCTCATTTCTGTGGATTTTTTCATTTTATTTCTACTTTAGTTCACCTCTGATTTCTAATTTCTCATCTTTGTGCTTATTTTAGGCCTGTTTATTTATATGTTTGTAAGTGTTTGATTTCCCCCTTCCCCCCAAACTGCTTTAACTTCATCTCAGAAATTTTGCTATATTGTTTTATCATTAAAATTTTCTTTTATTTGTTCTTTAATTTCCTTATTTAGGATTTCATTGTTAAATCTCTGATTTGGTATCTTTTGTGGTCCCTGAACAAATTTGCATTTTTTATTTACATTTTGGTTTGTAAAAACCATATTTTCTATTTTTTTTCTTTTTTTACATTTGCTTGTAATATCTCTGTGCCCTAGGCACAGAGTGTTTTATAAGTGTTTCATGTGGTGTGAAAAATAGATCTGTTCTTTTTTGTTGTCTTGTTTAGAAATTGCCATTAGTTTTTTAAACTCTTAATTCTTCCAGAAATTTGTTCAGTTCCTTGTTTTCCCCTATAGTTTATCTTTCTGTTAGATTTATTCAAAATTGAAAGAGATTGAATGTCACTATTATGTTACTATCTGTGTCTTATTTCTTCCATGAATTATTGTAAGGTATTCTAGATCATATAAGTTTATTATTAACGTTGATTTATTTTCTTTCGTTCCTTTCAGTATGATGTAGTTTCCTTTCTTTATCCTTTTTTATTTTATATCATTTTTGTTTTATTAACTATCATGACTGCAACTTGTATGCAAGGTAAATTTTTTCCATCTCAGTTTTTTTCTTTGTTTTTTAAATGTGTTTCTTTTAAGCAAGAGGTAGAATTTTGTTTTCTTATTCAGTTTGTCCCTTTTTCATTTTATGGGATTGACAAATTCATTCATTTTTTTTTTTTAGGTTTTTGCAAGGCAAATGAGGTTAAGTGGCTTGCCCAAGGCCACACAGCTGGGTAATTATTAAGTGTCTGAGGCTGGATTTGTAATCCATTCATATTTAAAGTTCTTATTTAGGTTTATATGTTCCTCTATCTGTTGCTAAATTTTTTTTATTAAAGTTATGGTTTTACCCCATTCTCATTTTGCTAAAATTGAATATTATAATCCTTCAGTTATTTTATCTTTTCTTAAGGTGACCGTTTCCACTGTCACCCCTTTTCTTCTCTTTTGTTAACCATTTCCCTTTAGTATTTGCTTATTAGTTCCTTTTTCTTTCTTGCTTGTCTGTGGTTATGGATTACCCTCGTTTAGACAATTTCCTCTCCCTTCCCTTCACTTAGTCTTGTTCATTTTTTAAAACTTAATTTTTTGTACTGCTTTTCAAAATTTTTTAATCTCTTTAATAAGTCCTTTTTTCTTTCTACTTTAGATCCTCATTTTCTGATTCATGACCCCAGTAATTATCTGATCTCTCTCTCTTCTCTATATTACTTATTCAATCAAGGTTTCGAAGGTATCCATTCTAGCTCATGTTACCTGCTTTATTTACTCTGGGAGGGTTCTACCACTATCTTGTAGAATTTGCCTTATGGATTTCCCTTTTCCTTTGTATCTCACTCCCAGAACAAAGTTAAATGTTACAGGTATCTGAGAATATACTACCCCATGTTAAAGGCCCCGCCCTCCCTCACCATGTCCCTTAGTATTCAGCCCATAACTGATGTATACTGAACCTTACCTTTTTTATAACATTTGTGTAGAAATCTTTTCCCTGTGTTCACACTTGTTCAGATGCCAGTTGCACCCAGGGATACCATATCCCTCCCTCCCTATATGTAATGAGTAACTTTTCAAACACCAAATTCCCCAGGCCACAGCCTCTATAAGATCCTCATCTTCCTTCACAGACCATGTCTTTTCACCCTTAAGATGACATCCCACCTCCAAAATACTGCCTCCTTCTGTTGCTAGAAAATTGGTATCGCCAATGTAGTTGATATTTCTCACAAGTGGAAGAATTCACATATAACCCTGGAGTTTAAAAACCTCTCAGGATTTAATTTACAATCCTGCCAAGTTTATAGAAGCTGCTTGAAGACAGGTTGAATAACAAGGGTTAGGGGAGGGCCTGAGGATAGACAGTGAAAAGGGAAGCAGAGGGAAAGGAGAACAAGCCATAAAGCTGGCAAAGAGACCCATGGCTCTGCAGTGGGCCTAGCAGGAGCCTCTGGCACTAGCTTAAAAAGAGAGGGAGATATCGCCATTCTTGCAGGGTGAAAGTAGGGGAAAGAAGAAATGGGCTTCTCTTATGATCTGACTTAAAAATACACTTCTGTAGTAGGTTGGACAAGGGTGTGCTTGGGGAGTGACCCAGCACCTGGTTCTAGGTTTTCTCCAATAGGCAAGGTACCTGCTGGCCTTCCTGTCCCAAAGTGTGTGATCTTTAAGTCCAACACATCATTTCCTGTGGAAGATGATTGTCATGCCTGCGTAAGCATGACTTATCAGTAATAGCATGGTCAAGGGGAAGTAAAGAGTTGGAGCTGGAAACTGTAACCTGGAGAGGGTACAGATAACATTTTCTTACAGATATTTCTTTTATATTTCTCCTTCTACATATTCCCCACTCAGAATTTAACAGTATAAAAGATTACAAAATTTGTTTCCAATTTCAATATTCCCTATGCCCATGATTCCCTGTATCACTTCCTTTCCCTTTTTTCAATTTTTCTTCTTACCCACTCCCTTGTAGGCTCTTACTTCCTGAAACTACAAAGGTCACCTTATCTTCAGTACTGACTATTGATTTAACCTAGCACATCACCTACTACCTTCTATCCTTCAGCTCCCCCTCTCCTTTTCATATACTTTCCCATATTTTAATACAGTAATAAAAAAACACATTAATTTACCTGTAAGCAAGAGTGTTGCCACCATAATGTCCCTTATCTGCTTAATACTGCAACCAGATTTCTGCTTGCACTCTGTGTATGTTTAGAAGTCTTTTACTGGTCTCTCCATTGGCTGCTGTATTTATTAATTTTTTTTGCATTTCTGATGTTTGAGTTATCTGAGGAATAAATAATTCAATTCTGGTTTTTATTTTTAAAAATATTTCAAATGCCTTCTTTATTTTTGAACACCCATCTTTTCATGCAGTTGATTTCAGTTTTGCAGAATAGCACTCTGGGCTTGCAACCTGAGTTTCTTGGCTCTTTACTATACTTTTCATTACATTTGGGGGTGCAGATTAGTCTTGGATTATTCAAAATATCTTTTTCTTTGTGACTTTCTTATTGTTTGCAGAACTTGTTTCTAAATTGAATTGTTAACTTTAACCATTGTGTGCAGTTTGCAGCGTTGGTTTTTTTTTAATGGAGGTAATCTATAAATTTTTTCCATCGATATTTCATTTTCCATGATCAGAAGTTCTGGGTAGTTCTTTTCTATTATTCCCTTCATAATCATATAATAGTTTTTTTCCCCTATTGTATGCTTCTGGAAGACCCATGATTAGATTGTTCTTTGCATATACTGTCTTCTAGATCAGTATGTTTTGTTTGCTTGATGAGCATATTTCTTTTTTAATTTTGTTTTTTGCTTCTCCAAAATTGTCCTTCACTTCTGTTTATTTGCCTTCCCAATCCATTGTTCTCTTTTTTTTATTACTTTAATTGTCTTACTTGCTGACGAAGATTACAGTTTATTTCTTCTATCATTGGCCTTCCTTGCAGGCCATTAATTCTGCTCTCATAATTCTCATTTCCCTTTTAAACCACTTGAGAACATCATGTTGTGGTTCTGTACTCTTATATTCCATATTCCTTTATTTTTTAGTATTTTAGTATTTATTGAAAGATGTAGGAACTAATTTACTAGCTCTGGCTATGTTTCCTTCTGTTGTCATTTCTTTTCTTGTTGATTTATCTGCAAAGTTTTTGAGTTTTCTTTTTGAAATCTTTGGTCATTTCAGTCATTTTTCCCCATTATTTTCTCCTGTCAGTCAGTTGCTAACTTTGTTCTTGATGGGATTTAGGTTAACCAAATAAAGGTAGAAATCAAGGGTTACTGAAAAGTGAAAGAATTCATATGCTCCCTGGGATTTTAAACTGCTCAGGATTTATTACAAATTATTAGAGTAAACAGGTTAAAACTTTTTCTCCTCCCAGAGAAGCAACTGGCACTTCAGGACAAGGGTGAATAACAAAAGGCCAAGTAAATGCTTGGGAGACAGAAACAGAGACAGAGAGAGGGGGAGGTAAAGAGAAAAGAAAGAAAATCAGGGAGAGACCTGGCCAGATAATGGACCAACCTAGAGGTTCAGCCCAGGTTTTATAGTCTTGCCCTTTGTCTAGGCACTGAGGGCAAAAGGGGGGAAATCTCTCCTCTCTATGTGACCAAAACCAGGTAGAAGGTAGAAGCTGGGGATTGGGAAATGAGGAGATAGGATACAAATTTTATATTTAACAGTGAAACAATAGGAGTCAATTTACATCTCAAGAGCAAAGAATCTTCCACCCTTTAACAAGATTTAACACAGCATTTAAAGATTACAGAACTTATTTCTGATTATAAATTTTCTACATTCTTAGTTCTCTATATCAACATGACTCCCTTCCCTCAGATTATGGTTCCTTTAAGGCATCTCGGTATGTTTCCATGGTAGGTACTGCACAGTTCACCAGTCTAGGTCTTGGACCCAAGTGACTTTTGAGAGCTCAGTAGCACCTTCTACTGGATACTTTTTCTTTCAGGATTAGTTGAGTGTTGCAAACTGCCCTCCCCCAGACACATTCACTCTATCCTTTCCTGTTGTCCTGGTTTCTGTGGTATTACATTGTTGACCTAGAGTTGGCTTTGCTGTTAAAAGGGTGTTTTTCCTTTGGCCCTGGTAGTGTAGAATTCTGTAGCCCTGATGCTATGGGCTTATGACTCATTGTTTCTGAGCAGCTATATCATTTCCTGGCTGCTAGAACAGCCTTTTTTGCATAGGATATGGAGGAGTGTTGAGGAAACTCAGAGTCATTGCTCCATGGGTTTTAGGATTTTTTTTAACCTTTGTTTGAATTTTTGTCATTATGATTTCTTTTTTTGAGAGGTTTAAGAACGGGGGGGGGGCTAGTTGGATAAAAAGGCTATCCCATCTTGTTGCTTGTCGGACTTGGAGGTGAATGATTTAGAACTTTTGTATTCCAGTTGTTACTGCTACCCATTCTTCTGTTCTAAGGTAATTCAAATGAATAAATATTTTTATAGTTAACCTCAGGCTTTTAATTCTAAAGGTAATTGGGACTTTTAGGTAAAAGAGAAGATAAATATAGAAATTACAGCATGGCCTCAGTTAATTAGAAAATATATCAGTTCTTATACCAACTTTTATTTTACGTGGTATGTATTTTGAAATAATATTTTTATGTAATTTATTCAGAGAAGCATTGAGGTTGCCATTAGAAGCTGTCTGGTTATTGGCAAGTAAACCTCTTTAAGCCTAAGCTCTTTTTTCAAAACAATTTTAATCTGTAAAATGAAAATAATATTTAGGAATATTAAAGGAAGAAGGGATCTTAGAAACCTCATTCTGTTAAAAATGAGGAAACTCAGCTTTGACCATGTTAAACGATTTGCTCAGGGTTCTAAATATAAGTGGCAGAGCAGGGATTCCAACCCCAGGTATGAAGGGAGCTGGGTAGTTCAGTGGATAGAGTTCTGGGTCTAGAATGAGGAAGATCTGGGTTCAAATATGGCCTCTGGCACCAATTAGTTGTATGACTTGAGAAGTCACTTAAACCTTGTCCTGCCTCAGTTTTGTCAGTTGTAAAGTGGGGGATCATAATAGTACTTCTCTCCTAGGAGTGTTGTGAGGATCCAGTGAGATATTATTTGTTAAGTACTTAACAGTGTCAAACAAATAGTAAACACTTGGGTAAATGCTTCCTTCCATCTAATTCTCAGACTCCAGTCTTTTATACTTTCCTCTACTTCTTTGCATGGTAGTTGTGAGTCAAATAAGAAAATATAAATAAAATTTCATTGGAATTTTAAAGTACAACACACACTTAAATTGTTATTGTTTCTTCACCTGTGTAAAATAAGAATAGTATCAAACTTGTCTTATTCTTCAGGGAATATTGAACCTTGAAATACTAGTGCTGTGGAAATATTAGCTACTCTTCTTTCACTTATTTAAAGATTTTATTTTGTATTCAGTAGTTGCTAATCATGATATTAATGATTTAGTGTTGGAAGAAACCTAAGAAATCATTTAACTTAATCCTTTCATTTTACAGATCAGAAAACTAAGCTCTGGCAGATTAAGACACTTAGCCACAGTCAGAATCAGTTGCACAACTGAGATTCAGGCACAGGTACTGCCAGAGCTGGTGTACTCTTTAGGAATATTTTTGAACACTAAAATAAAAGTGATTCATATTGTTTCTGGTTCAGAAAAACATCACTTAATGATATATTTATATAACAGCTATGTTGTAAGGAAATTTTAAAAATGTTTTTCTTAGCAACATTGAACAAGTTGGTGTAATATCCAAAAGGTTGCTGAAACCCGAAGAAATATAATATAGACTTGATTACTCTTTTTATTCCTTTTTACTTCCATTTTATTTTATTATTTCCAATTAGGTTTTATCTTAGTCACATTTTTACATCTTATAATCACATCTCTTAACAATCTGCATAATTTTTATATTGTACTAGGTATTCCTATCCCTTCTTTGGAAGTGCTGCTCCTATCATGACTAATCCACCTGTAGAAGTCCGAAAAAATATGGAGGTTTTTCTTCCTCAGTCTTACTGTGCATTTGATTTTGCTACTTTGCCTCATCAACTCCAAGATACTTTCTTGAGGTACTGGCTCTGTGTGTGATTAAATAATGAGGTTTCAAAACTGTATAGCATATAAAACATATTAATTTGTATATATAAATATATAATATATGTACATATAAAATATATAAAAGGAAATCTCACCAAAAGCATTTTGGACATTTTTAAAAGACAGGATTTCCTTTAAAAAAATCTTTAACAGTTGTGCTTTAAATATCGTATTTAAGGTGAAAGATATTTTTAGTTTTTACTATTTAATTTTTCTGGATTTGGATTGGTGAATCAGGAGAAATAGAAGATTTGAACGAGGAAGAACAGTTGAAAAATACTGTTTCTGACTTCTAATTTGTGTGTGTGTTTGTGTGTTGTGTGTGTGTGTGTGTGTGTCACACACATACTGATGAAGTGCAGGCATGCCCACTCTCTCTGTGTCCCAAGTTTCTTATCTGAAATGAAAAAAATTGAAATTACTGATGGAAAATATTTGCTCCTCAAAATTACATACTTTTAAAATAAGAATGAGAGAAATTAAAAATTAAACCAGAAATATAAAAAACAGATTGCAAGTCATTTTTCTTTGAACTTTAAAGAGCTAGATATTAATAATTATTCATATTTGCTATATGATGTTTAGGAAGATGTTGCAAAGAGTTAATCTGAACCCAGGAAATGCAAAACATTTAATTCAGTGAATTTATTTAAATCTTTATCTTCTGTGTTTGCAACTGTGTCTTGTAAAAAATTTTCTCTTATTTATAGGTTACCACTGCTTGTTGAACTGTGGCATAAGGACAAAATGGCCAAAGACTTACTTCTAGGAATTGCAAGAATTCAGCTTTCAAATGTTTTATCTTTAGAAAAAACTCGATTCTTAGGTGCTAATGGTGAACAGTGTTGGCGTCAAACTTACAGTGACAAGATTCCTGTTATAGCAGCACAAGGGTAATATATTTTATTAAATATTCTTTTGACACAGTTATAATTTATTATATTTCTGTTTTAATATAACTTTCCAATATCTATATTCTTCCAACTACACAAAGTAAAAATATTAATTTATTGTATAGTGATCTCATTCTATTTTCAAACAGTTTATGTAATATTGGAATTAACTTTTCTTTGATTAGTTTCACTTTTGTTCATCTGCACCTTTTTCCTTCTTTGGAAGTTTATTGCTTGTTCAGGTCTTTTTTTCTGAGATAATAGTTGTTTAAATTCTCTGTTTCATATTCTGTTGAACTAGGTTTTTTATATTTTTGTAAATATTAACAATTTCACTTATCAGTTCTATTGGCTTGTAATGGAGCAAAATAATTTTCTAATCCTCTTCACTTGCTATACTAGTTAATACCTTCTATTCTTAATTTGAAGAATTTGAAAGGATTAAATAAAATAATGCATCTGAAAGCAGTTAGAAAACTTTTAAGTGATGTGTAAATATAAAACATTTGTTGACTTCTGGCGTGGCTGTTTGATCAGTGGAATTAGAATATACTTTAAAAAGTGATTTCCTAAATGTGAATGCCATATGAACAGCTGATTGAAGACATTTCACACTTGACTAGGGATTTATCATGCAAAAAAAAAGTCACATATAAATAATAAAGTTCCTAAAATGTAAGAATAATTATAGTTTGAATTAATTTAACATGTATTAGGCATCTGCTATGTGTAGAGCACTATATCATGCATTATGAAAAGCTCTAATTTTTTTTTTCAATCTGTAATCATATATCAAGCACTTGCTATATGCCAGATGCTATGTTTTGAGTGCCTTTGTTGCACATTTTGGACTCTTTATTACTAACACCAAACAATATCAGCTGTGACTTCAATACCCTACCAATTGCAGTCATAGCTTAGTTTTCTGTTTTTCAGTTGTCCTAACTTTTCATTTACCATAGCCTAGTGTACAATATTATTCTGCAGGTATCCCTTTCCCTTATTTTTCATTGCTCTCTCATTAGATTGATTCGTATGATCCTTTTGATATCTGTTTGAATACTGATGATTATTCCACATGTTAAATAGCTTTCTAGCTATATTTTTGTCTGAAAATTTGATAAGCTTACCATTTAAATCTTTTTCAAAGTCATTTATAGAACTAATAATCAGACTAAGGTTCAACAAAGATTTCCCTAGGACATTCCTTTAGATATTTCCCTTCAAGTTGATTTTATATTGCGCCTGATCTATAATTTGATTTGAGGGGTAACTACCAGTGTAGAAAAATTTAGCAACTTGGCCTCAGACACTGAAAGGTTTCTTTGACTTGCCCATGATCACAGAGTCAAAACTTAAAGCCGTCTACTATGTGAAGCAGTCTTTCTTCAAATTGATAGAGAGGGATTGAACTTGTGATTTCATTGGTAGAGAGATCTCCCAGATGAGTAGAGTCTCTTTGGCAATGTAGGTTAACTCCATAGTTTTAAACTTAAGTAGTAATGTCAGATGCAGAGAAACAGATCATTATAGGAGATTTAACTTAGAAAATCACAAATTGATGTTATCCATATTGTATTGTATTTTTATTTTGTTAAACATTTCCTAGTTCTATTTTAATCTGATTCCTGGGTAGCTTGGGCCTCAGTCACCTCTTGTCTAGAACATTGAGAGATTAAGTAAGTTGCCCACTATCCAGTGTGTCATTCATATCAAGATTGGATCTTCTTGTTTGTTATGGAAGTTCTCTATCTGCTATTACACTACTTTTCATCTCCAAGTTGATATGGGCAGATTAATGATTGCTCACAATTCTGAAACTACAGAGGCCATATCTTTCCATCTTGATCATTGTAAATGTCTCAGATGGAAAGATATTTGATGGTGATAAGTAAGCCAAAGCATATTATCAGTAATGATGAGGAATCATAGAAACCAGAAAAAAAGGTAAGATGATCTTCTATCAAGAGCAGGTTCTAACAAATGGAAAGCTTAGATCTTGCAGTAGTATATCTAAAGTAGTAAAAAAATTTTGAGAAGGTAAAGTTTAAAAGAAACTCAATTTTCACCCTGAGTTTAGTTTACTTAGAATCTTAGAGCTTCTGATTCATAGAGTTGGTCCTTTGAAGAAAGATGTGGACAGAATTTCACAGATTAAGAAGGCATGGAAGGCTTGTGACCTCTACTGGCAGAGGAAATAACGTTGGCAAGATTATTAAACTAAATAGGTTATTTGATAACATTTCAGTTTTTGTGTTTTATCTGTTAACCTATGTTTTCTTATAATATCTCATTTATCATACATTATGGCAACAGTAATAAGAAATTATACCTCATGAATTCATAGGACTTTTGAAAGATTTATAATTTATAAAACCTCTAGAATCTAAGTAAAATTGATATAGTTATATATTTATTTCCTCTGTTTCCTTTTTCCCCCCTATAACTTCCTGGAATACTTAAAGAGAAGCAGCTCAAATTTAACAATTGTAGAGGTTGCCAGATGGTGTTAGGTAATATTTGGTATATAGGAATTGGATAAATTGTTCATAAAACTTCCATCTGGGAAATATATAACAGGAGTATTACTGAATGCCTATTTTATTGACTTGTCTCCTAGAGTTCAGAGTATTCTGAAGTCTATCCCTTAGGGAAATTGAAATAGGGGGTGGAAAACCAAGAGACTGACCTCACCACAAGACCACCATAATTTCAACAGCAGTGATCTCAAGGCAGTGGTATATGAACTACTTGTTTCTCCTCAGACTTCTGCTTTCAAATAATAATATTGCAAACAAGAGGGAAAATTATGTTAAGAATTTTATGTTATGAATTCTAAGACATTTTAAAATTTTATTTTATAGGACAAATAACAGGATAGCAGATCTTTCTTATACATTGACTCTAGAAGACCATGGACTTGTGAAAATACGTGAAATAATTATAACTGAATCATCTCAGGTATATATAAAAACATAGATAACTATCTAAATGTATACATGCATGTAAAGATACATACATATATATGTATGTTTATATATGTGTGTATATATATATGTGTGTGTATATGTATATAATATTTTACTTTGAGTTCTTGCTTTTTAGAGATTCCTGATGTCTTACTTTTAAAGATTCCTAAAGTCATTATACTTCTTTGGTTAAAATATTTTCTCAATATTCCTCCCTAGGCTTTAGCTGCAATTCAACAGAAACCACTCTCTCCTCAAGCAGTTTGTGTCACAGAAACACAAGCACAGCCTCGAGAAACTCTGGAATACAAAGCAGCTCTGGAGTTAGAAATGTGGAAAGAAATGCAAGAAGACCTTTTTGAAAATCAGGTTATTTGTTTAATGTCATGTTAAAAAAAACTTTTCCTATTTTCCTTACGTTTCAATGATATCCTTTTGACTTGCACTTCTATCCCTCTATTTTGTTAAACACTTTCAAATCCAGTCTCTTTTCATTGTTCACAACTGCTCTGGTAGGAGAATGGACAGAAATGCTATTCATATGTAATGATAAGATAATGAAGCTAGAAAGTGTATATCATTTACCCTGGGTCATACAACAAGGATTAGAACTTTATTTCCTGATTCTTACTCCATGTTCCTTCCATTAACTGATACTACATCAACAAAGAAAATCAAGTTGTTGCTCTATTTATAATTGGCTAAACTATTTATGTGGCTATCTTCATAATCTAAAATATTGATGACTTTATATGTACTACTTGTCTTCCTATAGATTTTAATTGACTTGAAAAACTGAACCTCAGTGACTATCTTTGACCATAAATAGATTTTTTTTGTTGTTGTTATTTTTTGTTTCCGGGTCCATATGAGAAAACTGTCCTACTCCAGTTCTGCATCTTTAGTCTTAGAGAGTTGCCTAGGACTCTTGAGAGCTTAAGTGACTTATTTGCCCAGAATCAAATTTGTGCAAAGAATCATTTTATGTGTATTAAGCATATAGGTATCCTAACTGACCATTCATTTTGCAAAATGATTTTTTATTTAATTTAAAAAATGCCATTTAATTAGTCAACCTTGTTTTTAAATACCCTAACATAACATTTTTATTTTTATGATTCAATCAATACTTTATTCTTTCCAAAATACTACTCTTCAAGGAAGTGACCATAATGTCTTTTATTAATGTTGGCCTTATTTTCTGGGTTAGATAGTACTTCACTCACTAATAAGCAGAATTACCTATAGAGAGAATTGTGAAGTAAGAGTATGTGTCATTAATTTAGAGCCAGAGTGAAACTCAGAGGTCATCTAGTCTAATCCCCTCTTTTTTCAGATGAGGCAGCTGAGATCCAAAGGTGTTTTGACTTGCCTGGGCTCACACAAGTTGTAAGTGGCATGTCCTCTGACTCCATATCTAGTACTTCCCACTCCACCAGAAACATGCTTTTGCTCTTCTCAAATAGCTTTTTTTCACTTGGTGGTAATCTTCCCCATTCCATCAAGTCCATTTACTTTGAACTCTCTTCTTTTCTGCTTTTACCTACTTCATTCTTTCCAAGGTGAAAATGGCTGATAATTCACTAATGGTAAAATGGAGTACCCTCCTCATGGGTATCTGTTTTCATAGAGAGTAAAGCATTGGTTCCTGCCTTACTCTCCATCCACACCCACCCCAAAAATCTAAACTCAAACTTTGAACATGGGTAAGGCAAGCGGTCATGCCAGTAATTAATAATTCACATTATAGTAATAAGATGTTAAAGCTTTATTAACTATATGATACACAATGTTTTCTCCAAAATAGTCCAGAGATATTAGTGTTAGTATTGTAGTCCAGGATTTAGGCCAGGTATATTGTGTTTGAGTTTCAGCTTGGAATAGAAGAGACATATGTAGATCATTTTAATGGTTAACAAAATGAAGGGAACTTAGTCATAGAATGGAAAGAAATTCATCAAGAATTTAACATTGGTTTGTAGTGATGCAGTTTTTTTGCTTTTTTTTGTTTGCCATTATCATACTAAAGGAAGGAGGGATTCCTAACTTTTCATATCTTGACTCTTGTATTTGAGTCCCAGGAAAACTTTGCCAATAATTCAAGTCTAGTCCTCTGAGCCAATTAAATCTCAATAGTTTTAGTGCAATTAACAGGAAAATTAGCCTAGTGTGCTTGGGTTAGAATCTTGGGAAAAAATAGCTTAATATTCACACAGCAAGATAATTTTGTAAAAATTGTTCTGGCACAGAAAGTATTATATAAACAGGGATATACATCTATCTATCAATCTATCTATCTATCTATGTATCTATCTATCTACTTAACTTTTAAAAAAAATTTTGTAGCAGCCTTGTGAGTTCTATAGTGTACTCATAATCAGAATCTGTGAGGCCCTGTGCAGATCTGTGTAGCTTAAGAATCATAGAAAATTTCCTGAGGACTCTAGTGAGTTGCCCAGGATCATGTGCCTAGTATATGGCCACAATAGTATAAGTATATGTTTATGCTGCCTCCTGTTTTACAAATAAAGAAACTAAGCAGAAAAGCTAATTGACTTGCCTGTGACCATTGAGTGATTGTCACAGCTAAGATTCCAACCTTTGTCTCCCAGACTTGGCATCATCAAACATTTTGAACTGGAAGGGACCCTGCAGATCACCTAGTTCAAATTCCTTATTTTATGGATGAGGGAACTGTGCAACAAGAAGGGCAAGTGACTTGTCTAAAGTCATTTAGCTTATACATGACCCGAGTTAGGTTTTTAGCACAGTTTTTCTTCATTCTTCTTAAGTATCATAGAAGGAAACAAAGTAGAAAAAGAAGGCTCCTTGTGGACTATTTTTATTTAAAGTATGTATTAGATTATTTGCTATTGACTTCTATTATAATTTCAGATGTGTTTTCAGATAAGAAATTTGATCCTTCAATAGTGAAAAAAACTATATAGAACTACTAAAATTTAAAAGACAGGCTTTCCTTTCAAATGAAGATATAACCTATATGTTTAGTATTCTGTCTCCTCTTCCACTGAAAAAGCACTTGGCTGGATAGACATAGATTATCAAGCCAAATGATTTTATGTAATTAAAAAATTTATACATTCCTTTGATGAATGTACAACACTTTTCTCACAGTAGTGTTGGGAGGTAGGTATTATAAATATTCTCATCTACATTTTACACATGAAGAAACAGTGACTTTCCAAGGTAACACACTTAGAAATATCAGACCTTGATTTCATGCCACTGAGCTTCTTAATTCCAGAGTCATCACTCTTTTTGCTGAGGCATTGCATTGTGAGAGAGTTCTTGAGCTGGAATTGGTTAAGATTTGCATTCAAGTTCAACTTCTGTTACTTACGAGTTCTCTTATCATGGCAAAGTTACTTAATTTCTCAAAGCCTCAGGTGCACAGCAATAAAAATGGGCTTAATACTACTTTTAGTTATGCAAATTGTTTACAGGGT
Source organism: Macrotis lagotis (assembly GCF_037893015.1). NCBI lineage: Eukaryota > Metazoa > Chordata > Mammalia > Peramelemorphia > Peramelidae > Macrotis > Macrotis lagotis. The sequence continues at coordinate 155,147,338 of NC_133666.1, forward strand.
TGTTACACAGTTCAGATGAAAAAGGTTTGTAAAGCATTATGTAAACTTTACAGTACTAATGCCAGGGATAAAAAAAAATGGACAATCAAACCAACAGCAACTATAGCAATTTCATCTAGAAGTCTAGTCATTGTAAATTAATTGCCATAACAAGGGGCCCAGAAGACCCCAGAAAACTCCTTTCTGACTTGCTAGGTGGAGAAAGATGGTTGCCAAATGCAATTTGAGTCAGAAAATAAACTCATCTGTAAAATCTTAAGAAAAATGCTCATTAGAGCATTTCTGGAGAAGGAAGATACCAGAGGTGAGGGGAAAATCTCAGACTTTGTCAGTATCATCCAGGAGGGTGAGGAAAAAGGTTACTGACCACTGTTGATCAATAACTTCCAGTTATGTGCCGATTTAACCTGCTACACAAAATCTTTATAGGCATTTCTTTATGAATTAATAGAGAAACAAGCTACAGTTAGTAAGCAATATTCAATAATTTACCATTACCATTTCAAAATTAACTAAAAAATGTAGAGAGATAAAATCCCATTGTGATTGTTCATTTTAAAAAAAAATACTTAAAGCAGAATACAACATAATTTACAAGGCTCTTTTATAGCAAGATAGTGTATGTATATTTATTTACATATATATGCACATACATAGACCTGTATGTGTGTATGTGTGTGTGTGTTTATATATATATATATATATATATATATATATATATATATATATATATATTTAGTATGTATCTCCCATCTTTCTAAAATCTTTGAAGATTCTTTGAAAAATGTAATAATACAACCCTGCTTAGTGACTAGTCTCTGATAATGGTCAAGCATAAAACAGGGAGATAAACTTTAACCCAATGTATTCCACCAGTGATAGAAGAGATCCAAAGCAGAATTGAAGGGGAATATGGATTCTCTGTGCCTGGTAAAATACTCTTAAGTAGTGGTATCAAACTCATTCCCTACAGGATACATGTTGATTTAGAAAACCATAAACTAATATTATCTGTGTTGTATTGTATTTTTATTTTGTTAAAAATTTTAATTCAGGGGACCTTTGAAGCCAAGTTTGAGATTTTTTTTGCTCTAGATATTACTGTTTGTGGAAGCTCCAAGGCACCACAAAGAATCCTAAAAGAATTGTAAACAAAAATGTTTGCTTTGGATGAAGAATATCTATTACCTAAATATCAGCATGCATTTGAATGGATGCCATTTAGAGTTAGTCCTAAGTGTGAATACATGAACAAAGAACTGAGCCCAGAGTGGATAAGGAGCATATTGATTTCAGGATATTACATAGCTCTTTTAGTGACTCTAAGCTTTCTATGAAAGCAAAGAACCATCTTTTCAGTACTAATGTTTTATAAGGTATCATAGGACACCATTATCTCCAAAGAATTAAAGATGAGAACCACACAGAGGGCATTTGTGAAGTCCATGTAGTGCAGGCTGTAACTTAGGGAGAAACCGATAAAAACAAGATTAAAGGATGTTATCAAAGAATTTAATGATATGAAGAGACAACAGGTTATCTAACAGGAATGAGGATTGATAGGATAGTCAAAATACTCCACTGTCTGGTAGAAGCAAGCAAAGAAGGCCTCCAACATATAGGCTAGACTTCTTTGTGAAGAAGCTTTAGGAGAACATGGTCAAAAGTTCTAGAATGAACAGGAATGGATGGTATTCTATATCCCTGCTGCAAATACCCAAAGCAGTGAGGTCACAGGTTCATTTGAGTGTGCTAATAACTAACATAATTATTTTTTATGCTACTTTTTCCTCTTAAATGTATCATATAGTCAGACATCATTTCTATGACAGTTCGTACTAATTCCATAGTGTCTGAATGTTTGTACAGTTGCACTGATTACACTATTTTGTAATCTAATCTTTGTTTTTATTTAACCCACATTTAAATATATCCCACTGCAGCCTTATATTTTCTTTTCTTATAACAGAATGTTTTATGGCTTTTAAAATGACAAAGGAAAATGTTGGTGAATCAATTCAATAAACATCTATTTAGTTTCTACCTTGTATAGAGAACTGGGCTAGGCTCTGGAAACACAAAAACTAAAATGAAAAATAGTTTGTGTTACAAGGAATATAAATCAATTGAACAGCTCTGTTCCACTTGTCCCACCTCAAGTTTTCCAGGACTATTTCAGGGTTTAGAAAATAGGGCCAAAGAAATTGTGTTAGGATTAATTTCCTTTCGTCTCTAGGTCTTTTTCAGAGGACTGCTAAGAATTTAGGATGATCTGCCCCTAAAGTAAGTTTCTTTATAGCGCTAACATTCTTATATCCAAAATAAGAGGTCTCATATTCTACTCAATGATGCTTACACAAACAGTTACATAGTTTTAACTGCCATATTTTTTTAGAAGTTTGAGTTATAATGTTTAAAGAAATCTTTTGGAGATGAGTGCTTGCAATTTACCTTAAATAGAACAACTTGATTTTATTCAAGATTGTTTTTGTTTCTATTTTTTTCCGGACTATACTTTTTAAATTTTCAACAGCTGAAAAAGAGGGAACTAGCTCATATGCAAGCTCTTGCAGAGGAATGGAAGAAAAGGGACAAAGAAAGAGAATCACTAGTAAAGAAAAAGGTAATAAAATTGTTTATGAATTGCTCCTTAACTATTGTAAGCATATTTGTAACTACATCTTTTCTCATCATTTTTTGAATTTTTTTAATCTGAAAAAGTCAAGAAAATTGATTGCTTCTAGTCTGATTATTTTTCTGAATTGTAAAGTCTTTAGCTGTCTAAAATAAATTCTATATAAACTTTCTTGCACAAATAAGTTCATTTCTAAATAGTCTTGAATTCTAAATGACATTCAGTTGGAATAGATGATCTGCTAAAAACCAAAGTCTTCTACCAATCAAGTCCATTCTTCAGGAATCTGTATTTCACAAAGGATTTGATATGTCTTGACTTCCTTTTGAGTCAGATGTTGGAATATAGATTGAATCATACAATTGTTAAATCAATTCACCAGTGGTTGAAAAGTTTTACCAAAATAGTATTTATTAATCGCTTATTATTTTTTATTATTAACTTATTAATAGCTTTAACTCAAAATTAACAATGCTATAGAGTTCTATTCTTGACTCATACTGTAGAACTGGAGTCTCATATAATCTTAGATTTTGAATTAAATTTAAGAGGCCATAAAGATCAACTTGCTTTTTATGAAGAAATCCCATTCATGACATCTCTGACATACTACTGTTAGAGTCTGTTATATGGTGTTTTACATAGTACAAGTTCTACAGTAGATTTAATTATAAGCCTTACAAGAAAAATCCATCCTATTTTTTTGAAATCTTGCTTCTTAGAAATTATGCTTTATTGTACTTTTTAAACTTTCTTTGTTTTTCTTGGATTTTTTAATGCGTGTTCTCTTTTGCAACATGACTATTATGAAAATTATGTTTTGCATTATTTCACATGTATAATTGATATTGTTTGCCTTCTTAAGGGGGGGTGAGGGTAGGGTAAGGAGAAGAGAGAATTTGAAACTCAGTTTTAAAAATGAAATGAATTAAAATTTTAAATTTCATAATATTTGATGAAATAAAAAAGTAGGAAAAATTGTTTTATGTTAAACTGAGATGAGTCTTTCAATGACAATTTTCTGTATTTTGCTTAATACTTTTTTCAGGGGACAATGATAGGTTAATTTTGATCAAGATGCTCAAGGATCTGGAAAATGTGTTTATATAGAAAATAATTGAGAAAATATTTGTATTTAACATGACTTATGGAAAATACATTTTACATGATTTTATATGTATAACAACAGATCACGTGCTGTCTTAGGGAAGGGGAAGGAAAGGGAGGAAGGGAAAAAATATTGGACTCAAAATCTTATAACATGAATGGTGAAAATTATTTTTACATGTAATTGGCAAAAAATAAGTTAAATTTAAAAAGAAAAAAGTTGGGGCAGCTAGGTGGCTCTGTGGAATAGAGCACCAACACTAGAGTCAGGAGGATCTAAGTTCAAATGTCACCTCAGACACATAATAATTGCCTAGTTGTGTGACCTTGGGCAAGTCACTTAACCCTACTGCCTTAAATTTAAAAAAAAAGAAAAAAGTTGTATTTAGACTGAAGAGAAACTAAGGGAGATTCCTAATAACAATACATGTATGTGATAATATATATGATAAATAATTAAGCTTAAATATTTAAGAATAAGGACTATTTGTTTGGGGGCTTACCAAGTAGACCCTCACAAGTAGTGAAATTTTTAACTCCATCTTACGAAAGAAATAATTGACAATTAGAACTGTTCAGCATATAATTGTATTTGCCTTTTGGAGTGTTGAACTCTCTTTACCACCAGTGATCTAACTATATGACCAACCATGCATTAAGAAGAATTCTTTAATTGGATGACATCTGATATTTCTCTTACATATCTGAGATTTTACGATTTATATAATAAAGTTTACAATAAAATGTATCTGTAAAACTTATTAGGATAATAACATAATTTTTAAATATAATTTTCAGGTAGCAGAATACACTATTTTGGAAGAAAAACTTCAGAAAACTTTAATTGATTTAGAAAAGCGTGAACAACAACTTTCTAGTGCAGAAGCAGAGGTATGCCAAAAATATATGTACTTAATTTCAGAAGAACATATATCAAAGTGTATATGAAATAATTCATTGTGATCCAGTTTGCTAACAGTATGAGCAAAATTATTGCCTTATCATTCAAAATATATTTGTTTGGTGCTAAGAAATAGATGAGAAAGTTTTGTTTTTAGTATGAATCAGTAATCTTTCCCTTTCAATTTCAGTAGAACTATGGTTATTTATAGATAAGGAAGAGTTAACAGATGAGAGAGGTTGAAAAGAGGAGGTTACAGAGTAAATAAAAAGCAATTTATAATTCTGATTCTTTCTCAAATTCTCTTTCACCTAACAAGAAACTTTTTGGAAACAAGGTGACAAAAGACACCATCTTTTATCCATCCCCCTTAGGAGAGAGTAAAGATTTTAAAATAATCTTATTAAAACCTGTTTTATTCTTTTGGTGGACAGTTTAAAATTACTATTATCTCTTATTAAAGTGAGAAAGCAAACTCTTTCTTCTACTGGTCCGAACAAACAGACAAATGACTGTCAACGGTATTATAGATTCTTTCGATATGATAGTGGAATGTGAACTTCAAGATGACTTCTGGAAGATCAGTATATTTAATCTACAAAAACCCTAGAATCTGTTAGCATAGGATAACAGTTGAGAATCCCTAAAATTTACATAATAGATGTGTCCAGGCAGTTCATAGTATGCAGAGTGAAAGACGAACTCAAAACTATGCTTTTTTTTAACAAGGGTTTTTTCCTGATAAAATAATTTCTTTTTAAAAACTTTATTTTCATCCTCAGATTATCCCTTATAGTTTTTTTTCTCAGATGAATAGTAACAAGGTGACCCACTTCTCCTAAATTAGGCAGATTATCTGCCTTATTTTTCCTGTTCTACTTTCATTTTTGATTGGGGACATGAGATAATTTCAAAAAGTAAATATGTAAATTTCAGTGTTTGTATTTTATTTTTAAATATTACTGTTTATGCTTTTTACAAATGTTCATATAGTTGCTAGATTAAATGATATCAAAATAGATGAATGTGTCTGTTTCATGCATGTTTTAAACCAAGAATTAAAGCAAAGTTTGAATAGATCAGTATTTGAGATAGAAAAATGTCAAATAATGAAATTTTGAGAATAGCTAAATGAATCCAGTGTGGCTGATAGATTGTAGAGAATAATGAACCAGGAAGTAATACTGGTGAAGAGATAATTTCAAAAAGTAAATATGTAAATTTCAGTGTTTGTATTTTATTTTTAAATATTACCGTTTATGCTTTTTACAAATGTTCGTATAGTTGCTAGATTAAATGATATCAAAATAGATGAATGTGTCTGTTTCATGCATGTTTTAAACAAAGAATTAAAGCAAAGTTTGAATAGATCAGTATTTGAGATAGAAAAATGTCAAATAATGAAATTTTGAGAATAGCTAAATGAATCCAGTGTGGCTGATAGATTGTAGAGAATAATGAACCAGCAAGTAATACTGGTGAAGATCTCTGAAATATATGAATTGTAGTTTTTAATTTGTTAGACAATTAGAATTCATTGTCATGTTCTGAAAAGGGGAGTAACAATATGAAAAAAATTGATGAAGAATGAAAGTAAGTTAGTTCTGAGTAGAGATGTTACTATAGCTCCTAGCAAAGACAAGTGTGATTCCTTTTCTAAACTCTTCTTGATTAAGGAAAGCCAACTGCTTATTCAAGGAAGAACAAAACATAAAGCCTAAATAAAAATACATCTGATCTCTTGCCTTCATACTCATATCCTATTTCCTGCTTCCTGGTGCAAGTCTATATTTCTATCCTTCTAGCATGGTTTATATTAAAGGGTTTTACTGTGACAGATTTTTGTTTTTCTATTATAAATAGGACAAGTTGTCAACTATGGTTCCTGGGATTGGGTTTTTTTTTTTTTTTATCCCCACTAAAGTTGTCTCTAGACTAATCTGTTTGAGATGTCTCCATTGTTGAATCACTATTACTTTCACCTTATTTTTTGTTAATCAGTAATCATTGATTAAGTATTATATACCAGCCCCTGGTATACGAAAAGGAACAAAAGACAGTCTACCTTCAAATGGCTTAACACTGCATAATTAAATTTGGGTTATAAATTTTAGCCAAATAGCATATTTAATGTTTTGATTATGAGAAGTTGCCTCATGTTTGCAATTTTATTTATTTTATTGTACTTTTTATCAAAAAAAATTCGGGAACCAATTCTTTAGATCCATCTATGTTCAATAAATGTTTATTTAAAAAAATCCTTTTGCTATTATCATAGATTTTGATATTTAGCATAGATTTTACTTTGTTTTGTTTTTAATTTGGGTCTTTCTGAGGATAACTGTAAAACTTGAGCAAAAGCCAAACATTTTCCAGTCCAAGGAGGAGAATACCTTTGTCAAACATAGATTTTATGTCATGGTGAATCTTAATAATAAGAACATTGTTAAATAGTGTTAATTCTTGAATATTAAGGACTTTTAAAATAGTCTTTAACATGCTATATATTAACTTGAAGGCTTTATATTGTAATATATATAGAATACAGTGGAATGTGCTTGATAGAACTTTTATTGCTGTTCATTGCAGAGGACAAAAAAAAAATACATTTTCCTGAGAACAGTGATACTTCTGTTGAGGGAGGGAAACAAATATGGTTTCATAATATAGATATCCTCTGGGTTGTGGAAAGATGCATTAGGTCTTAGAGGAGATTAGATTCTCCAGAGCAAAAGAAAAAAATACCAGAAGGAACAATGTAAAACAAAAGAGAATCAACTACAGACTCATCTTTATTGTCCAGGACTATAAAAAATTTTTTGTTTAATTAAACAGAATAAGAGCAGCCAGAATCATGTGGAATGTTTGAGCAAAGATAAATGAAGGTAGATGAATGACTAAGCATGCAAGCAACTGGGTCCCTTAGTAGGAGAGAGGTTCAGACTAACAACTATTGGAGCAGAAAACAGGACCAGAGCAGCACCAGTAATAATGATAAAAGAGTATATCATAATTTCTGTGATTCAACTAAGGCAACTCTTTGGGGAAAAGTCAAATCCTTAAAGGTATAGTATTAACAAAATAGAAAAGAGAATTTACTGAATATGCATTTTTAAAAACTTAAAAGCAAACACAAAAGGAGATATTGAAAGGAGAAAAAGATAAGTAGCTAAATAAAAAGACTAATAATGATAAAAGTAACAGTTGCTTCTTTGTAAAACTAAGAAAACTGATAAGCCTTTAGCAAACAAGATTTTATAAAAAGAGCAGAAAAATTATGTTAACAAAAAGCAAGGTAATGATGAAATCACAGAACCAAAGAAAAACTTATTATGTACAATTACATGCTAATGAAATTTGAGAACACACAGAGACAAATATAGAAATACTTTCCAAAATATACCCAGTCTCAGAAAGGAAATAGAAATTAGAGATATAAAGGAAAAAGAAATTCCTGATGGATTCTCAGTATTCTATCAGATTTTTAAAGAACAATTAATACCAGAACTATTAATATTATTCTCAAAAAGTGAACTCAAAAGCATATTACTAGGCCCCATTTATCAGAACAATAATAGTCTTAATATCTAAAGCACAGCAGATTAGTAGACCAATATAATTTTTAAAATGTAACAAAATTATCCAAAACTATATAATTTAATAGAAATACAAAATGCCTTTGACAAAATAAACATTTGTTTATATTTTTAAAAACCCCAATAGAGATGGAATTTTTTTATTTTTATTTTTTAGGGTTTTGCAAGGCAAATGGGGTTAAGTGGCTTGCCCATGGCCACACAGCTAGTTAATTATTAAGTGTCTGAGGTCGGATTTGAACTCAGGTCCTCCTGACTCCAGGGCCGGTGCTCTATCCACTGTGTCACCTAGCCACCCCCAGAGGTGGAATTTTTAAAAGCATCTAAAGCCCAAAACAAATATTATATGATATGGAGGATACATAGAAGTTTTCCCAGTAAATAACAGGAGTAAAGTAAGGATGCCCACTCTCCCCACTATTATTATATGTCCTTGAGTGCTAGCAACAACAATTACAGAGAATTTAAAAGCATATAGGATATTTGCTAATGACATGATATTTGTTTTAAAAAAAATCCAAGGGACTTTGCAAAGATATTAGTTGAGATGGTAGCTTTAATAAAATTGTAGTCAAAAAATAAACTCAATGGGTGACTAGGTGACACAGTGGATAGAGCACTGGCCTTGGAGTCAGTTCAAATCCGGCCTCAGACACTTAATAATTACCTAGTCGTGTGGCCTTGGGCAAGCCACTTAACCCCATTGCCTTGAAAAATCTTAAAAATAAAATAAAAAATAAACTCACAGAAATCAACAGAATTACTCTATAATTATAACAATCCAAGAAAAATTCCATCCCAAATAATTGTAAAATATATAAAGTATTTGAGGATCATCTACCAAAACAGCTGAAATACATCTATAGAATCAATTGCAAAATGTTCTTTAAACAGAGAATGTAGCTTACATAGCTAGAGGAATGATCAAATGCTCGTGGTCTATATAACAATGTAATTAAAAATGACAATAATTACCAAATTTAATTTAGGGTTTTAATGCTCTCAATCAATCTAATAGTTTTAAAAACTCAATAAAATAATAACAAAATTCATTTAAAGAAACTAAGGATCTAGAACATAAAAGGGGATAATGAAAAAAGAAGGTAGGAATGAAGAAAATAACATACTTTCAGTCCTCAAACTATATCATAAAGTAGCAATCATCAAAACCATTTTGTATTAAAAAATAAATAGATCATTTGAACACACTACACAAGGGAGAATCAGAAACAGTGAACTTCATTAACCCAGTATCTTATAATCTGAAAACACAAATTGCATAACAGCCTCTTTGATAAAAACTGCTGAAAGCAATCCCAACAGAAATTAGTTTTAGACCAGCAACTAAAAGCATTTTCCACAACAAATTCAAAACTAATATTTATTTTTTAAAAATGCATGTAGCTTTTACAACAATGAGAAAATAAATTTATAGCCAAATAAGACAAAGAGGCATTTAATCTGATAATTTTGATGATGAGAAATGGAAAAGCTTTTGCACAAACAAAATGATTATATCTTGCTTAAGAGGAGAAATAGTCAAATGGGGGAACAAATCTTTGAATCAAATTTCTCAGATTAGGGTTTTATATCCAAGGCATAAATAAATTAATTGAATAAATTAAAACAAATAAATAAGTAAATAAACATTTAGTACCTATTAGTGTGCTGTGCTGTGCACAGGAAATGCAAAAAGGCAAAAAACAACTTCTGACCCCAAGAATCTTACAGTCTAATAAGGGAGACAGCATGCAAATAAATATTTAAACACAGCAAACTATATACAGAATAAACAAACAATAACACAGAAGTAAGGTACCAGATTTAGCCTTGTGGGACAGACTTCCTGTAGAAGTTGGAATTTTAATTGAGACTTAGAATGCTGGGTTTTAGGGAACATTGTGGATATAGAACATTACTTATATTTTCCACTTTTTTGAAAGTATGGATTGATTTTGCTGTTTTCTCTAATTTTGCTTTTTCTCTAATTTTCCTGTTTTGTTTTTTTTCTTTAAAACTTATTTTTTCTCTGAGATATCTTTCTAGGCATTGTAAGAGCTAGGAATTCTGGGAACATTTTTATTTTTACAGAATTACCCCAGGCAAGTCATTTGATTTCATTTTTTTATCAAAAAGTAATGATAATCTTATTGAACTATGTACTACCTCATAGGGTTATTTTGAAGATATTGTTAGAAATTGTTATTGTTTGTGTAACAAAGAATATGCATTTGATGAATATGTTCGTTATTGCCAGATATGATTCATTTTGGATAGTTTGGGAAGGTTTGTGAAAAGCATTTAAAGTTTTTTCACAAAACCTTTTTTTTAATTCACTTTCAGAATTGAAATTATCAGTTGTCAAACTAGCTAGGGTTGGAAGAGAGGTCTTGTGACTGTACACTCACAAATAGGATATCTCATTTCTTCCTGCTCAGAATCTGATCTTTGCTAAGCCACTTTATTTATGAAAAGGAAACAAATCCAGTAAACCATAAACCCAGGGCTTCAGGACCAAGTCTGTGGCTCTATATCCAGAGCTTCCTCAGAGATAGAGTTAGTTCTGAAATTCTCAGGGATCTGGTAGCTTCTTTGATGACCCAGGATGTCCTGAACCAATATTTTCAGTGGCCCAAACCCCAGGGAAACCAGATCCAACTCTTGTCCTGTTCATTTTCTAGATGGAAGATAAATTGACCAGCCCAGAGGATCTGTCCCTCCCTGCCTTTTCCCAATGGAAATTCTGGCCTAGTATCTAACACCTATAGTAGGAAGGTTTTCAGGTAGCTTAGAGATTCCATTCAACCCCATTATTCTTTATTCATAAGTAGAACTTAACGTATCATTTTGTAATCTAACATGTTGCTAGAATAGCTGCATAATGATGTGGTGTGAATCAATTTCTTTGAACTTCTACTCTGTTGATTTGGACCTTAAGATACCATATGAGAGCAAATTCTAATATATTCTGCATTTCTTCCTCAAAAGAAATTAAAATAATCTTAGTTGTCCACCTATACACAATATTAGTATAAATTTGAGAGAGTCTAAGTTAGCTTTGACATTAAGAAAATTTTTTTAACAACTACCTATCCAGAAATAGAATGGACTGCATCAGAAGGTAGTAAATTCCCTGTACTAAAGGTCTTCATGCATAAATTGTATTCCATTTATTAAATATATTATATAAAGGAGCCTCACTCAAATATTAAATTTTGACCCAACTCAATTTAAATGATCTTTTTAGTCCCTTCCACTTTAAAATTCTGTGATTAGAATCAGAACACTTTTATTCTGCTTGCAGGAATCTGTATGACACAAAGCTAGAGTTTGTGATCATTCAGCCTGAAAAGGTGAGGATGAGTTGTATACTACCCTTCTGTGATAGGAAATCAAGGAATTATTCTTCAATATTAGTCTACCTATGATTCATCCAATATGGCCTCAAATTTGCCAGATTACATTCATTTTACTGCTTGCAAGCTCCCAACCTCCCCTCTTCTGTACTCTACAAGTCAGCCCCTCAGACTTAGCTTTATCCAATCTCTACCTGAGCAGCTAGTGTCAGGGGCACAGGTATCATGAGGAATCCTTGAATTGACTTAGGTTTAAGCATGGTCCAGAATAGTTGAGGTGAGTAGACATGATGGATTATAATCTATGCTGCAGATTCCTTTTTCTTCACTTATCACACCCCTCCCTTAGTAACCTCCATCCCATTCTTCTCTTTTCCTCTGCAGCCATCATTCTAGTTGAGTCTCTCCTAGATTATTACAGTGACAAAACCTTTCCTCCTCCCCCTCCTCTCCATCCTTTCACACTGCTTCCACAGAGATTGTCCTATAATGTAGATCTAAACATGTTATTCCCCTTCTCAGTAAACTCTTGTGCCTTGTTATTGACTCTGGGATCAAATCAAAACTCCTATTTGACCTTGAAAGCTCTTTCCAATCTGACCTGAAGCAACACAGATAATAATAGTGTGAGAGGAAGGAGCAAAAGGAGAGAGAGACACCATATAGTGAGGCTGGAAAGATAGATTGAGCAAGATTGTGTTGCTATTCAGACTTATGATTGAATGACTCAGTGACTTAAGGAAAATCATTTTCGAATCTCAGTTGAGGATAGTTTTCAGTGTAGAAACTTAAGATAGGACAACCAGTTGGAAGACTTATTCCATTAATCCAGGAATCAAGTGATGAAGGCCTGCATTAAGAAGACAGTTGACCTGGTAAATTGATTGGATATATGAGATGAGAGTGAATAATCCAGGAGAATAATGAAGTTATAAATCTGGGAAACTAGAAAAGCACTATGATGCTTTCATCAGAAACAGAGTTTAGAAGAGGAGTAAGTTGTTGTAGGGGGACAAGCAAAAGAGAATGCATTTTATTTTTTTTATCCTCTTTTGTATATGTTTATATCAGAGGTAAGTCCCATCTCAGATACATAGTGATTGTGACTAGAGCAAATATTTTAGGCAACTCTATAAGATTATAAGATTATAAACTGCAGAAAAGTACCAACCTGCATTGGTATATATACTTGTAAACTCCGGATCAGTAGGAATTATTTCATTCATTCTATTTGTATCCTAAGCACCTAGAAAAGTGTCAACACATAATTGGAACATAATCAGTACTTGTCAATGAATTGTTTCGAGTTCTCGTTTAGACATTTTGAGTTTGAAATGACTCTGGGAAATCTAGTTTGAATGTCCAGTAGTTAGGCAATTGGTGATGTGGGACTGAAGCTCAAGGAAGAGATGAGGAAGCTGATGGACTTCCCAAGAGAGTTAAGAGTTGAGAAGGAGGAGAACTAGGACAGAGCCTTGTTTTATATCATAGGGATCATAAAATGAATGATGCTCCAGAACTGAGAAGGAAAAGTCAGGTAGAGAGAAGAGTTATGAGACTGGAAGTCAAAATGCAAAAAGATTAAAGCAAAGTGATGCCATGTAAGTGGTATTTTCTGGAACTTTGACTGAAAAATTAGGAGGTAGAGAATCATAGCTTAAGGGGATGGTAGGGCCAAGTGAATTTATTTTAAGAATGGGGTGACCTGGGACCTGTTTGAAGGAGTAGGGAAGGAATCACTGTAGAGGGAGAAGTGGAAGATTAGAGGGATAGGGGGTGAATGAAGTTATATTCTTTTGGAGGTAGTGGAGGACAGGTTCAAGCACGTAAATTGTCAAAGGAAAGGGTCATCTATTTGTAATTTGTTGGTAATGTCATAGTGAATTTTTCTTTCTGTTATAGGCTCAGTTAAATGACTACCAATGTCCCTTCTAGCTCAAAAATACTGTTCTTCTGGGAGTCTGCTTTGCCTGGTTATTTTAAAATATTTTTATCAATGACTTGGATAAAGTCATTGTGACAATAGGCATTATGCCTAGCACTAGGGACAGAAAGAGTAAAGCAAAAGCAGTCCCTGCCCTTCAGAAGCTTACTGTGTAATGTAGGGGAGAGCAAGCACACACTGAAGGCAGAGTTGATAGAAGGGACCCTTAAATGGGAAGAGGAGCAGTTGGGGAGACCAGAACAGTACTTTGGTGCATACAGAGCATTTATTTGTCATGTTTTTATATTTGTATCATAGTAGTTGTTTCTGTGTGTTATCTGACTTCTTCATTCTGCTTCACTTCATGTAATTGTTCCCATTAAAGGTTTCTATGAAATCTTTAAATCTGATATCCTAAAATGTTATTTTATTGCAGTCATATGACATCGTGGATAGCTTGTTCCTCAGTCCCCCAATTGTTGGTTACTTATTTTCTTTCCAGCTTTTTTGATTACAAATAGTGTGGCTATGAATATTTTTGTACATACTGATCTTACTGTCTTTAAAATCCCTGGGACATAAATCCTTGAGCAGTTAGTCACTGGGTCAAAAGTTTATTATTATTCTTGTACAGTTTTCAAATTGTCTTCGAAAATGGTTGGGTCATACCAGCAATATATTAAATTAATACAGCTTTCCATCTCTTACATTATTTGCAAATTTGATGTGTGTTTGAGTTGATATCCATACAGGTTGTTTTAATAGACTTTCCTCTGGTACAGATTTGAGCAGTTTTTTTTAGATGATTGTTTGTATTTATCCTTTTTTCTTTTGAAAATAATTTTTTCATATTGGTCATTTATTTTAATATTTATCTTCTCATTCTAGTATTTATTTAGCTTTTCTCTGATCATAGTTGCATTTTCTTTTTTATAATCTCCTTTATTCCATGTTTGATCATAAATTATATCTGTCAATATTTTTTAAAATATAATCATACATTCTCATTTCTTTTATAATGTAAATTACTAAGGTTGTTTATCATTCAAAATCTGCCACTTCTTCATAAAGATATATTTATTTTAAGCTACAAAGAAAGAAGAAAGAGCTACACTTAGACCATGAAAGAAACCTGCAGGAACTTCAGGATTCTATACGACGAATCAAAGAGGAGTGTGCTCATCAGGTGGAGCTGGAGATATCAAAGATGAAGCAGTTGGAAGGAGAGAAGCAACGACTTCAGCAACAGGTTAGAGAACACTGACAAATTGTTCCAGATACCCTAATAAATATAATTGGAAATGTTTAACAAAATAAACAAAAATACATTAAATCAGAATAATGTTAATATGTGTTTTTTTCTAAGTCAATTTGCAACCTATTGGTCCCTGTCTATTGAAATTTGATAAGATTAGTGCAGTGTTAAACTTGGATTTACATCGTGCCTCTGAGGGTAGTCCTTTAACCATGGTGAAGTCACTCTTAGTTTTTCGGAGCTTCACTTTCTCCATATTTAAAATGAGAGTAATGATAATACTATTATATTTATCTCAAAATATTATAAGACTCAAATATGTAATGTTTGCAGTATGATCAGAATGTCAGTTATTATTATTATTACTATTTTTTATTTTTTGAGACAATTTATTTCCTTTTTGGGAGAATAATAAATGCATAGGGGAAATTTTTTTTAAAAGTGATTTTGTTTTATATATTATACATTCATTCATTATGATTCATAGATATTCCTTTAATTTTCACTTGTTTTTTGAAGTTGCAAGATAAAGACGGTTTGCATATGGTAGGTTTTAATTTTATTTCTTCATCACTTTTTTGTATGAAACTTAGTCTGATCAATTCCATATGGTAGGAAAAACATCTCATGCATTTAATTTGAAAAATATTTCAGCATAATACGCATTATAACTTTTGAATTTTTGAACCCTGAAATAATTTTTTTTTTATTTTTGCAAGGCAATGGAGTTAAGTGACTTGCCTAAGGTCCCAAAGCTAGGTAATTATTAAGTGTCTGAGGCCAAATTTGAACTTGGGTCCTCCTTACTCCAGGGCCAATACTTTATTCACTGTATCACCCAGCTGCCCCCTAAAATATAATTCTAAACAAGGTTTTCTTTTGAATTTGTATTGTTTTGAGTTTTTGTTTCTGTTTTCACAAGTTTCTTTATAACATTACATCTCAAACTTAAAATATTATATTGTTGTGCATTCTTAAATTGTGGAAGTATTTTCTTTATTTCACCATTGAAATTTTTAAAAACTACTGTGCAATTGATATTTTGTCATTTTATATTTTTATTTCATTTATTTACAAGACCATATATACTAAATTTATGTCCCTCACCTTCCTCTACTCCACACCCATACTAAAATGGTTTGACTCTAGTGGAAAATTCATTTCATTAACTTTTCCATTTATTTGAATATTACACTTGGCAATTTTTGTCATCTAGAATGTAACAAGGAATATAGAAATAAGCAAAAAAGACTTTCAGTAGACCAAAATATCAAAACCCATCTTCTTTACTTGTAATTGAATACTTCACTTGATCTGTTCATTTTTTATTTTATATTCAATTCAGACAGGCTTTGTTGTTGGGAAAAAGACTTTTTAAAGCTACGCCAATAAATAGCAATGGCATTTTGACAGTATGAGATCACATAAAAAGCATCTTCAAATATTCAGGCCTTCAGGAATTATTTTGTGAAAATCAAGTGACATTTCAATAGCTCTTGGAGATAGCACTGCAGAACACTATAGTATAGTTAAGTGGTCCAACAATATAGTATATTAATTGTAATGATATACTTTTAGACATTAATAAATTAAATAATGTTTGTTTCATTCAGTTTAAGAAAATACTTAGATATATAAGGTATTTTAGATTTTCACAAAAGATTTAAATTTACTTTACAGAGTGAAGGAAGTAAGGCTATAACATATTATTAATAGCAAGAGAAGTGCTATAAAAGACATCATCATCAAATATATGTGCAACTGGAAAAGAAGGTTGGCCAGTCATAGTGAGATGGAAGGGATAACAATCTGAGTATTGTACCAGTACCTAAAAGCTATAGAGTGATTCAAAGGAAACCTTCCAGAAGATCTTTCAGAAGGATTTATGGAAAATAACTGTGGAGAATGAGGAGATGTGGAGGAATTGTGCTTGCATTTAGGGAGGAGATGTCTAGACTGAACAAATCATAAATATATCAGACACTGTAGCTTAAAATAAGGGTAATCTGAAAAATTCATCTTTTTCCTCAATGAAACTACATAAAGGATTTACTTGTACACAATCTAGTTAATCTAACTTGTACATAAAATAAAAATCTCAAACTTTCTTTGAAGTTGCTTTGTAGATTTCACATTTGTTAAACATTTTCTGTTTTAAATGTAATGGAGTAAAAGACTTAGACTTGAATATTGGTTTAATTAATATTTGGTATATCCATTAATGTATTAAGAATTTATCTTTCCTATTTTTAACTAGAATTTACCAAAAAAAATTTCTGAATTGCAAATTTGCTTTTTTATAATTCTATATCTTGTGTATTTTGAGGAAGGTTATTGTATATATTGTTTTTGCTAGTAATAATAATCACTGATATTTTATAGCACTTTTAGGTTTACAGAGTACTTTACAAATATTGTTTCATCTGATCCTTATCATTGCTCCATAAGATGCATCTACATCTATTATCCCCATTTTACAAATAAGGAAACTAGTTCTTAAAGATTGAGACTTGCCCTGTGGTCACACAGTTAAGTATTTTTTTCTTCACAGTTAAGTATTAGACAAAATTCAAGTCAAATTTTTCTGTCTCCAAATTCATCACTCTCTTCACCTTGCTGATTTGTATAATTAATAGCTTTATATCATCTTTTATTTTGATTTTTTTATTTTACCCAATTATTGTCATTAAATTAAAAAAATACCACCATAGAATTTTTTGTTTGCTGCTCATGAAAAAGTCAATATTTTTAATATGTACATTTTATTAAATCAAGAAATCTAAAAAAAAGGTTTCAGTGCCAGATCCTGTTACAGTGAATTTTTAAAACTTAACTGAAAAATAATCTCAACACTTCTAAGAAATATTATAGCTCTTCCAGAGAAGGCTCTCACGCCGCTGTTGCAGCCATGTCTTTTGTAATCCCCGACAAGTTCCAGCACATTTTGAGAGTGCTCACCACCAACATTGAAAATAGCTTTTGCCATCACAGCTATCAAGGGTGTAGGTTGAAGATATGCTCATGTAGTACTGAGGAAAGCAGATATTGACCTCACTAAGAGGGCTGGTGAGCTCACTGAAGATGAGGTGGAGTGTGTGTGATCACCATCATGCAAAATCCACGGCAATACAAGATTCCAGACTGGTTCCTCAACAAGCGGAAGGATGTAAAGGATGGAAAATAAAGCCAGGTTCTGGCCAACAGTCTGGACAATAAGTTGAGTGAAGATCTGGAGCGACTGGAAAAGATTCAGGCACATCGTGGGCTTCAGCACTTCTGGGATCTCCGGGTCCGAGGCCAGCACACCAAGACTACAGGCAGCAAGGGTCGCACTGTGGGTGTGTCCAAGAAGAAGTAAACATCTTCACTGGCCTTGTCTATTAATAAATAGTTTATATAAAAAAAAGAAATATTATACTTGAAAATTTTTTTAAATGAGCAGTGACTGATCTGAGTTTTGTAACATTTTTCTTGCATATTATTATTACTTAAGTGGATTTTATTGATATTTTTGTTATTGTTGCTATCTTTTTACTATAGCTTCATGAGGCTGATATTAAGTATAAAGCTTTGGAAAAAGAATTCCAGTGTTTCAAGGACCAACAAAACAGCAAGCCAGAAATCCGTTTGCAGTCAGAAATAAATCTTCTCACGTTGGAAAAGGTACCTTAGTTAACTTAATACTCTTATCACTGAAAATACTGAAGCTTTTAAGAACGTTAGTCAATAAATAGTTTATACGTGCTTATGACAAGAATATAGATCCAGGGCTGGAAGGGCCCTTAGAAACTGTCTAGAACCCTCCCATTTTACAGGTGAAGAAACTGAAGAGGTAGAGGTAGAACTGAAGATGTTGTCTCAGGACTCCAAATGCAGCACATTTTCTACTGTACCACACTGGCATTAATTCAGAATATCTGATTATGTTAGAAGATTGCTTTTGAAGTTACCCATTCAGGACTTAAAGACATTTGGAATTCGAGTATTTTACATAGTTGACTCTGAATGATCTGATTCCTGTTATGCTACAAATTAAACTTGCTTGTTTGAGTTATGGTTTAACAACTTTAGATATTTTAAGTATCTTATTTACCCATCAAGTATGTCCTATAGCATTTGTGACACAAAAGAAGATGCATTTCTTTCTAATTATGGCCCAAGACTTAAATATTTTGGAGAGAATCATGAAAATATACTGTGGAGTCACTTACAAATTCAATTCAGTTTAATTTAAATATAAAACATATATTATACACATAGCACTGTGGTGACATTAGTGATACAGAGATGAAAAAAACAATAATCCTTGTCTTTAAGGAATTTACAATAATTATGATTATTATGCAATAATTACAATAAATATCATTTGTACAAAAAGAAATATGATGCAATATAGAATGTAATTTGACCTGAATTGAGCCCTCATTTATAGCTCTGCATTTTTTAAAAAAAGTTTCAGTTAAGAATTTCTGATTAAGGTAAATTAAGGATGGAAGGTAGGTTGAGACTTAAACAATAAAAAAGACCATTGAAGTTGCTGACTAGGAGTTCATTTTAAACTTTTAGGAACAGTGAAAAGTAGAAGTCAACTTGTAACCCCAGGTGGATGGGGTGAAGATTGAATATATAAATGATTTCCTTAAGAAACTTGTCAATGTAGGATAAGGGACATGGACTGTAGCTCCAAGGGATAGCAAAGTCTAGTTAAGAATATGATTTTTTAAGAGGATAGGGTATATCTCAATATATTTGAAGGAAGAGGATAAGGAACTATTTGATAGGAAGAGTTTTAAAGAGGGAAGAAGGGTAAATAAGAATGGTCCAATTTCAAAGTGGGTAGGAAGAGATAAAAATTGTTTTACAAAAGCACACAGAGAAATAAGTTATCCTTGGAAATCTTTCCTTGTGACAGTAGAAAAGGAGAAATGGATGGATCAAGATGCATATTTCAGGGTAATAATGAAAGCATATGACATTTTGAAATGAGAAGGAAATGAAGAGAGCTTTTGACTATTGACCTTGATTTTTTTAATGTATTAAGAGGTCAGGTTGTATCCTGAGGTCAAGGAAAATTGAAGGTTTGTGTAATATGAAAGAGAAATTTAATAGGAATAAAAGCCTTTTAGAGCTTCAGTGAAGGTCTAGTAGAAATTAAAATACTACAGATTTGTTAGACTGATTTTAGTGAATTATCATGATTTTTGTTAATTCATCTGAACAGTAATCATAATTTGGAGATTAGCAATAAGAATATGGCAAAATATCAAAAGCACCAAAGATAGTATATGGATAAACCTGAATGACCAAACAAGAGCCAGAAGGGCAAATGGATAGACTGGGAGATTAGGGAGCAGTTGTAGGAATAAAGATATCAGCGGGTTCATTTGGTCTGAAAGAACAGAGAAGACCGAAGATTAAATAGGAGCTCAGGGTTTTTTGAGTGCTGCTGGAAATATATCCATGTGTGCTAGAAGAAAAATGTAGATGGACATCTTAAATTTGAAGAAATTCAGGAACTTTGAATTCTCAGGGTTAGATTATAAATGTTGAAGTTGCTAAGCTTGATGACAGAAATCTAGGTGCAAGAGAAAACTATAAGCTGGTTTTCATGGTGGTAAATAAAAGTGAATGACTGTCCCAGAGAACAGTGGTATTAGGGAAGTAGAGAAAGTGACATAGGTGGATGTTATAACAAGGAGATTTAACTAAGTGATGTTCCAGGAAATGATCAGACCAACCCCTTCTCTGCTAGGAGATCCTGGGGAATGGGAGGATTGGCCTCTATTGGAGAGGAGTATGAGGAAAGTTGTATTAAAGGGAAATCAGATTTCAGTTGTTAATGTAATGAATTAAGTTTTGAAAAACTTAAGGATGTAAGGAATTTTTATCAGCAAAGATGTAAAAAAGGAATGTGAACAGCAGAAAGTAGTGCATGATGGTTTGTAGACAATATCTTGTTTGGTCTTTAGAATACCCTGAAATAGGTAATATTATCCTATTTTTCAGAGGGCAAAACTGAGATTTAGAAATTTCAGTGACTTTGCTCAAAATCATACAGCGAATATCTAAGGCAGAATTTGAACTCAAAAGCTAGGTAGAAAGTGAGAACAAGAGAATAAAGGAATAATTGTCACTAGAAAGGTATTTACAGTTGGGGGGGTTTAGATGTAACAGTGATTTGTTTTCTTTTCAAGATTTTTGCCTCTAGGTGGTGCTGTAGGTTATATAACTAAGTTAGGTCAAGTTATATCAAGGTTTGATATTAAGATTTCATATAATCTCTGTTTTATATTCTTTATCAAACGTATAATTTTTAAAAAACTGAGAATGATAAGAATATAAAGAACTATAGTTTATGTAGAAAACTTGAAGCACATTTAAGTTAGTCTCTTTATCACTGACCTTTTGTCCCTCACATTTTTCAAGCTCTAATTCTAATATAGTTAGTAGAATTAGTAATGATGATTGTATTTGCTCTTGCATAGGTAATTCTTATTTAGATGAGTAGTATCTTCTTTATTTTCTTGTTTTTTGTTTTTTTAGGTTTTTGCAAGGCAAATGGGGTTAAGTGGCTTGCCCAAGGCCACACAGCTAGGTAATTATTAAGTGTCTGAGACCGGATTTGAACCCAGGTATTCCTGACTCCAAGGCCGGTGCTTTATACACTACGCCACCTAGCCACCCCCATATCTTCTTGAGAAACAATAAACACCAACTCACTGCCAAAATTATAATGTCCAGCCAACTCAAGAATAACTTTTTGTCCATTAAAGGGAAATTTTTCATTAAACTGTTGGGTGTGAGGGGAAAGTAGGAAAAAAGTATCAGTCCGATTGGCATTCATCATCACTTGACGATTCTCTTCTTATTCTCAAGCTGCTTGTTGCTATATAATGCCAGATAATGGAAGTTCATGATATCTTTATAATTGAACTCATTAAGAAAGTGTTTTTTTTAAATCATTCTTTTCTATTTAAATTTCATGAAATGCTTTTTAAAAAATATAATGAATTTTCAAGATATTTTAAAATCAGATATACTTTCTTCCAATCGTGATATTTTTCTAGGCCTAAAATTAGAAGAATAGTTAAAGGGGTTCAAACAAAGTATGACAACAGGTTAAACCAACTTTTCTCAATTCCTACAACTTTTCACCCAATTAGATACTATTAAGTGATGTGAATTTTAGAGGAACAGTTTCTTTATGTAACATTTAAATTTCACATATTTAGTAGGTCATTTAGAAACACCAAGAAGTTCTACCTTCTAGAAATTCTTAATGTCTTTGAATTTTCAGTGGGTATTTTTAATTGGTTCCTTTATTTTTTATTTTATTAATTAATTCATTTATTTATTAACTTTAGTTTTTGCAAGGCAATGGGGTTAAGTGACTTGCCCACTGTCACACAGTTAGGTAATTATTAAGTGTTTGAGATCATATTTGAACTCAGGTCCTCCTGACTCCAGGGCTGGTGCTCTATCCACTGTTCCACCTAGCTGCCCCATAATTGGTTCCTTTATTCATAAATATTTATTTGATAAAAATTTTGTGCAAGTTGCTGTACTCTATTGAGGATATAAAGATGAAAGCAACTCAGTCCTTACCTTTATATGATTCACAATCTCATAAATATTTGAAAAGTTAGAATTTGAAAGTGACATATGAGAAATACAACACTTTAGGACTTCAGAGGAAGCAGAGATCATGATTGGAGAAGAGTTTTTTTGTGTTTTGTTTTGCAAAATGAATATAATTTAACAGGTTCAGAAGTGGGGGGAAAAAGGCATTTTGAGCAGAAAAATGTAAGGAACAAAAAAAACGGGTGCTGGCATTCGGTCTTAATTTGTTTGGAGCTGAGTGAATAGTAAAATATTAAACTAGATTCACTAACTATAGAGCAGAAAAGAATCTTAGAAATAATCTGTCTCTACTATGTGTCAAGCCCTATGCTGGGTGATGGATATACAAAGACAAAAAGGGATCTCAAGGGATATATGTTCTCTTGGGGTGGAGGGAATACCTGTATGTTATAATCATAGAAAATTAAATATAAATATGAAAAGTAATTTGGCAGTTGTAGGATAGAGAGATTGGAATGTAGGATATATAAATAAGAATAATTGCTCAGAAAAATTCACTGGAGCCAGATTGTCAAAGCTTTAAAGACAGACAAATAGGGAGAATTTCTCTTTTATCTCAAATGTAAGAGGGAACTTTGGGATTTTGTTTAGCAGCAAAGTAATATGGCTATACCTATACTTTAGGAATATTAATTTGGAAGCTTTATGGAAGATGGATTATAGATGGAAGACTAGTTAGGACTCTGTTGCCTTTATCCAGATAGGAGAGGATAAGGACCTGAATCGTTTTATGGTAAGACTGATGACATGATAAATTTTTGAAGAATAATACCAGACAACCAAGTGGGAGTGAACAAGAAAGAAGTAAGGAAGAATTTGAGGATTTGAATCTGAGTAAATGGAAAGAAAGGTGATGATGCTCTCAACATAAGCAAAGAAGTCATAAAAAAAGGAAGTTTTAAGGGAGAAAGATAATAAGCTTTTTTTTTTTTGCATGTTGAGTTTGTGATATATATGAGATAATCGGCAGTTGATGATATGAGACCAGAATTCAGGAGAAAAGTCAGAGGAAAAAATGCTAACATTAAGTGCCTTAGGGATACAGATAGAAAATCAGTAGAGTCCCTGTTCTCAAAGACAATACAGAGAGGAGGGAACATGTAGCTTGGTTCAACTGCAGGGCAGAAGGAAAGGTTGATAAGGACCCTAAAAGGCACACTAGCAAGGTAAACGATTGTCCTTATTTTTGTTGAAGGAACCACTGACAGTTCTTTCAAATCCAAATTCTTCACTCTTTTTCTCATTTTTTTCCCTCACCCTCATTTTTATTCAGTCAGTTGTCAAATCTCACCAAATCTACCTTCTCTGAATCTCTTACCTCTGTCCCATCTTACTGTTCATATAGTCACCTTCCTAATTCAGACCCTCATCATTTTTGACCTAGACTATTAGAATCACTTCTGATTGAACTTTTCCAGCTTTCAGTGCTTCCTTACTCCAATCCCTCCTCCACACAGTTGTCAAATTGATTGTCTTAAATTATAGATATGACAGTCACTCCTCTACTCAGTGAACATCAGTGATTCTCTGTTGCCTTTAAGATCAAATACAGACTCCTTGTTTAATATTTCAAAACCTTTACAATCTGAATCCAATCTACATTTCTTGAATGAATATACATTATTCTCATTCATGAACTGTATATTCAGGCAGACTGGGCTGGTTGCTTTTCTTGGTACATGATATACTGAATACTCCCTCATCCTCTCTGCCCCTTAAAAATCTCTATCCTCCTTCAAGATTCAGTTCATGCACCACCATTTACAAGAGGTCTGTTTGTGAGTGGCCCCCGCCATTTATTTTGTATATCTTCTTCATTTGTCTGTAGATGTGTATTGGCTTGGTAAAATCTAAGTTGCTTGAGGGTAGGAACTCTGTTGATTTTGTATTTGTATCTTCTAGCACCTAGCATAGTGTCTGACACATTAGGTGTTTAATAAATGCTTATTTGATTAAAAACATATACAGAACTGTGCAGTTGCTTAATAGACCAGAAAAAAAAGAACCAAATGTTGAACTATTACAGTTGTAATAAATTTATATGTTAACTTGCCCCTCCTGGTGAAATAATGAATAGAATAAGAAATCCATGAACATTCAGAATTTCATTTTAAACCCTTTAGAAGTCAGACAAGGCAGGTTTTTTCCCTGAATATTTTAGAGTAGCAGAAACAAACCAAAAAACCCAATCTTTTCTTTTATTATGGGGCTTTCTCTCCAATATTATTACTCAACAAGGATGAATAAGTTTTAATGTGAAATCCAATTTAATGTGAAAATACAAATTTGTGAACCATAAAGACCCATAACAAAATAGTGAACACATTACTTATGATATGTATGTTTATATGTTTGTGTATAGGTAACAAAATAGTTAATATTAACTGGAATTTGACATTAGGCTTTACCATATTATTTACAGATGAATTTTCTAAAGATTGATTTTTTTTGGATAATGAAGAGTCTTTATTTTATAAAAAATGTTGGGAGTGGTGTGGGAAAAATTGGATTATTTTGCATTAAAAAGCTGGCTTGTTAAACCACTATTTTACTCTTAACAGGCACATTTTTACATTATCACTTAAATAGTAAAACTGTCTGTTGGCTTCATTAATTTGCTTGGTACGTGGTTTGAGACTTTGAGAAAGTACATTCCAAAAGCATAGCCAAGTTGGCTCCAGTTCATGCACAACAGATTGCCTGCTGCAAGTAAAAATAATCATTTTTTTATTAAACAATTTTAATGTTTTTCTTTATATAGTTGAGAAACAATTGAAAATAAAAGCCATACACATTGTGTTAAAGACATTTTTCCCTTTTAGTTGATGTTTACTTTAGAGCTTTCTTCAAGTACTTTTGACTCTACACTTTTCCTTAGTAACCTGACTTTTGATAAAAACATTCATTCAGTTTTTTCTGGTCCAGGATTTTACAAAATGAAATTATAAAAACAATTTATACCAGTCCTCTTAATTTTCTTTTATATTATAGAACCAAATTCCACACAGAGGCTTTTATCCAAAGGAATAATTTGTTTCTAAGAATCCAGAGTGCCAACTAACTTGGAATGCTAACAAAGCTGTTTTTTTTTTTAAATAGAAAAAAAGGAGTGTTTTTTTACCACACAAAAGATCTTTATGTAATATACATATATTAAACACATTTATAGTAACTGTCTGGAGGCTTACACTAATCTAGGTCCTTTGTGTATAGGCTGTTAGACCATAAAAATAAGGCTATATTTTAAACAAGAAAATGTTCATGTGCCATAATATTTATACTAAATTATATAACAGTTTTAGATTATGTCATTTGTTACACTACATAAACTCTTTTCTTTAGGCAGACTCTTTGTGTATATTATCTTTCAGTGATTGTGTACTGCGGCATAGCGTTTCATTTGATATGATTTTAATTACTATTAGGTTGAACTTGAAAGAAAGTTGGAATCAGCAACTAAGTCTAAACTACATTATAAGCAGCAATGGAGTCGAGCTCTGAAAGAACTTGCAAGATTAAAGCAGGTATGTAGTTCATTGAACTTTGTTTTTGTTTTAGTGTTTGATTTTTCTTTTTAATTTTTTAGGTTCATACATTTGGTGTTATGTTAGTTCTTGTCAGACTTCTAAAATTCAAAACAGTTTATTTTTAGGTATAGGAACTTTTTTCCTTCTAAATTTTAGAGTACTATTCTTTATTTGAAATTAAAACCACTTTGTGCTTCTATTTTTAACTGATTAGCCATCTTTCTCTACTCTCACCCATGGGATGTTTGGAATATGTCTTTATGTCCGTGATTCACTAAGCTATATTTCTCCTTCAAGTTTTACTTATAACTAACTGCTGCCCCCCCCCCCTTTTTGCTGAGTTTTTTTTCTTTTTTTTAGTTGTTTTTTTTTTTTTTTTTTGCAAGGCAAATGGGGTTAAGTGGCTTGCCCAAGGCCACACAGCTAGGTAATTATTAAGTGTCTGAGACCGGATTTGAACCCAGGTACTCCTGACTCCAAGGCCAGTGCTTTATCCACTACGCTACCTAGCCACCCCTGAGTTTCTTTTCTAGGGAGACTAGGGAGACTATGGGGTCCTTTGTTTAAAATGGAGAAAATGAGGATTATTATGTAGACAGTCTCCCATTTAATATATCTCATCCTTTCCCTTGTCCCCATGTGTTGTCAGAAATTTAAGAATATAACTTTTAATTCATAGGGACATATGGTGACTTAATAAAGGACTTAAACAGGATTGTTTCATATTTGGGAAAAAATAAAGTGTGAAAAAACATTTTAGTTTTTCTTAGTTTATTTTCATTTGCTTCCCCCCCCCCCCCCCCCACTGGAAAACAATGTCACGAAAGAAAGAGCCTGAGAGCAGGGACATCTGTCAGAGGGACATGTGGGGGCTATTTACAATTATGAGACAAAATACTCAAACACAAACTCTTATGGAAAGCTTTCAAAGTAACATGTGAGCAAAGTGGACCCAACTGGAATTGAGGGTGATTTTCAAATTATTATGGTCAGATATGGTGCAAACAAGGTTCTTTATTTTGAGGCTAATCTAGGTGATCTAAACATTTTAACATCTTAAAAGCTAGTCATGATTCATTTTCATCCTAACCTAAATTTGGCTTTTGTCCAGCATCTATATTTTTATTCTGGCATATAAGCTCTATCTTGTTTGTTTTTTTCCCCCTAATCTTTCTTCATGATTATCAAATGGTATTTAACATGTACATGTAAAGCTGTATTAAGTATGATTAAAGATTTTGTCAATTAGTGTTTACAAAGTACCACAAATGGGGACTGTTAAAAAAAAAATAAAGCTAAACTGCCTTCCTGGAGCCTCCTGTTTAGAAGGGAAAGTTAATAAATTTTAATTGTGAAGAATGAATAAATGAAATGTGATCAACTTTAAAGCTGTTAGATTGTTCCAGGCAAGAAATACTGAGGGTCCTATACCAGGATATTACTTGTTATGGCTATAGAAATTGAGAAGCGCCTTTGAAGAATTACGTACTAAAAAAAATCAACAAGCTATAGGGTTAATAGTTGCTCATGATGAATGAGAAAAAGTTGAAAATAGCTTTGGAAGTCTAAAAAACAGGATTTTTAGATGTTGGTGTAGTAATATTAGGAAGTTGGAAAGTGTAGTTTTGGAATGAAAAGATCTATTTTCTTTTAGATATACTAATTGCAAGAAATGTCCCATATTCATCTGTAACTTAGAAACCAAAAAGAGTAAAGTTTGTAGATTTGAGAACTATCAACAAACAGTTTGAACAATGGAAATAAATTTAATGAGAGGTTATGTAAAAAATGTTACATATAAGGTAATGCACATATACCGGTAGGTAATAGAAAAATGATAAGAGGAAACCTGAACAGCTCTAGTGTCACAGAAACCAAGGTAAAATAAATTTCAAAAAGAAGGGGAATAAGGGAGTGTTTCAGATGCAGTCAGAATAGTAAAAAGGAGGAAACTGAGAAAAGGCCTGTTGTTAAATTTGTCCAAGAGGAAGTCATGGTAATAATTCTGAGAAAATAAGTATGAAAGACAGATTACATTGTTAAAAAAAGAGTAGATGGGAAGAAAATGGAGACAGTGGGTACAGATATCACATTCAAAAGAGTGAATAATATTATGCAAACCAGATTGAGATTTACTAATTTCTTAATAGAGTAATTCACAAAACTAAACTGTGTTTACTTTTTTTTGATGGTAATAGAGTAAAAGGTGGTTGTTAATATAGAAAGGCAGTTTTGATCAGTTTGATTAGGATAGGCTTTATAGGATTATAGGTCTCCATAATTTAACCAACTCTTTGGAGGCCCAAAGAAGGTAGGTGTCTTAACCTGAGTTCACATCTAAGGGCCTAGGTCCTAAAGCAAACCTCCTTTCTGCAACATTGCCCCTTTTGTTAATATATTTTGAAGAAATATGCAATAATATTACTTTACTTATAAGCAATAATTTATTGACAATCAAAATTATCCATGGGAAAAATTTCACCTTCTGAATGGCATTCATAACTAACACTCACTCACTCTCTCTCTCTCTCTCTCTCTCTCTCTCTCTCTCTCTCTCTCTCTATATATATATATATATATATATATATATATATATACACACACATATATATATATATAAAATATTGCTACAATTTTTTAAACAATCTGCTTTTAGAATTTAAGACATGAGAAAGTAAAATAATTTTGTTCTTTTTTTTAATCTGAAAAATTTATGGCTTTAACAGTCTGTTCTTTACCATTTTGTACTGAAACATTAGTTTTAGATCACAGCTTGAGAAGCACCACTCTAGGAAAAGGGTAAAGAAATTCGATGAATTTTGTTAGTGCTTAACAAATTGTGATGTTGTGTAGGTGAAAGTTTAAATTTGAACTTGGACAGGCTGTCACTTTTCATTGGTGTGAAAATCACTTCAGAATTTTTCCAAAAACTCTTGATTAAAAACACATTTATTGCAGATTAAATATAAAATTGGAATTCTTGATCTGTTTTTGTTCAGAGGATAGTTTGTACAATTTCTTGTTTAAATTGGATTAGTACCATGTTAATTTTGCATTGCCTCTGGTGTATAGCCACGGGGATGTAATCCATGCCAGTAATTTGTCACACCAAAACCCTCTGGAGGACCATACAAAACATTTGTATCATGTGGATTAGACGTTGAAAGCCCTATCGTAGATGGTTAATAAATGTTAATGACAAAACCCAGCTGGCAAGTTGTAGAAATGAGATCTAATGCTTTATGCCCATTGCCAAAGAAATGTTTAAACAGAGCTTTCCATTACTCAAAGGTGACCTAGTACAGTCAATTTGTGAATTAAAAAAGCATAATCTATTAGCTTAAGTATTTAGAAAAATTCTCTTTTCCTCTGCTTTGCCACTATAAAAGTCACTGTTTCAAAATTATAAGATTTCTTTGTTAAGCTAAACCACAGCTGTGACAGTATTAGTGAAACACAAAATATGTTTTCTAACTTTGAAATTAAGTAAATAATACCTAGACATTCTGTTTGTTATCATGGGGTGAAGTGTAATACCAATTATAAAATGGCATACATTGTTGGAAACTTCAGAGGCAATTTAGTTTTCTCTTTTTACTCCCCACTGTACTAAATTTGATGTGTTCTCAAGTTTTTTTTTTAAATCAAAATATACCTCTCAATTAATTTAAGAAGAAAGTAAGCAAAAAATGTTTCCCGAGTGCCTCCTTTTCTGGGATGGGGTACGTCACTTCTTTAGTGCTGAACAGTCTTTCAGATACCTAAAAGAATTTTGGGTACCCTTTAGTATCTTGTTAATTTAGCTACTACATGTGAAGAAGTGGCAACTGTGTATATTTTTTTTAAGAAAAAGTAAATTACTTTTGAAAGAAATATGTAGTTTTACCTCTCTAGTTTAGAAAATTAAATATTTTCATTATATGTTAAAACTCAGAATATTTTCTGAGAAAGGAAACAGTCCTGAATTTTTGCATTTAAGTTCTTTGCCATATATGTTCACTATAGATCTGTTTAAAAACAAGCTGATATATTGTTTAAAAAAACACAGACTTCATTGGCTGACATGGGTGCTGTCTGGTCCAGTCTCTTGCTTATCCACTGAGAGTAATTAATTTGATTAATTTATAAGTAATTTAGCCAAAGATGGGATATAAATCTTTGTTTAAAAAAAAAAACGGTTGGAAGGCCAAGTCTTGGTTAAAAACTGTGTCTTGAAACCATCCAGGCCCTCCTACTGACTTGTCAGCTCTGGGTTATTTTCAGAAAACTTGACTTGAGTTCCTTAGCTTCAGTTATAAGTTTTTCCCACAGACTTGCTTGGTATCTGTGAGTAGTGGCCACTTTTTAGCTATTGTTTAGTCTAGTATATATGTATGTTTACATCTTCCCTCCAGATTTATAGGCAGCAATGGCAAAATAAAGATTGTGCTCTCTTGATGGAAGAGTTTTTTACCCAGAGCACCTGGCAGCAAGGAGAATTTTTTTTTACCAGTTCTTAATTTTATTTTTCTTTTAAATGTTTTATTAGTAAGATTTTCTAAATCATTCAAAATAAGTTTTGGAGAAAGGTGAAAATTCCTTAATTTAGGAACTTTATTTTAAAATTAAGGAATTCAGTTTGGATTGGGTAAACAATGACATAATAAATTTCTCAAGGATTAATAAAATTTATAACTTAAGACCCAAATTAGTGATTCAATTTAGTAAGCATTTAATGAGTATCAGCCATTCACGTATTACCAGTGAGTTGCATTTAGTAAGTAGGCAGTACCACAGAAAATGTAAATAATTTTATGCCCACTTATCTAGAACTTCAGTTCTCTCAGAATAAAAAATAACACTTAAAATTTTTCTTTTTTTTTAGTTTAATTTGATTTTTGGTTTACTTAAGGGAAGATGTTAAAAATGTGGTTTTCATGGTCAATTTAAGTAAACTAGGATGCTGATGCAAACTTTCACTTAAAAAAATCTGATTTCATCTGTATCCTTGCACTATTTTAGATATTCCCTAAGTTAAAGGTCTTGGTGATTGATTTTAGCTGAAGAACTTCATATATTTTACTGTTCTGATAGAAGAACTATTAAGGGAATTTTTTTTTACAAATTTGCAATAGAACTGGCAAGTCACTTAACTGGGAGCAGAAATATGATTCCATAGGCCAGTTTTTCCCAGTGGCAATTTTTTAGATGTTAAGTGTATGAAATATAGAAATTAGCATTAGATAAATATGACTTAATGTTTTTTTAATCCCATATCTCTCTACCTGTAGCTTTCATAGTAAAAAACAAAATTAATTACTTTTTTATCTATAGTAGATTTCAGTAAGCATTCATAAGAATTTTCTTCATACCTAGGCTTTAAGCTAAGCCCTGGGGATACAAGGAAAAGCAAAATTACTCTAGCCTCTAAGGGAAATCCTGAGATCACAATATATAAACAGACTACAAACAAGATCTATTCAGGTTAAATTGGAGATAGTCTCAGAGGGAAGGCATTGGCATTAACGAAACCAGGAAAGGCATTTTATAGAAAGTAGAATTTTACCTGAGACTTGGGGGGAAAAACCAGGAAGTGGAAGCGAGAAAGGAGATATTCCAGAAATAGAGGACTGCCAGTGAATTGGGAGAAACACAAAGTACACATGGATGGGAATAAAGTAAAAGAAAACAGGAAGCTAGGAACGGCAAGATTTTAAGGGGTATTAAAAGCCAAACAATTTAATTTTTGATTGTAGAGGTAATTTGAAACTTGGTGGTTGGAGGGTGGGGTCATGTTGATATTTGCTTTAAGAAGATCGCTTTGGTAGCAGAGGGAAGGATGGACTTGAGTGGGGAAAGACTTGGGGCAAGGAGAGCAACATCAGGCTATTGCAAGAGTGTAAGCATGAGGTGATAGGGGCCTTCACCAGGGAGGATGATGATAGCAGCAGCATTGTGGGGGGTGTATGTATTTGAGGGTGACAACATTCGTTTTGAACTTGTGTGACTAGGAGGATACTAGAGTCCTTGACAGTAAGATTAAAATTAGAAGAGGGGATGACTGGAGGAGAAATATTGAAATCCACTATAAGATTTATAGCTCAAAGAAGTCATTGATACTCAGAAGTATTTAAGTGCCTGACACCAGACTAACCTTTTTAGGAATATAAAAAAGGGCAATCTTGGTCTATTTGGCAAGAGAACATACAAACAATTTTGTACAAATAAGGTATGAAAAGGATAAACTAAGAGAGAACCTTAGGAGGAAGGCACTGGTGTTAAGGGAGGGGACCAAGAAAATCATCCAAAGAAAACACTAGATGAACATGAGAAGGGAAGGAATTTCAGGCATGGGGGAACAGTGAAAATGTGAGCTGAGAGATGGACTTGT
This sequence comes from Macrotis lagotis, assembly GCF_037893015.1. Classification (NCBI taxonomy): domain Eukaryota; kingdom Metazoa; phylum Chordata; class Mammalia; order Peramelemorphia; family Peramelidae; genus Macrotis; species Macrotis lagotis. Next base: position 155,179,650 of record NC_133666.1, read on the forward strand.
CTCAGGAACAGCAAGGAAGCCACTGTCACTGAGAAATAGAGAACCTGAAAAACCAGAAAGATATGAAGGAGCCAGGTTGTTAAGGTTGCTTAAAAAACCCAAAATAAACTTTTTTTTATTTGATCCTGAAGTTACTAAATAGGGAGCCCCTGGAGTTTATGGATGGAGGGGAGAGAAGAAAAGGGAAGAGACCCTGTGTGCTTTAGAAAAATCACTTTGATAGGTGAATGAGTATAATATATTGAAGTAGGGAGAGACTTGAAGCAGAAAGCTATTTTGTAGTCCACCCTGAACTGGGGTAATGTTTATGTTAGGAAAAGAAGGAAAACAGAGTCTACATAAAAAGTAGAAATAAGAAGACTTGGCACCAAATTAGATAAATGGCAAGAGTGAAAGTGTGAATTTGATAATAATCCCTGAGGTCTACTTGGATAGATAGATGATAATATCTAGTACAATATTAGATAAGTTTGAAAAAGAGAACGTTTGGAGGGAAATGTGATTTCTTTTTATTGACTTTTATTGACATTTGAGATGCCTCTTGAATTTGAAATAAAAAAAGACACATTTTTAGGTGCAGAACAAACTCAGGAGAGAAGTTAATTCTGAATTTATAGATTTAGGAATCATCTGCATAAAGTTAATAATTGAATCCAGGGTAATAGATGAGATCATCAAATAAGACAGTATAACAAGAAGGCTTGAAAGTGCTTGAAAGGGATAGAAGTGCTTAAGATCAAAATCCATCATACTGATTATTCTGTGAATGAGCTATCAAGTTATCTGGAGATAGTCTTAAATGTAGAATTATGAGATTCTTATTGAACTAAACTGTTAGAAATTCAGGAGTTCCATCAAGTAGTATTTTTGTGTTACAACGGAATATATTTGCTTTCTTTTGCTTAAGATAATGTAGGTAATTGCTGCTGATAGTGATTTTTATTGTTTATAACAGTTTGATACTGATGTTTAATAGAATTGTATTTATGAGGATTGTGTTGTTTCTATAATGAGAAAAAATAAATTAACCTAATATTACGCAAACTCATTTGATTTCATCAGTGCTGGAGTTTGTGACAGTGATGCAGATCACAGCCCATCCTTGGTTATTCCCTCTAAGCTGTTCTCATCCATGTTCTGCCAAAAATTTGCCAGAATGGTTTTACCTAATGAAGAAATGACATTTGATTTTAAAGTAAAAGTGCTATATTACTATGTGAATTGCAAAAAAATATATAATTCCAAGTCAGAGACTTAAATTGAAATGTGCTTATTCTTTAATAATAAGTGTTTAATGATCTTTTTAGCGTGAGCAAGAAAATCAAATGGCCCGTCTAAAAAAACAGCAGGAAGAGCTGGAACACATGAGATTACGTTATCTGGCAGCAGAAGAGAAAGATACAATGAAAACTGAACGACAAGAACTATTAGATATAAGAAATGAACTTAACAGGTATAGTATGACTATTCAGTTTTGAAATGAGAAACTGCTAATAAGTCATAGTTTGTGCTAAAATAATCTTGAATTATAAGCAATTTATAGATTATAAGTAATTTTTAAAGTGTCATATGTCTGAGCATTTGGCTAATTGTTTCTTGACTATTTTTGATATTATCAAAGAAAGAAATAATAACTAAGAGTCATCATAAGTTCATTAGCATGTGTCAAACTAACTTTATTTCCTTTCTTAATATAGCTACTAGCTAGCTAGCTGGGGAATGCAGTGGATATGATTTATCTTAATTTAGTGTGTAATAAAGTATCTGATTATATTGTAAGGTACCAAGCTAATAAAATATCTTTTAGAATCTAAAGTTTAGATGATAGCACAGCTAGCTGGATTCAAAACTGATTGACAGCCAAATCTAGAGTGTTGATTAATGCATAGGTAGATGTCAACTTGGGTAAAAGTTGATGTGTTGGTCCACTTAGGATAGGTCACATATCTTCTTAGCAGTGTCCTGGGAAATATTTTTAACTGTGACTTCAAAGAAAAAGCTAAGAGGACCTCCTTCTCAGATTTGTAGCCAAAACAACGAACATGACAACAAAACCACAATTTTAAAAGATAGCATTATGGAATGTTGAGCGAAACCAACCGGATGAACTTTAATAAGTATATGATTATTAAGAATTATTATTATTAATTATTAATATTATTAATAATAATGATTATTCTTGTGTCTAGATTTTCTTTTAAATTACTTATATCACAGAACCTACATAGCACCGTGGATATAGTACCAGTTCTGGAGAAAGGAGGACCTGAGTTCAAACCCAGCCTCACACATTTGACACTTAGTAACTGTGTGACTCTTATTGACTCCTCCTACCCCCCCCAAATTAAAAAATAAAAAAGTTATTTAAATCCAGGAGAAGGAAGACCATATATGATAACATTTCATGTGAAAAATAGCAATAGTAACCACAGCTGTAAATCTATATATGGGGTTTTTGTGTTTCATTTAAAAAAATTAATTGATTACTGGGCTTCATTATAATAATATAATGTCCATATCAAAAGAGGGTGGAAGATTCTGCCCTGGTCAGATCACATGTAGAGTAATGTGTCCATTTTTTTTGAGAGTTGGCAAACTAGAACACATGCAGAGGAGAGCTACCAGCATAGTGAAGGATCAGGGATACACAAATTCGTTGAGGGAGTTAAGAGATTTTTAACTGAAGAAAAATTGAGTGGTAATGATGACTATCCTGAAATAACTAAGGCAGGATAGTATTATAATCATAATAGCTAGTTCTTACTCTGTGCCAGGCATTGTACTAAGCTCTTTATGGTTTTTATTTCATTTGATGTTTACAACAATCATTGGAGGGAAGAGCTACTTTTATTCCCATGTTAAGGATGAGGAAAAACACACAGAGGTTAAGTGATTTGTCCAGAGTCATTCAGCTAGTAAATTTTCAACTCAAGATTCTTCCTGACTCCAGGTCCTGTGCTCTACCCAGTCCCTGTCTGTACCACCTAGCTATCTGTAGTAGACAGAGTGCTGACTTTTGTAATCAGAAGACTGAAATCAGAGAATCCCAGTTCTTTTTACTATCTGCATGTCCTTGAGAAGTCACTAGCTTTGATTTCCTCATCCATATGAGGAAGAGGTTGAACTAGATAAGCTCCAAGGCCCTTTGTAGTTCCAAATCTTTGATCCTCTGCAGGAAAATATATGTTCTTCCATTTATTTGACTGACTTAGGCCTGTAGAGTAAGGATAAAAACTGTCCAAAAATGAAATGAAATGAAGCACTGAGAACTCTGTCATTAGAAGTATTCAAGCAGAAGGCATATAATTTTGTTACTATCTTCTAGAGTTCTTCCAACTTTTAAGAATTAATGATTGTAACAGAAAGTTTGACTTATAGAAATAATTTAGTAGCAATGTTCTCTTTCAAATCAACTAAGCAAATATTAAGGATCTTTCTGCTATATGCTGGGTATAAAAGATATAAAATAGTCTTTTCTCAGGGGGAAAGACAGACCTATTAAAAGGAAAAGTGAAATATAGGCAAATGATATCCTCCAAAAATTAGATAACCCAAATAAAAACATTGACATTCCTTTACCTTTCCTTTTTTTCAGCCTTTGTTGACAACTTGATTTAGTGAAGTTTGTTTTGCTATCAAATAATTTGTAATGTAGTTTATGGGTACCAAAATAGAGAAGTAGTTTTCTATCAGAGTGGAATTTTGTTTCTGTTTTTCAGGTTAAGGAAACAAGACTCAGAACAGTTCCAGAATTCCAAAGAGATTGCAAGTGGAAAAACAGAGAGCCTGGGTGGAAAGGCTTTTGAAGAAGATTTGGATGATTATCTGACTCGCCTAATAGAAGAAAGGGATACTTTGATGAGAACGGGTGTGTATAATCATGAGGATCGAATAATAAGTGAACTTGACCGTCAGATCAGAGAAGCTTTGGCCAAAAGCAGTACCAGTAATTAATGACATTTGGATAATCTTTACTAAGACTTTGAATTTGAGTTTTAATTTCATTATAAAACTGTGAAAGTAGGAAAATGTTTTTAAAAAGCTGTTTTCTTTTTTCACATCTATGAAAAGATTTTTTTGTTATATATTATTTATTTGGATTTTATTTACTTTAAATCTATTATATCTCTCCCACACTGGTTTTATTTGTAATTTCTTTTTATATGCTCACTCACTAAGCAACTTTTCAGTGTTTCTCATAATCTGTCATTTCAAGACTAACTTTAAAATAGTTTTTCACTAAATTTGTCTAGGAAAAGATGACTGCAGTAATTCCCAGAGACATAATTTTATATATTGAGCCAAAAAATATATGTTGCACTTTATAAATTATGTGTCCTTTTACATGTATGTAAATATCTTAGAATTTAGACCAGTTGTAAATATAGTAAGTTTTATTTTAACTTTTTTAGGCAATATGCCTTTTTTTCCATAACTATGTTACAGTTGTAGCTAATGCCTTTAAGCAGAAAGCAGTATGTTCAGTTCAGAGAAGCCATGTTCAGTAATAGGCAGCAAAATAATAAATATTCAATCAGCCTATTTCTTTTAATACTATTATAATAGGTTTGAGGTTTTTTTGAAGTTACAAGATCCATTGAACTCATGTTTACATTTTTGAAGTATTTTACTCTAAATCTTTTAGAAAAAAATCTTGATAATTGTTTTTTTTCTTCCTAGTCCCACATACAAGATGGAGTTGTTTTCTATTAGAATTAGAGATATTCCCTTATTTCAGTAAAAGTAATATACTAGTACAAATCTTTTGTTGTTCAGTGGGGAAACAGGCATTTTAAAGACTTAAGCTGAAAAAAATAAATGAATGAAAATCGATACTAATTTTTCTCCCTTTTATTTAGCCTTTTTCTTAAGTAAATGAAAATAATTCATTGGATTCTTCATAGCGCCAAGTCTGTAAAACTCCACGTGTTTCTTTCTGTTGTTTTCCTCAGAGCCAGGCATTGTACTGATTCAGAACTCTTTAAGTTTTGTTCCCAGAGCAGTATTTTTTGCCTCCTTTTTACAATATATTTTATCAGTGTACTCAAAATTTTTATTATTTAGGTCAGTTTTATGAATTCCAAAATGAAGTAATTCAAAAATTTGACCCTTTGGAGAAGGATATATTCTGCTTAACAGTAATCTCTACAAAGTCAATATAGAGCATTTTGAACATGATCTAAATTTCTTTTTTTGTGTAAACTTCTTTAAAAGAATTATTTCAATTTTTGTTTTTATTTTTTGAACAAAGTGCTAGTTGCCTAAAAACAACATGACAGTAAGTAAATGTAAAGATATGAAAATAATGGATAAAGGAATGGTGAATATATGAATCACAGGATTTTAAAATCTTAATTATGATTGCATATTTTCTCTGATTTTGTGCCACTTGAATGGAATTGTAATCTTTTTGTATGTTTGAAGGAATACTTGTTGAAAAGATTGTCATTATTTTCTTTCAGTTTCTCGGTGTTCAAACATGAGCAGAAACCTAAAAAAGAAAGGATATTCTAAAATGAATGTGTGGTTTACTTTGCCTGAGTGTTTTTTTTCCCTATGTAATTTAACAAATAAAATCAGAATTTTATGCACTTTTGAATTTTTAAGTAGTATGTTTGTTTAATTATGTGCCTTTTGCTTCTAGATAATGTGGGTGAAATGTTCTCAGTAAGATTAGTTTTTGTCATTTTTATGTTTTTTCATAATGGTGAGGGTCTAATATTTCAATACTTTTTGAGTCAGCATCAACCATTCCAAATGACAATGGTAGATTTTTTTTTTTTTAGGTTTTTTTCAAGGCAATGGGGTTTGGTGGCTTGCCCAAGGCCACACAGCTAGGTAATTATTAAGTGTCTGAGGCCAGATTTGAACTCAGGTAGTCCTGACTCCAGATCCACCCCTTGGCTACTTAGCCACCTTATGTTTTTAATTGTAAGAAAACAAGATAGTAATAATCTATTTAAATCATGTTCAGAGAAAATAAGATTCATCTTGTTAAAAAAATTTTCAACTGAAAATTAGAATTTGCTTTTTTTCTTTTCTATAATAGTCTCCCATCATCAAATGTATTGGGAGGTGGGGAGAAATATTTTCTTGTTTATCTTTAATGTTTAGTTTGTGAAATAAATATTGGTGAATAACATATAAGTCATATATAAAATTGATAAAATATGATTAAGATATTCATTGTACATTACTTCCTATTAACAGTGATTCAAATGAAAAGCAGATAATGCCAGAGTGACCTCCCTTAGTGGTCCATTTGTCTTCAAGATTGCTCTTTGAAAGATCCTTCTCTGAAGTATATTTATGATATTTAATAAAAAATAGATTTCACACTATTGGTGTGTTATCACAGCAGCGCTTGTCTAGCTGTTTATCCTAAGGTATTTTAAAAATAACTAGGGTAGGTGATTCAACAGTGCCTTGGCAAAGTGGCCTAATCACTGTTGTTACTTACTGTTCTGGAATACTGAGAATACAGGTTGGAATCTGCCTTGTTGACATCATGTACAATTATAGGATCCTTTTCTGGGCACTGATGTCATCACCCCTACATAGCTGTTCCACTTCACCATTGAAATGTGTTGGGTCTTGGCATGTGGTTTTAAAAAAAATGATATGCTTTAGGTTACATGCTAACTCATTCTTTCATGCTGAAATCTTACTATATTGATAATTGTTTCTAAAGTTTCTACTTTTTGATTGTGGAAATGCATCTTTAGCCTACAAATCAAGTGTGTTATAAAAAGTTAAATGTACTTGAAGTTGATGTAACATGAATCTGGACATCATTTAAAGGCTAGTGAAAATGAGCACTTGTTTAATTCTTATAACAAAAAGTGAATTGAATAATGAATAATCTCTTGATTGTTGGTATTTGTCTCAGAAAACTTTAAAATAAGTACTCTAATTTTAAACATAGGAATGGTCAGGAGTATTCATCCATTACCTCACTTCTAAACTTGAATAAAATAATATAAATGTAAAGAGAGATTTGTACAGTGTTTGAAAATCATTTTGACAGGCCTTTAATTAAGCTTATTCTCTGCACAGCACAGTTCTAGGCACAAACACAAAAACAATCCTTGCCCTTAAGAAACTTACATTCTAACTAACCAAGCCTTCTCATCCTGAAAGATTACTCTATTGCTGCCGTCCCTTCCTAATTAGTTGGTTATGCCTAGAATTTCCATTTTAAGAAAAGTAGCCAGGCCAACCATATTCACTGCTAAGTTTTCTTTTTGGACTCCATTTCTTATTCTAGTATCTCTCCATCATAATCCAACAGCCTTCCCATTTTGGAAGATCTCTCCCCCTGCAACCACTTCTGTAAAATGGAGGTTCCAGTAGGGATGAAATGATTAAGTATCTCTTAAAAGAGAGTCTATTGTCTTTTGATGATTGATGCTATTAGAATAATGACATCTGAAAAGAAGGTTTCATCTTTATTGTCTGCAGGCTGTTACAGTAAAGTTGTTGTCTCATAGAAAATCATTTACCTGTCTCGATTCAATTAGTATTTAAAAAGCTCTTAATATGTTTATTTCAAACACAGTATTAGGCAATGGGGATACAAAAATAAAATATATTCCAAACTTTCAAGGAGCTTGCATTCTACTGAGGAGAAACAATTCATACACAGATAAACATATATATATATATATATATATATATATATATATATATACAATGTAAATAGAAGATAATATGGAAGAGGCAGGAGAGCACAACAAATTAGGATTGTGAAATTATAAAATACAGCATTCAAAATGGTTCATGAAGTCAACTGGGAATTCTAGTCATTCAACAAACACTGATCACTTACTATGTGTCAAAGCAGCTAGATTGGCTCAGTGATTTAAAAATGCTGGACCTGAATTGTGGAAGACTTGAGTTCAAATTTGATCTCAGACACTGACTGGATTGTGACTTAACTTCTGTTTGCCTTAATTCCATTGAATGAGAAAATGACAAACTGCCCCATTATCTTTGCCAAGAAAACCCTAAGGACAGTTTGGACCACAGTATCGTAAAAAAGTAGGACATGACTAAACCACATGTACTAGGAGTCTAGGATATAAAGGAATGCAAAAACTAGCTCCTGCCCTCAAGGAATTTATATTCTGGTAGATAGGTAAAATGAAAATAGATGGATACAATAAGTAGATAGCTGTTGAGAAGAGAAATCTCTTAACAGCTGGAAGAAGATACAAGGAAAAGCCTGCAGAAGTTAATATTTTAAATGAGTCTTGAAAAAGACTAAGAGACAAATAAGGAAGGAGACCATTTAAGAAATTGGAGAGAGCAAAGGCATGGGAACAGTTGAATTGTATTATTATTGTTATTGTTGTTGTTGTTGTTGTTGTTGTACAAGGAACAGCAAATGGACCAGTGTAGCTGTGTCTTAGAGTACATCGAAAAGAGTAGAGTGTATGATTGGAAAGAAGGAAAGGTACCAAATGATGATGAGATTTCAATGCCATAGACCTTTATATTTAGTACTTGAGGTAATAGGGAGTCACTGGAGTTGATTGATTAAGGGGGAGAGGTATGTGATGGCAGGTATGTAGAGACTAGGTTGTTTATAGGAAGAAGATCCCTTAAACCACTAAGAGGTCCAGGGATAGGAAAAAGTTTATAAACATTTGTAGTTGGAAAGGGGCTAAAATCTCATCAGAGACGTTAACTGAAGTGGTTACTATGGAAATAATTCTAAATTTTATTTTGACTCCAATTAGATGTAGTTGTTGGAGTGAGAAGTAAATAATGGGACTTCTCAAATAAAAGAAAAAATACCTTAGCTGGCAATAAAACTGATGATTAGGAGAAAAATAGTCTGGGAAAAATGACTTCACACATGTGTGTATTGGAGTGTGATATACCACCACATAACTGTTTATTCTGTTTCACCATGAGGCAAGAGAGTACAAGGAAATCAAAGGCTACATGGCAGAGCCTTTTTTTTAATTGGACTAAGAATGCTTAGGAAAGCCAATTAAGGCTGTTGTCATTAGTACTGTTAGCCTAAACAGAATGAATAGATTGTAGATACATTGAAAGTAGAGAAAATAGATTCACAATCAGAACAGCAAGGCATTGATATTATGAGAGACATTTGGTAACTGAGTCCAACTGAGAGATAAGATTCATGTCATATACTGAACAGAATGGCAGATACTTAAGTTGTTTCTCTCTCCTTCATTCTTTTTGTCTTTCACCTAAGTGTATAATTGAGTTAAGGTAAGTGATGAGATAGGAGTATGGTAAAACTTCTTTGTAATTAATATAATGATTCTTGTGCTGGATCAAAAAAGAGTAGAATCACTTCTAATGGCAAGAGAATTCAAATCAATTACTAAGGATATTTATTCTTTAGGAACTAATTTATTGAGACTGTCTAGTCCAGTAACTTCTGTGGGAAGTATATAACAGAGGAGCCTTTTCCCTCCCTATTTTCAGAGAAAGCATAAGCATCTTCTGCTTCTTTCCTGTTGGTCCATAAACTGGTGACTGGAAACCTTTTAATCAAGTGTTGAATCAGAACTCGGTATGCATAAAGAATGCTTGAATGGGCAAACTCTTTGTTTCTTTTTAGCAGGTGATACAAGAACAACCGTGATCTGGTTGGTCATCTGGGTATCATGTGTCCATGAAATGTTTCTTCCTTCTCTATAGTTTCTTTTTTCTCATATAAGATAACTGAATTTTGGAAAAAATGGACCAGGTTATAAGCTTGTAAATTTTTAAAGGATGGAAGAATCATCAGAGATCCAGGAATTGAAATCAGTTGCAGAGTCCTCTGATAGATGTAATTATTGAGCCTAGTTGAGAGCTGACTTTGAGGATCTAGCTCTGGAGTCCAATCCAGCTTCTAAGACACTGTACCCTACTGCTGTGCTAAATTCAGTAGATTCTGAGAAGGGTCTCCCTGGACCACGAAGTAGCAAAGATTTTAAGTTTAATCCATTTTCCCCCCAGGGATTGAGTATGTAGAGGAAAGAGGATATTTTTGGCAGAGTAGATTGGCTCTTGTCCTTGCTGTATCTTCTCATTAAGTATCTTTTGTAAAAGGTAATTGATGAGGGGCAGCTAGGTGGTGCAGTGGATAGAGCACCGGCCCTGGAGTCAGGAGGACCTGAGTTCAAATCCAGCCTCAGACACTTAATAATTCTCCAGCTGTGTGGCCTTGGGCAAGTCACTTAACCCTATTGCCTTGCAAAAAAAACCTATAAAAAAAGATAATTGATGTTCATTGGTTAATTGATTTTGGAAAGCTATTAACTGAACATTTGGATTTGGGCAGATCACATCAGATGGGAGCTCATGAGCAGTAGCATTCTAATATACCTCAATTCCTCGGGGTTAGTCATAGTACTCTTTTTAAAAATATTTTATTTGTTTTACAATTATATACCTTAAAAGTTTCTACCTATCATTAAGGTTTTGAATTTTACAATTTTTCTCCCAACCTCCTTCCCTTCCCCCATCCCCCACAGAAGGCAGTCTGATAATCTTTACGTTGTTTCCATGCTATTCATTGATCAAAATTGAATGTATTGAGATAAATAATATTCTTGAGAAGAAAATAAAATATTAGAGATAGCAAAATTATGTAGTACATGACATACTTTAAAAAAAATGAAGATAATAGACTTTGGTCTTTGTTTAAGCTCTGCAATTCTTTTTTTGGATACAGAGAGTAATCTCCATCACAGGTACTCTAAAATTGTCCCTCATTATTGCATTGATGATGAGCAAGTCCATTAAGGTTGATCATCACCTCCATGTTGCTGTTAAGGTACAATGTTCCTGTTTCTGCTCATCTGGCTCAGCATAAGTTCATGCAAGTCTTTCTAGACTTCTCTGAAATCCCATTTGCTTGGAACAGTAATGTTCCATAACATACATATACCACAGTTTGTTAAGCCATTCCCCAATTGATGAACATTCACTCAATTTTTAATTCTTTGCTACCACAAAGAGAGCTGCTATGAATATTTTTGTACAAGTGATGTTTTTACCCTTTTTCATGATCTCTTCTGAGTATGGACCCACTGGTGGTATTGCTGGATCAAAGCATATGCACATTTTTATTGCCTTTGGGCATAATTCCAAATTGCTCTCCAGAAAGGTTGGAGGAGTTCACAACTCCACCTAGATTAGTGTCCCAGATTCCCCACATCCCTTCCAACATTATTCATTATCCTTTCTGGTCATATTGGCCAATCTGAGAGGTGTGAGATTGTACCTCAGAGATGCCTTAATTTGAATTTCTGTAATCAGTAATGATTCAGAGCAATTTTTCCACAGTCATAGTATTCTTAAGGGAAATAGTAGCCAGATAATCTGGGGATCCAATTTGTCAGCATAAATTGGGTTTGGGAAAGTGAAGTCCAGAGTATGAACTACAGCAAATCCCATTTGTCACTTCAGTAAAGTCACCATTGCCCCTTTCTTGGGCTTGAACTCTCCAGGATCCTTTTCAACCCCGATGGAACACTCCCTTCCCAAAGATCTTCCAAGTTGTCTTGGGTGGGAAAATTGTTCTCTCAGTCTTTCTGTGAGTTCTGCCCCTCTAGAATTCAGTTCGAGTCTTAATTTTAAGGCATTTGGAGTGGTCTGGGGGAGAGCTTCTGGGAATTATTACATCTCGTTTCCATCTTGGCTCTGCCCACTCCATTACCCCTTTCTTACTAAACAATGAGCCATTTTTTCAAGATGAAGTGGCCAGAGATGTAAGCTATTACCTTCTTTGTCACTTGATGTGGCAAGGAAATTCATAAAGTATTGTTTGAGAACGTAAAATATTTGATTTACCACACCCAGAAGAGCTATTTCAGACTGTTGTGTTAGTCACAAAAGGCACCAAATAGTAATCCACCATTGTTAGAGATGTAACTGTAGATAGGCGGCTATATACTTAGATCCTGTTTCATTTGCTTCTCCAGGGGGTTATATTAGTGTTTTCATTAGAAATGTTTTTCCAGATGTCTACTCTGCAGATATGAAGTTTCTCGTGGAGTCAGGAGTTTGGCGCTCAGACAAGAAGGGGGGAAATTCTGCTTTGAAAGATTAATTCATGGAAAAATAATTTATTGGCTTTCTGATATATTAATGTACAGTCACCCCCCCTAGAGTTTTTGTCAGATAATCATTTTATTCATAAAGTACAGAAATTGTTCTGTATTTTAAAAGATTATTAAAGCTGTCATTTATAATACAAGAGAACTAAAGGTAGTGCCCATCAATAATACATTTTTTTTTTTGGAAAAGTTTCACCCACAATTTATAGATAAATACTTTTCTTTTCTCAAGTAACCTAATGAATACATGGACACCATTTGTATGAAGCAATCCTTTTTCATGATTAAAATATTTAGTCAAGTATATATTTATAAAACATTAGGATGAGTACTTATCATCCCTTCATTCCCAGTTTCTTAGATTTAAAAATAGTTGCAATAGCCAAAATATTAAACAGAATTATGTTTTAACATTATGCTTTCATGTTATTATTTAACATTTGTTGAATATCAATCAGTCATGGAAGGGTAATGTACCCTATAAAATGTGTTTTGAAATGTCAATAAAACCATGCTTCAGTTTTCATTGTTCTATTCTTCTCCTCAGATATCCCTTGTGAACTGTTAGGTTTTGTTATTTTGAATTCATCACAGGTTCATTTTTTATTTCTAGCCAGGTTGATTCTTGCAGTACTAGAACCTGCATTATTATTTTTAGAAAATTGTGATAATCAGAAGATCTTACATAGAGCTATTTATCTGATGTATAAAAAGGTAACCAGTTTAAGAGTTACTGAGATTGTAGTTAACACTTCAGTGAAATGGATATTGATGTATTAACCTGAATACTATTTCTGTCAAAGAAACTTAAATTCCTGGCCCAGACAAGAAGTTTACATTTGTCCCCAAATTCTGCTTCCTTCATCTCATCACTTATCACTAAGGACGACATATTTCTACCACCCAATATTTTTCATGGGATAATTCAGGCAACATCAATGGTTTCCATTTGGCCTTACCCACAGTAATCATCATACAAATTTATCTCAGTTCCTTTACAGGACTAACCCAGCTCAAATGGAGCATCTTCCAAACACCTCTATTTGAGTTACTTTCATTAGTTTTCTCTACCACCCCACCATCACCCCAATTCCTACTGTAACCTGGAGATTATGATTCAAGGGACCCATTGAGGGATTTTTGATATAATTGTAACTTGACTGCCAGTATATAGTAGGTAGTTGGGTGTCTTCTGCAAGTTATGTTGATTAGGGCACCTCTCTAATTTTCTCAAAGATGAAGTTAGATCACCCTAAACTTTGGAAGAGCCAGAACCCCTACTTCTGGCCTGTATGCATTTAAAGAGTCTCTCAAGTCAGGATACAAAGATTTCAAGTGACTCAAAATGACCATATGGTATGATATGTATTTCCAGATATGTCCTAAATTTGATCAGAGCTGGATATCATAATATTTCTAAGGGGAATTCTCTAATTAGCTTTTCCATTACTGTTAAAGGAGCCATCATCCTCCCTGTTATAAACATTCACAGTAATGATGATGATGACTATCAATACAACTATTGATGACAATCACAATATGACTATGAAAAAGACAATTTCATTTATTCCATATAATTAGGAAAACACCTTCCTCAAATCCCACCTTAGTCCCCAAATTCTTTCAACGGAGGACTTGACTGAATTGTCCTGTGGGAAAAGAAAACTCACGACCTAATTATAATCTTTAATTCTTCACTTTCACTCCACACCCAATATTCATTCAGTTACCAAATCCCATCATTTCAAAGCTTCACATATCTCATTTCTTATACCCCTTCTCTCCTCTTATTTCCACTGCCTCCTACAGGCCCTTATCACCTTATATCTGGACTTTTGCAATAGTTTTCTGGTGTGTTTCCCTGTTTCATGTGTGTCTATTCTAGTGTATGTTCCACTTAGTTGGCAAGTTGATCTTCCTAAAACCCAAGTCTGACGGAAGATATAATCCCCTGGCTCCCACACCCCTTCATAACCTGACCCCTTTCTACCTTTCCAATCTTTCTGCATTGTGATCCCCTGACTAGCCTCCTGACTGTTCCCACACATGATATGCCTTCTATCCACAATGGCCATTTTCACCAGCTGTCCCCCAGTCTTAGAATATTCTTCCTCTACCTCTTGGTTTCTTCCAAGTCTCAGGTTAAAGTTCCATCTTGGAAACAATCCTAGTCCTTTTTATCTTCGTGCCTTCCCTCTGAGATTATCTGTTATTTATCCTGTATTGTTCCTTTGCTTGTTTAAGGATTTGCATATTTTCTCTCCCACTAGTCTCTGAATTTCCTAAGAGCAAGGACTATTTTTTGCTTTTGTATTCAGAGTATTTAATGTACCTGGCTTATAACACGGGTTTAATAAATTTGTGTTGACACATATCTTCTTTCTGGTGCCATTGTCCATGTTTAAAGTAAACTCATTTTTATTGTGAAGTTAGTCTAAGATTGGACCTGCTGCTATCATACATTTGCTGGGTTCTCCACTTCCCATATTTTTCTTTCTTGAAAAATGGACCAGACTTGAAAAATCAATATCATATTACTATTTATTAGGGTTAGGTGCTCCCCCTTTTCCAGAAGTTCTATGACAAATTAGCAGTACCCTCGAACGAGGAAGTACTTTCTATTCCAGTACTTGGATCTGTAACCTACAAGAAGATTTACCAGATAAGAATGGACAACTTTTATATATCATCTCAACTATCCTCTTCTAGACCTTTATTTCAAATCCTGAATAGGCCTTAGTTTTTTGGGTTTTTCTCACTAGAAGGTTCAATACATTCAGATTCTATATGTTCAGGTGCTCTTTAATTGGCATTTTCCCCTTTCCTTGCCAGGATGACTTGGACAAGTCCTTCTTGGGATTTGAGGACCAGTGGGTGAGAGTTAGAGAAGGTGTTTTTAAAAAATAATATGGGAGAAATGAAACTTTTCATAGTGATATGTTAGCTATGCTGATGAAGGAGGAAGAGGAGATGGTGACAGCCACCTATGAGAAAGGAAATCCTTTAGCTAATTTGGTAGAAACTTTAAATCACTGGATGAAGATGACAGGAATCTTCATTCAACCCTTAATGAAAAAGGAGACAGCCCTTCAGTAAAAGCCTTTAAAGAGTCAAAGAATTGGTGTCATTCACCTGATTGGGTTCTCAGAGAGAGTGTGGTTTTGATTAGAAACATTAATTTGTCGAAGTCAGGAAAATCTTTAAATTCTGGACTTAATAAGTTTTGTGACCTTGGATAAAATTATGTAGCCTATGTATCCTCCAATTTCCTATTTAAAATGGGGATAATAATGACACTGCCTCTGAGGGTTATTCATGAGGATCAAAGGAGATGATATTTATGAAACTTTTTATGTAGTATATGGTACAGAGTAGCAGTTTAATAAATGCATGTTTTCTCAACTTCTTTTGGTAGTACAGAAAACATCTAGGTATCAACTCAGAACTGAATCCATTCACAAAAATTATGCCCACTTTCCTTCCCTGATATTGAAGACCCTAACCTTTTATAGGGATCTGTGACTGCAGGGAGTATTATCCTTAGTGCTGCTATTGATAATGTTCATTCATCAATTTTTAATTAAAAGATGGTCTGTGACACTGCTCCTAATAGTGCAGTGTTGCACTTCCTGGACTGTATTTGTTTGAAGTCTTTGAGATTGGATTTTTAAAAAGTTTTCATTTTATATTAAGTTCTATCACTGCCTATGCTAGACTTATTATATCACTGATGTCAGAAATACCTTATGATTATATTATTCTTCTAAGTGATAGGTCACAATGAAGATTTTTGAATCTTAGTCAAATGTGGATATGGTAGGGTGATCACTTGTTTGATTGATTTGATTGATTTGGCTTGCTTAATTTCCTTTTATAGAAACCAGGAGACTGACCTTTGGATTTGATTGGTCCAGAGGTTTAGGGTTTCAACCATTAGAGTGACTTCCTTATCACTTGAGGCATTAGAACCAAGCAGATGGAGAATTAGCATTTCTAAGGGTTTGGTTGAATTACCCCTGGATGTCTTTATGATAAAGTATTTTTACTTTGACAAAGAGGCAGAAATGAAGGCATTGGCAGTTTTTCATAAATTGTGTTCTTTTAATCTTATTGTAGGAAAATTTATTTATATTGATCTTTATGGTCCACAAGGGTTTCATGGGCATAGCTCAAAATAACCTGTGAAAAGACCTGGAGAAAGTAGCAGTTCAGACATATGTTTGTAGTTTGGTTGGACTACAGAATACATGAGGGGGAGAGTAATGTGAAATCAGTCTAACAAATATAAGAAAGAGCCAGACTAAAAAAGACTTTAAAGGGAAAAATGGAGTTCACATTTTATCCTATTGGAAAAACTAAGGAGCCACTTAAACTTCTTGAGAAATAGAGTAACATGTTTAGAATATTTCTGCATTAGCAATGTTAGTTTGGCAGCTATTTGAAAAATAGATTAATCTGGATTCAGGGAAATCATCTAGGAGGCTACTGCAGGAGTTTAGAAAAAAATGTGATCTAGGAAAAATATATAATACATTTCTCAACTCTGGCATGCAAAAATCTATGGGAAATTAATACAGTTCTGTAAGACCAAAAATTATTCCCCAATAAATGACTAAAGATTATGAATAAACAGTTCTCCAAAGAAGGAACACAAACTACAAATGACTATCTTTAAAAATTTCCCAAAATCTCTTAACATGTTGGCAAAGAACTGGAAATCACAGGAATCCCCATCAATTGGGAAATGGCTGAACAAGTTGTGATATGTGGTAGTGATGGAAGACTGCTAGGCTATAAAAAATGATGAACGCAATGATCTTAGAAAAGCATGGAAAGATTTGCATAAAATGATGGACAAAGTGAACAAAACCATAAGAACAGCAATGTTTTGAGAATGAATTTGAATTACTAAGTAATTTTGACTATTATAAAACAAATTAAAGACACTGTATATCCAGAGAACTTAAAAAAATAGAAGTAGGCATAGAATAGTTTTACATATACATGCATATAAATATATTCATACATATTTGTGTCTAATGGTTCCATTTATTGGATGGGGGAGAAGGAAGAAAAAAGAGGAAAAATGATTACTTTGTTGTCTATTGGGGGGGATATTTAGAGGGAGTTGTACATGGTATATTTGCAGTTTCAATTGTAATCATCACTTTTTATTGTACTGTATTGTGGAAATGCAAATTTTGTTCCATGATGTGAAAATAAAATAGATTATTTTTTAAAATTCCTCAAATTGCTAACAATCAGAGAAAAGCATACTACAACAATTCTAAAGTATTACCTCATACTCAATAATTTGACAAAGATGGTAAAGGCTAAAAAATAAAGTTATGTTGGCAGAGATACAGTGGTGCTAATGGTGCTTTGAACTGGTCCCACCCTTTTGAAAAACAATTTGGAATTATGTGAAAGAAAAGGTTACTGAATTGTTTATATCCTTTGAGTCTTCCCTTTCACCCTTTTCCTCTTATGGGATGTTTTAACATTAATAATAAGGATCTCATTTCTAGTATGTATGTGTGAAGAATAGAATGAATTTGATAGTTATTTACATAGAATTCATTGTTTATATTTTGCCACAGCAAAGGGAATACTATTTAAAGCTCAAAATTTAGTTTGACCATCCTTCTAGCAAAGGGAACTTGAAGAACACCTGATCACTTTGCAAATTGAGAGGTGAAATAAAGACTTGTTTTTAAAATGGAACTAAGGCTTCAGCATAGATACAAAGATGAGAAAGTAACTTAAGAGAACAGAGAATACCGACCTATCTAACATCACAACAGAGGTTAAAGAGTGTAGGAGTATGACAAAGAGGAGAAAAAGAAGAAATAAGACCACTCAACTGGAAAATAACCTAACAGAACATATGGGATTTCACCTTCTATGAAGGATTTAATTACTTGCTTTCTGAGATCAGTCTCCCCTCAACTTGATGATATTCCAAGGTATGACCAGAAAAACACATCCTGTACAGATAGGTATTCATCTTGCTGAGAGAACACAGGGAACTCCAATACCAGGCTTCCAATTACTGGGGCTTTCTTCAGGATATTTGGTGACTTAGAATGAAAATAAAGGGAGTAGACTCTTACAGGAGGAATGACTCTATCCCAGACATCTATAAGAGTGCTCTGGGAAATAGGTCCCTCATTTCCTGTTTTCCCTTATTTTTCCTCTCTTTTATATTCAGATCAAAGTCCAGCAAATTTAGTTTTGATTGAATTCAACCAACCAGAGGGAGAGAGAGTCAAAGAGAAAATTCTTTGAGATCAGGGTCCCTTTAGATGAACCTAGTCTGAGTTGTTGCTTCATGTTGGTGTGGAGGGACCTGAGCCCATGTGTCACATAGAAATAATAAAAGAAATGAAAATTAAAACCACAACTCATACCTGGACAGTTGGCAAAGAAGACAAAATGCAAAAAGGGTCACATTGGAGCAGCAATGAAGGATATGCATACTAATACACTGTTTATGGAATAATGAATTCATCTGACCATTCTGAAATACATTTTTCAAATTGTGATTAAAATATTACTAAAAATGTCCATATATTTTGACCTAATAGGCATATGTCCCAAGAAGGTAAGATAGAAAGGGTTCATATGTATCATAATATTCTTAACTTCTAGGTGTAATATTGATTTATCAGTTCTATAATTGTTAAATATAATAATGAATGTAATGAATAATGTAATGAATAATGAATATAAAAATGAATAAATAAATATAAGAAAATGTTACTGTTCCATAAGAAATGACAAATATTAAGAATGAAGAGAAAGTCTATAGGAACATATTAAAAAGATTGGATTTATATCAGAAATGTACTGTTGGTTAAATATTAAGAAAACTATAACTTTCAAGTCACAAGAGCAATATAAGATGAACCAGACATTTTCTCTGATCCCTGTCATCTCTCTAAACTCTCCAAATCAGATATTATGTATTAAGGATAAAGCAGCTCTAGAAGAGCAGAATCTAATAGAAGGTTAAAAAAAAAGGCTTAGTGATCCTCACTGACCCTAAACTCACTCAGTGCCTCCCATGCTATCAGTGGTGAAGGGGCTCTAGGAGACCCAAGAACATAACACAGCCATATAACAAAATCCATGCCCACACCTCCTTTCCAATAAAAGGTGTGGTGTGGTGTGGTGACCCTGCCTCTGGGCTGCGAAAATTTGTCCTGGTTGTAACAACCATTGCAACAACAATCTTCCTTTTTTTCCCCTTTTGTTTCCTTTTTTTCCCCTAAGACAATGGGGTTAAATGACTTGCCCGAGCCATACAGTATCAAATGTCTGCGGTAAAATTTGAACTCAGATCCTTCTGACTCAGGGCCAATGCTCTTTCCAACTGCAGCCTTTTGAGCAAGGGCCATATCCAATGCTAAAAAGAACCAAAGAACTTAGAAACAGAGGAAGTGAAACAGGTCATCAGGACGAAACTGTATTTGGGGCCAGGTGGTGGGGAGATTTGTGCCACATTCCATTAAGCTTGACAAAAAGAGCATAATACATAGCTAATTTTGACCTCTCAAAAATCACTCGGGGCAGATACCTAGATGGATGGACCATAGATTACCTAGGATGGATGGATGCTGAGATGCTTTAGGATCCAGCTCCTAACAAAACCACAATCAAAGAGGAAGGAGTTGGAAAATGAATAATAGAGAAAAATGATAGGGATCTAGGGTGGGGGGGGGTGAAGGAACTAAAACTACCAAAGATTTCAAGAAGAAGAAATCTCAAAGATATTAAGCTAATAACACCAACAAGAGAAAACTAACAACTCTAGAAGTAGTAAATGAGTTCAGGCATATATGAATAAATAATGAAAAATTTTTGAATAAATACTGAAAAATGAGTTCAGGCATTTTTGAATAAATATTGAAAAGCAAAGGAAAATGACCCAAAACTTGATGAGTCAAAGGACCATATGAAATATAAGGAGAATATAGGATCACAACATTCTTTTCCTGAGTGATTTAAAAGAGAAATGAGAACTATGAAAGCAGAATTTATGACTTGTCCCCCCAAAAAATTCACTTTGTAGTTATTTGGAATATGGTTTCCCTTTCTACTATAGCTTTTGTATTTTATTTTTATTACATAGAAACACTATTGATTTTTGGATATTTATTTTGAAGCTGTTATTATCTCAATTAATGTCTTTGATGACCTCTCTAGGATTGTCCAAATAAGCCATCATTAGCAAAGAGATACTTTTATCTCCTCTTTCCCTACCTTTATTCTTTTAATTTTTGTCTCTTGTCTTATTGCTATTACTACATTTCTGGTAATATATCAAATACCAATGGGGAAAGTGGATATACTTGCTTCACTCCTGAATTTATAGGTAAAAACCTATACCCACTGAATATAGTTTGCTTTTGATTTTAGATATAAGATAGATATAAAAATAAGTCCCTTTATGCTTTATAATTTGTAGGAAATTTTAGCCCCCAAATGTTGTACTTTATCAGAGGTTTTTTCCCTGTCTCAAAATCATCTTTAGATCATTTAAATATGATTAATTGTGTTATTTTATTAATGTTGAAACATCCTTGCATCCCTAGTATAAATCCCTCTTGATCACAATGAATGATTTCTTGGATAAATTACTATAGTCTGTTTGATAGGATTTTCTTTAAAATATTTGAGTCAATATTAATTGATATGATCCATAGTTTTTTTAGTTTTATCTTCCCTTGCTTACATATTAGCACTATATTTTTCTCATAAAATTATTCTGGTAGTGTTCTTTCTCAGTTTTTGAGTATAATTTGTGAAGTATTAACTGTTCTTAGAAGTTTAATAGAATTCTCCTGTGAAGCCATCAAGAATCCCCCCCCCCCCCCTTGGTAGTTCCTCTTTAGGTAGTTCCCTTTCTGAAATTGCATTATTTAAGATCCCTATCCGGTCTTCTGATATTTTGGGTATATCTGATATTTTTGAAGATATTCCTTGTTGCCTTCATGTTCTCAGTTTTGTTAACACAGAACTGTGTATTTGTTCTGATGATTTTATTTTTTTTTAGGTTTTTGCAAGGCAAATGGGGTTAAGTGGCTTGCCCAAGGCCACACAGCTAGGTAATTATTAAGTGTCTGAGACTGGATTTGAACCCAGGTACTCCTGACTCCAAGGCCGGTGCTTTATCCACTAGGCCACCTAGTCGCCCCCTGATGATTTTTTTTAATGTCTTCTAGTTTTGCAACGATTTCACCTTGCTCATTTCCTAATTGATTATATTTCTGCTGTCTTCTTTTTTAATCAGATTATCTAAGGGTTTATCAATTGTATTAGTCTCTTCAACAAACCAGGCATTTTAGTTTATCATTTCTATTGTGCCTGGAGCAGTGCCTGTCATATAGTGGGTACTGAATAGATCTTTGTTGAATGAGTTATTTTTGCCATTATTTGTTATAGTTCTAGAAAAAAACACAAGGCATAGAAATAAGGCAAAAAAAATTGCGACAGAAGGAACCAAATTATTTCTATTTTATAAAAACAAATATAGCTAACATTTATATAATATTTATATATCTATATAATAAATTTTTATTGCCTACTGTGTTCCAGGTATTGTGTTATAAGTTAAGGGCAGCTAGGTGGTGCAGTGGATAAAGCACTGGCCTTGTGGTCAGGAGAACAGGAGTTTTGACTCCAACCTCAGACAACTGAGACTAGTTATGTGACCTTGGGCAAGTCACTTAACCCTGATTGCCTCTCCTCCAGGTCATCTCCTGATTCATATCTAGTCACTGGATCCAGATGACTCTAGAGGAGAAAATGAGGCTGGTGATTTAGCACAGCATCCCTCACTCAAATCTAATTCATGTGCTTATCATGACATCACCTCCCTGATGTCATGGTCTTCTTCAAGAATGAAGGACAAACATCATCATCATCATCATCATCATCATATAAGATTTACAAATTAAATCTCTTTTGATCCTCATAACATCCCTGGGAGGTAGTGATATTATTACTCCCATTTTACAGATGAGGAAACTGAGACAAACAAATTAATGTCTAGCTTACATAGTAAGATTCTGAGATCAGATTTTAATTTAGGTCTTCTTGACTACAGATCTGGCACTCTTATCTGCAGCACCAGCTAGTTGTTATCATATATTGTTTTTCTTAAGAATTTTAGAGAGTCAACTAAAAATTAGTTGAAACAACTGCAGTAAAATAGCAGGCTAAAATAACAATAATTATTATCTTTTTAGTATATTATTAACAAAACTCAGTAGGAAGAGATATAAAAAATATATTCAAAATGTTTGAAATAGCTGGGAATCTGTTTTAACAAGGAATATGTAAGACTAATAAGGATACAACTACAAAATAGTTTTTATAGAATTTAAAGACTTAAATAACTGGAAAGATCAATTATCTTTTTTCTCTTTTTATCTCTTTAATTTTTATGGTTTATTTCTTTTATATTATTACAATAATCATGTTGTGAAAGTAAACACAAACCCCTTTCCCCCAAAGATAGAGAAATCCCAAGAGAAATGAAGTGAGAGAAAAAAAAGGTGTACTTCAGTCTGTGTTCAGATTCCATTGAGACTGTCTCTGGGATGAGTTGCTTTCTTTAACATAAGTCCATCAGAGAAGTTAATTCGATATCCTTTCCCACAGTTGCTATTACTTGACTGTATTTCCCTCACATCTATTCCTCCCCACTCTCATTTATTCTATTCTCCCTCTCCTTTTATCCTGAGCCTGTTCAGAAGTGTGTTGTATCTGAGTACCCTCTCCCATGATCTTCTCTCTCTTCTATCACCTACCCCCTTCCCCTCCTCCATCCCCCTTATCCCATCCCTTTTCTCTCATTTTTCTCTTGGGCAAGATAGATTTCTATACCTTATTAAATGTGTGCTATTTCTTCACTTAGCCATTGATTTTTTTTTGTACCTATGACTTTCTTTTTTCTTTTTCTTTTTTGTTTTTAAAGGAGATTTATTTATTTAATTAATTAGAATTTTACAATTTTTCCCCTATTCTTGCTTCCTCCCCCCCCCTCCCCACAGAAGGCAGTCTTTTCCTTTTTTCCATAGTATACATGGATCTAAGTTGAATGTGATGAGAAAGAAATCATATCTTTAAGGAAAAAAATAAAGTATAAGACATAGCAAAATTATATAATAAGATAAAGAGTGTTTTTTTAATTGAAAATAATAGTTTTTGGTCTTTGTTCAAACTCCACATTTCTTTCTCTGGATACAGATGGCATTCTCCATCACAGATACCCCAAAATTGTGCCTGATTGTTGCACTGGTGGAATGAATAAGTCCATTAAGGTTCATCATCACCCCCATGTTGCTGTTAGGGTGTATAATGTTCTTCTAGTTCTACTCATCTTGCTCAGCATAAGTTCATGTAAATCCTTCCAAACTTCTCTGAATTCCCCATCCCTCCTGGTTTCTAAGAGAACATTAATGTTCCATAACATGCATATACCACAATTTGTTCAGCCATTCCCCAATTAATGAACTGATGTTCATTCACTCATTTTCCAATTCTTTGCCACAACAAACAGGGCTGCTATGAATATTTTTGTACAAGTGATGTGTTTACCCTTTTTTATGATCTCTTCAGGATATAGAACCAGTAGTGGTCTTGCTGGATCAAAGGGTATCCATATTTTTGTTGCCATTTGGGCTTAATTCCAAATTGCTCTCCAGAAAGGTTGGATGCACACTCACAACTCCACCAACAATGTATTTCACTGAGTCATATCTGATGAGAATGAAAGTTCACTCATCCCCCCTCACCTTCCTCCTTTCTACTCCATTGCAAAAGCTTTTTCTTAATTCTTTTTATGTGAAATATCCTAGCCCATTCTACCTCTCCTTTCTCTTCCAGTACTTTTCTTTATCTCCCATTGACTCCATCTTATTACTATATTATATCATTATATTCAGCTCCCTCCTGTGCTTTGTCTACATATGCTCCTTCTAACTGCTCTTATAAATGAGAAGGTTCATATGAATTATCAGTATCTTCTTCCTTTGCAGGAATACAAGCAGTTCAACACCATTAAGTTCCTCATAATTAGTCCTTCTTGTCCACCTCCTCTATGCTTCACCTCAGTCCTGTACTTCAAGATCACACTTTTTGTTTAGCTCTGGTTGTTTCAACAGGAAAGTTTGAAAGTCCCCTGTTTCATTCAAAGTTCCATCTTTTCCCATGAAAGAGGATGTTTAGTTTTGCTGGGTAGTTAATTCTCAATTGTAACCTAACTCTTTTTACCTCCTAGAATATCATATTTCAAGCCCTGAGCCTTTACTGTAGGTGCTGCCAGCTCCTGTGTAATGCCGACTGTAGAGTCACAGTAGTTGAATTGCTCATTTCTGGAAACTTTTAGTATTTTCTCTTTGACTTGGGAGCTTGGGAATTTGGCTGTAAAGTTCCTGGAAGTTTTTCTTTTGGGATCTCTTTTAGGAGGTGATCATTGGATTCCCTTGATTTCTATTTTATCCTCTGCTTCTAGGATCTCAGGACAATTTTACTGTATTATTTCTTGAAAAATGAAGCCTAAGCTCTTTTCCTGGTCATGACTTTCAAGTAGCCCAATAATTTTAAAATTATCTTTCTCTGGATCTGTTTTCTAGGTCAATTGTTTTTCCAATGAGATATTTCATATTTTCTTCTCATTTTTCTTTTGGTATTTTTTTTATTGTTTCTTGATTTCTTAAAAAGTAATTAGATTCCTTTAGTTCCATTCTACATTTGAAGGAGATATTTTCTTCAGAGTTTTTTAATCTCCTTTTCCAGCTGGCCATTCTTTTTAAGGCATCCTTTTCCTAATTTGCCTTTTAGGTTGCTTTTTCTAATTGGCCTAAACTTTTCTTGATTTATGGCAATGGGGTTAAGTGACTTGCCCAAGGTCACACACCTAGGTAATTATTGTGTCTGAGGCTGGATTTGAACTCAGGTCCTCCTGACTCCAGGACTGTTACTCTATCCACTGTATCACCTAGCTGCCCCATAAACTGGTTTTTTTAACATGGTATTTTCTTCAGTACTTTTTGTATTTCTTTCACTAAGCTGCTGACTTGGTTTTCATGATTTACCTGCATTGCTGTCATTTGTCTTCCCAATTTTCCTCTACCTCCTTTACTTGTTTTTCAAAGTCTTTTCTGAGCTCAACCATAACCTGAGCCCATTTCCTGTTTCTCTTGGAAGTTTTGGATACTGAAGCTTTGACTTTGTCATCTTCTCAGTGTGTATTTTGATCCTCCATGGGACCAAAGTAGTTTTCTGTGGTCAGAGTCTTCTTTTTCTATTGTTTATTCATTTCCTCAGCTTATGACTGATTTACTGCATTTCCAATGCTTTAGAGGGTTTGGGAACACACCACAGGGACCTGAATTCCTCCAAGCTCTTCTGAGGGGCTCTGACTGTTCTCTTGCCTGTGCTCTGGTCTGTGGATGACCATAAGCCCTCCTCTCTGCCCTGGAGCTGTGAGTAGCGTCTCTGCTCCTCTATGGTGGTATGGGGTCCCAGACTGCACTTGGACCTTAGTGTGGGCAAACAGCAGAATCCTGCCCCAGGGAGAGCAGAGAGACCTCTGCTGTCTCTCCTGACCCCTTACCTTCTGTGGGCTGGGAGCTCCGGATGTGCTGGGTGGCTCTGCAAGTTACCACTGCAGGCTGACTCTGGCCAGGGCTCTGCGCTCACTCCAGTGCCAAAGAGTTCTCTCACCGCCTCTTAAAGCCATCTCTGGCAACCCCTGAGCCAAGAGGTCTGGAAACTGCCACCTCTGCCATGGACCCAGTTGCCCCTTGGGCAGTTCCTGGAAGGCTGGTCTGGTTTACTCTGGTCCGGTTGTGATGTGGCCTGGCTGTGCTGTGGTTTTTTCCAGCCCCCAGTCCTGGTGAAACAGACCTTTCCTGTGCATCTTTTTGAGTTGTCTTGGACTGGGAAATTGTATCACTCAGTCTTTCTGTGTGTTCTGTCCCTCTAAATTTTGGCAAGAGTCATAATTTGATGACTTTTGAAGTTTTGGGGGGGGACAAATTTCCAGAAATTCCTACCCTCACACCACCATCTTGGCTCCACCACAGAAAGATCAATTATTCATGATTGCTTCATTCAAATAGATTGTCCTACAAGTCTTAGGACAGTACTTTGTTTTAAAATTTTTAGTCATGTAAGTTAAATTAATTAGCTTGAGTAGCTTAAAATTACATTAAGATTTTTGTGACATCAGTATAATAAAAATTAAATCATTTAAATTAACATACAACTTAGTGATATATCAATGAAATTGCCAAAGGTTTACTTTGTATAATGAGACAAAATCCTCTTAAAATTTTTCTGGAGGAACAAAGGTTTGAGAGTCTCAAATAACAAGAAATATATAGAAAAGAAGGGGTCCTAGTATTACCAGACCTCCAATTATACTAAAAAGCAATAATTATCAAAAGTATCTACTACTCATTAAAAACATAAAAAAATTGATCAGTGGAAAAAATTAGGCAAATAGTATTCAGAAGCAATTGAACATGGTGACACAATATTTAATAAATTGCAGAGCAATGATGTCAAGTTCAAATAGAAACAGATCCCTGTATATTCATTTACAAAACCACAAATTAATATTATCTATGGTGCGTTCCAAAATATTTGTAGCATCTTTCTGTAGTAGCAAAGAATTGGAGAGGAGATAACCATCAATTAGGGAATCACTGAATAAATTATGGTATATGAATTGGAGTACTAATAATGGTCTATAAGAATCCTTGAATGGTAGAACTCTGGAGAAACATGAAAAGAATTATACAAACTGATGCCAAGTTAAGGGAGCAAAACCAAGAGAACATTGTCTCATTAACAACATTGTAAATTGATCAATTGTGAAGGATGCAGCTCCTCTCAGCATTTCAGAACTAAGATAACTCTGGAAGACATGTTATAGTCTTCTATATCCATGCCCCCCCACCCCCCCCAACAAAATAAAACCACAGAATCTGAATGAACATTATGTTCACTTTTTTAAAGTTTCTCTTATGTTTTTCTTCCTATCTCATGATTTTCTTTCTTTTCCCTTAGTTCTACTTCCTCATACACAAAATTACTAATATGTAAATTTGTTAAACACAAATGTACACATTTAACATTTACTAGACTGCTGCTGAGGAGAGGGGGGGGAAGGGGTAGTGGAAAAATATTACTTAAAATATGCAAGTGAATGAATGTTAAAAACATTTTCATAACATAATTGGAAAAATAAAATATCAATAAATTAAATTTAAATTATTCTATATGCTAATCTGTAGTTTCATTTATTTTGTTAAATATTTTCCAATTACATTTTAATCCAGCTCAGTATGTATTAAGAGGTCAGTAGGTCCAAAGTTTGATATCTCTGCTCCAGAATACCAGCTAATGGGGGGGGAAAGGACTCCTTATTAAACAACAATAACAAACTACTAAGAGGTTGAGGAACAGAAGAAGATATTAGGGCCTATTAATTTAAGGGAATATTGTTGTGCTATAAGAAATCATAAAAGGGAAAAACTGAGAGGAAACAGAGGATTTGTATGAAGTGTTATAAAATGAAATGAACAGAATAATTTATACGATGATTACAACATTGTAAAGGCAACAACTATTGTAGACTTAAGACTCACAGCCTATGATCAGTATAATAGAAGACTGATGACAGTTCACACTTTTCATCTCTTAGGGAAGCAATGATGGATGTGTAGAATGACACATGCATTTTCAGATATGGCTAAAGTGCAAATTTATTTTATTTGACCATTCTTATTTGTTAGAAGGAAAGTTTTGAGTTGTTGTTTTTTTTGCAGCAGTAGCAGCAGAGAGTTATAGAGGGAAATTTATGCTAAAAAAAATTTAAGAGCATCATTGAATAGAGATTCATGATGTTATATATAATTCTCATTTTAGATTTTGGAGTTAAAAGGGATTTTAGAGGTCATGAGAACCAATTTCCTTATTTTTACAGATAAGGAATAAGAAGTTCATTGCCAGCCTAGATCTTACTGAATTGACTGCAATTTCAGTATGCCCTTCTGCCTCTCATGAATAACTATCCTAGAGTCACATCATAAAAAAATTAAATAAATAAATAAAATAGAGGAAAATTCAAAGAGATACCATTCAGATCTATGATTAGGAAAAAAATTCTTAACTAAATAATAAAGGTGAGGGGGAAATTATAAAAGATGAAATAGAGAATTTCTACAATATGAAATTGGAAAGCTTTTGCATGAATTCAATGTTGCTATAATTCATAGAGAAGTCAACAGAAAAAATAACAACTAACTCTGATAAAGTTCTGATATATCCCAGTCTATTGAAAATTGACAGAAATAACTAAAAATAATAGCCATTCTCTAGTAGAAAAGTTGTCAAAAAGTATGCAGCAGTAGAATTAGAAGAAGAAATGTAAATTTTTCTATTCCCCATTAGTGGAAAAGAGCAGAATAAACTGTGAATGGACATTATGTAATATTACGCCATATGAAATGGCATGTAAAGAATTCAAAGAAAGTTTTTTGAAATGATACAAAATCAGGACAATTTATATTTATAACAAAATAATAGGGAGGGGGAAACACCTTTGAAAGACGTCCAAATTTTGCTGAATCACAAGCATATCTCTCATATCTTCACTAAAGAGTTGATGTACTGAGTCAGAATGAGACATTCACATTCAGATATAGTCAATATGTTGGTTTGTTTTGCTTGACAACATTTGTTTATTTTTACAAGAAAGGTGAATTAGTGGAGAATGATAGAGATATTGAAAAGAAAGTCAATATTATTTTTTAAAAGTTCAGAAATAGTCAGAAACAGGGCAATTTTGGTTCTTAGACTATGAACTGGACCTGTGATTTCCTTGATATATAAGGAGCTTCTAGATGAAGAAATTATGACTTCTCACTACAGGCTGTCACTTTCTCTACAATTTTGCAACTTAGAGTTGTAAAGATTTGCCTAAAGGCAAGGTAAGTTGTGACTTGACCTCAATGGATTGTGTGAGAGGCAGAATTCAAACCCACCTCTTTAGATCTGAGTTCAGTTTTCTAAGCTCTTTATCATTCTACCTTGCTAAACTTAAATATATATATATATATATATATATATTCATACTCTACATAACAGAAATCCACAATTTTATATACAAGCCTATTTTTGTTTGTATATTAGAATGCCTCCATTGGTTGATGAAATGTCTCAACAAAAAACAGAAAATTTTAAAATTCAAAGAAATACAGAAAAGTATATGAACTGGTGCAAACAAAATAATTACAATATTATAAAAGTAACAAACACCAAAAAAGAAATGGCCTTTAAATGCCAAATAATTACAATGACCCCATTTGGTTCCAAAATTAAGAAACTGCAACCCCTCCCTATATACACACACCCTTCTTTGCAAGGGTCAGTCCTATGGGTATGGAATCTTGCATATATTGTCAGATGTGCTCCAGATATTGTTTGGTTTTGCTGAACTTTTTAAAAAAAACTTGTTTTACAGGGCAGGGCAGCTGGCAAAGGAGGGTATCTATTTGGGAATTAATCAGGTGGTAAAACAAAAAACATAAATCAAAATATATTTTCAAACCTAACCAATATTCCATTTTCAAACATTGAAACTATATGCTATTTGAACCTCATTTTTTGGGGGGAAAGGATACAAATCCTCCTTACTTTTCCTTTCTTCAGTATACTTTAATGCCACAGTATCGTAAGTGAACTATATGCTACCCTGATAGAATAGGTTAAAAGGCTTAAGGTACCTGTCCAAAGTGCTTAAACTGATCCTTGTTCATTATTTTATATTTTCAGTGTTTTAACTGAACTTTCCAGATAAACTGATACCTCCCTTTATAAAAATTGATTTTCTTTGAATTTTTAGATGTAAATATTTCTGCTAATAATTGGACACATGAACATAATTTAACCTTTTATTGTTGATTGATATCATCTTGCTCCAGACATTGGGAACATTTCATCATGTCTGTCCTGATCTCAGAACATAATATACTTGTTTTAAGTACTATTATCATCTTACATTTTAGTCATTTATCTTTTTAACATTAGCATACAATGCATAATTTATAGCTAGATGGCCCATCTAACAGAACACTTTTTGGTTAATTATTAACATTATCTGGTTAATGTAAAAAGACACAGTAATTTCTGTGGTTTTTTTTTTTCACCTTCCAGAATCGGAATTCTTTGACTCTTCAGTATAATTTAAAATAGTATTTATTCAGTGGCCATCTCAACCTCCTACTCAATTTAACCCAATAGGATTCATTTGTTTCATCTTTTCCTTCTGAAAAATAACTCGTTTTTAAAAGTGCCATTGTCCTCTTGAGTGGAGAAATATTGCCATCTAGTGGATATGTAAGATATTGCCGCTAGGTACCACTAACATCGGAACGCACACTGATAACTATAGTCAATAAATGGAACTCTACCTTTGCTCCTCAGCAGTGCTGACTTTAAGATTTCTTCCCAACTTATTACTGCATTAGATATTTAAGGGTGCTATATTACTAGAATTTCATTGTGATGCTTTCAGTTAAGGGAGCACCTCTACTATTTCTTTGTCCTACCTACATATAAAAGTAAAAGACAACATGGTATAGTGCATAGAGCCAGGAAAATCTTGGTTCAGGTTCTGTTTCTGACACAAACTTCCTGTATCACCTGTGTCACCTGAGAAAAACAAAAATTCTCAGTTCTCTAAGACTGTAAGACGTTGAGCATCCCTCTACAATATAACTTTTGTCTATTAAAAAAGTAAAATGCAGGGCAGCTTGGTGGCGCAGTGGATAGAGCACTGACCCTGGAGTCAGGAGTACCTGAGTTCAAATCCAGCCTCAGACACTTAATATTTACCTAGCTGTGTGGCCTTGGGCAAGCCACTTAACCCCATTGCCTGGCAAAAAGTAAAAAAAGAAAAAAGTAAAATGCTACCTGATAATAAATCTTCTAATTTATATTATAACAATCTTATATATTATATATGTATTATATAATATATATATATATATTTAATCTGAAGTAGCTCTTATAATGGGTTATAAACTCCTTAAGGATTGTACTTATATGCTTTATTTGTTGTCGTTATTTTAGTCATATCCAACCCTTTGTGATTCCATTTGGGTCTTTTTTTTGGCGAGGATACTGGAGTGGTTTACTATTTCCTTTTCTAGCTCATTTTACAGGTGAAGAAACTAAGGCAAACAGGATGTGTGACTTGCCCAGAGTCACACAGTTAATAAATGTCTGAGACTAGAATTGAACCCAGGAAAATGAGTCTTCCTGACTCCAAAGCCTGGCACTCTATCCATTTCCCTATATATAAGTACCTATATTTAATAAATGTTGATGTGTTCAGGGTATGTCTTTGTTCATAATTTGTTTTCTTCTGCATTACAACAAATGTGCAGAATTTTCTCCATCTAGAATGAAATGTTTTCTTTTATGAAACAGAACAAAATGTTTTCCTTTTTGAAAATATCTTCCTAATTAAGTCCAGGCCCAATATAAATAATAAAAGCATATCTCTCTAACTTTTCACCCAAGAAACATTTTTTGAATTGTGAGAATCTGGCTTGTTCTGTCAATAAGTAGATGAATAAAATCCTTTCCATATCTGAATACTTCATTTTAAATCATGCATTTATAAATTGACATATTATTTTAGAGTATAATATATTCACATTACCCTAGAAACATGAGTTTTGGTGAATGAGGAATGTTAATCTTTGGACTCTTGGCCTTAATATTAGTATCAAGTGTCACTTTCTTTTAAAATAAGAAACTATATAAAAACATACATCTTCTTAATGAAATTTCATATTACTAGACTTTTTAAAACACCAATCATATTTATAACAGTACATTTCAAGGGTTCTTAGCAAGTTTCACCCCAATTACTTAGATTTTATTTTGCTCTTTCAGATTTAAACTCTGGGAAAGACTTTTCAGGATTTAGTTTTAAAGCTCAGCATACCCCATATTTTAACCGATGTGCCAAAAAGGAGTCATATGGGAATTCTCTACAAATGTTTATACTTGTCTATGCTATTTGTTCTCTTTCACATAACTTTTCAATACCCTTTTAAAGTTTAAAATATTTTGGAAAGTTATCTTGATTGAAATCTTATGTCAGAATAGAGGAGGACCTTTTGAATAGACTTTAAAAAATCAAAAAGGAAAAGTGTGATATGACCAATGTCTAAATATAATTTTATTTATAATAATTGGGGAGGGAGGGGTAATTTGAAGAACTTCTCATGGATTTGGGCATCCATCCACTGACTCTATTTAATGTTAAAAGAATTATATGAGCAGAGACTCCTTGATCTCCATGTCTGGTGGGGGTTGGAAGGCATGAGGAAGAAAGGAGGAGAAGTTAGGGAAAGGGGGAGGTTTTCCAAAGAAGAATGGGGAGTGAGCAACCAAGATCTGGTATTCTTTAAAAGAAGTTAAAGTCTCCACAACTCTCTTTTGCGCTAATCACTTAGCCTTCTGAAAACTCTCCCTTAGATTTCATAATCGAGGTAGGTAGAAGAATTTGTCTCCCATTACCATGTCTATCATCAACTATGACAGCTGCATAGGCAGTAAAGTATTGCCTAGGTATGTGTGAGACAGTATATTAAGTCCCTGATTCCCCCTTCTTAGCATTTGGTTTTCTGAGAATAGATAACACAACAATGATCTTGGATGTTTCCAACCCTGGTGACTGCGTTCTGTTTTCAAGAGCTTGGGAGTTCCTGGATGCTGAATTCAGAGGCCGGAACAACCACAGATGGGATCATCCTGGAATCCAATAAGGCATTCCATGACCTGCTAAGGGATTGCAAGGAGAAGGACTGGAGAGAGTTGATTCTGGTCAATTCTGTTTTTTTCCCAAGACACTTATAGGAGGAAGGAGAATGCGTGGTCCTCCTCACCTCCAAGGTGTATAGAATAGAATAGGGAGAATAGAGGTTGGTGTTTAAAGTATATGTTAATACAAGTTATGCATCTTTTGTGGTTTAAACATTTCTTTTGTGGTAAAGGTATCTGTCCTTTATCTGATATTAGCTACTAATCAGTGGTGTGAGTAATTCTGCTATCCAGATGATCACAATTTCTCAGGGTTCTTCGACTGGGGTATATGGTTACTTCTTTGAGAAGATACTATCTTTGTCCTATAATATCCCTCTGATCTAGAATATCCTGGTTCAGTCTTACCTACAGGTGAGTTTTCTTTTTCTGACTTATATATTGTAAGGTAGAAACAGGAGAGGGATTAGTTGATCCACTATATTCTCAGAACACAAGCCCAGACTGTTGCAAGCAAGAAAGCTATGGTACAGACTTGGGGTATTTACATTAAACATTTTCAATAGGTAGATTGATCTAGGACCCAACTGCAAGAACAATGAGCAGAAGGATTAGAAAAGTGACTTCTGAGACTTGGTTGAGAAATTCTGGGGCCCCAAGGCATCTACTTGCTTGCTACTTAAAAAAAAAAAAAGCTGCCAGCGGTTTTATTTGTTTTCATATCTGAAATGCTTTTTAAATTGTCTTGAGAATTGATTTTACTTGAAGGTATCAAAAAATTTAGTAAAAGAACAGTTTGTTTAATCCCTCAGGCTCTGAGTGGGTTCATCATACCAGATGCAGGATAGTGGCCTCCACAATATTTCTTTGTTGTTGTTCAGTCATTTCAATCATGTCCAACTCTCCTGACCCCGTTTTGGGCTTTCTTGGCAAAGATACTGAAGTGGTTTGCCATTTCCTTCTACAGCTTATTTTGCAGATGAAGAATTAAGGCAAATAGGGTTAAATGACTTTTTCAAGATCACACAACTATACTTCTGAGGTCAAACTTGAACTCATGAAAATGAGAGGTGATGGTTTTGTAAGTAATTTCTTTCCCTGGGGAGGGGAAAGTAAGAGGGCTGGAGGATAGAGGTTGTCTCCTCTTGTCAGTGTATCAGGAATTTTTAAATGACCAAATAGATCTGATAATTCACAAAACATCTCAGTGCTACCACCCATTTCAATCCTTTTGTGAATTATTTTTTCTAAATCTTTTTCCAAATCTTTTTCCTTTTTCTTTTGCAAGGTAGTGGGGTTAAGTGACTTACCCAAGGTCACACAGCTAGGTAATTATTCAGTTTCTGAGGCTGGATTTCTTTTAGTGATTTTAGGGTGACTTTGGTTTTACACTAAAAGTCTAAGAAATATCTATGAACCTCTATAGCCAAGATACAATACATTGAAAACAAATGCTTCCATTTTTTCAAGAAATTGTTCTATAATGATACTACGCTAACCAATGATATTAACTTAAACACCAGAAATGCAATATTATATATTAATAACATAATTAGGAAATCATCTCATGTAATTAACATATAATAAATAAAGTAGCAGATAACAAACATGCAAATAAGTAGTAATACAAAATGATGTACACAGGATAAGTTTTAAAAACAATTAACATAAATGCACTAAAATATTGACAATTGGTTTAAAACTAGGCAAACAGAGCCTAATAAGTCAAACCACTTGTACAACACTAATCTAATCAATCACAATAGTCAGTGGCATAAATGCAATTCATTTGCATTTATAATATCCTATGAATTTAATGGCTCATGAAAAGTGAGAGAAACACCCATTGGAGACCAAAAAAAAAAAAAGCACAAATGAAACCAAATCTAGAAAACTACATTAAAAAAATAAGGCTTGGAAAAATTTAGTGAACAAACAGGAAAATATTCCAAAATAATTATTTGAAAAAATAGAAAAGGAAAAATGAATGATTTCCAAAAAGCAGTAAGAAAAGCTGGGCTAAGATTCAGCTCATGGTTAAAAGCCCCAAGGAAAAGGAGATCTTCTAGAATTAGCACTAGCTACAATGTTAACTGAGAGAAAACTCCTTAAGAGCCAAATCAAAGAATAAAAGGAAAAGCATTTTTAAAAATAATTTCAAGAGTAATAAAATAAAAAATCCAAACACATTCAAATTGAGCTCTCATATCTAATTCTCCCTATAATGTAATAATCATAATAATAATAGTTAACATTTAGTGTTAAGATTTGCAAAGCTCCTTACATAAAATGACTCCTTTTACCCACACAACAACCCTGTATTGCTGTTTGATGAGGGTCCTCAAGAAGCAGGAGTCCTTGTCAGACTGTGTGGCAAGGGACTTTAGTACTCAATAGCCTCTTGACAACTTCCCCTGCTAGAAATCCTTTAATGACAGGCAACACCAAAAGCTGTGAGCCTTAACCCAAATTTTTCAGGAAAATACAGCACCAAAGAACTACATTGAAAGTCTTCATCTTTTGATTCAGTCTTTCCATCACTGCATGTTCACAAGAAAAGATTCATGGTAATATTCTGAACATATGTTTATGTAGATTTTTGCTGGAAATTTAAAATTACTGGTAACAGTCTTTGAAAGGCAGTTTAAATGGCATGACTAATGAGTCAATGGACTTTGATTCAGAAGAACCTAGATTCAAACTCCTCCCCAGGTATTAATTGTATAACTCCAGACATATCACTTAACCTCTAAGTGTATTATTTTTATCATCGTCAAAATTGAGAACAATAATTGACTTAACAGCCTCTAATATGCTTTTCATTTCTCAAGTTATGATGCCATAGAGGGTCCTGTGATCATTGATTATACTTTTTTCTCAGTTTAAGTTTTAAAAAATAGTTTCTTTTTCCTTTTTAGGTTTAAATTCCTTGTTCTCAATCTTATGCAAGCATTGTTGATAAGGTTGTTGTTTTTGAGATCCTCATTTATATATATTTTTTAAATCTGCTTCAAACATCATAGAAATGAAAGTAAATATTCAAAGAAATAGCCTTCCCAATTCCAGCTGCTTGGACTTGATGGTTGAGGAGACTGAAAAATCTTTTCTCTCTCCCATATTCCTCCTCTCAAGTAGTCAAAAGTGACTCTTTACTGCAGAGATGAAATGACTGGAAAATGGGATGACTTTAGAGACAGGGAGCTCATTCTAAGAACCTGGAGGTAAGAAAAGCTTAGATTTTTAATTCACAGGTTACTGTAAAATTCACATAAAATTTCAGAAAGTTCACAAGTTACTACATAAAATTCACAGGTAACCACAAAGAGCTCACAGGTTAGACTCTCTGGAGAGGCAGCAAGATAGGACAGGCTCATAACAAAAGTTGAGGTTAGAGTACTTAAGGGAAAAAGGAAAAAAAAAAGAATAGCCATGTATACAATTGGGCTTAGATCCACTTGAAGCCAGCATAGAGGAGGGTGTTGGCCAAACTTTTATAGAAGGTCTTGTCCACAGAGTCAGGGTGAGGAAGCCAAGAGTGACCCACCTGGATGTGACTGAAGTCAAGTATCTTCCTTGGAAGGCTGAGAGCCAGGAAAGTGGAGGAGGGGGAAGGGGAGGGCCTGGGGTTGTTTTCTTATTATCTTGGTAAGTTTATATTTGAGAAAAGGGTTACACTGAACAATTGAAAAAACATTAGGGGTCCACACACAATACCATACAAGCACAGAAAATAGTTCCTTAATATTAAAAAGCTAGACAAATATTTCTCTGTCAATAGCAAAGTAACAATGGATGGAAGCCACCATCTTTTGCTTGATTCTGACATGCTTAATATTTGAT
The DNA here is from genome assembly GCF_037893015.1 of Macrotis lagotis. Classification (NCBI taxonomy): domain Eukaryota; kingdom Metazoa; phylum Chordata; class Mammalia; order Peramelemorphia; family Peramelidae; genus Macrotis; species Macrotis lagotis. The sequence continues at coordinate 155,216,435 of NC_133666.1, forward strand.
GCTGTGTTTGGCCCTAGTTTATATGCTTCTCACCTATACCTGGTCCCAATATGATCACTAACATAGTCCTTCACTCAGTTGAGTCAGCAAGTTACCTCATCTCATGCTACACAGAAAAGGAATTCCTGGAATGTGCTGTCTTCTGAGTTACCATCATTCTCATGGCCAATACTATTAGAGTGCTTCAAAGTCAGAGCCATGGGAACTTGGGAAGCTATGGTCTATACCTACCTTATCATGAGCAGATGCTTTCAGCTAGCCAAGACTTCATGAAAAGGTCTTCAGGGAAAGAGTCAATTTTCACTTAATACAGGAATTTCAAACATTTCCAGAAGCATGGTGGTGAAATATAAGGAAAAATAATAGGAATACCCAGGAACCAGTGTTGTAATGAGGATGGCAACTAAATGAGGTGCTTGCAACAAGCAAAGACTACAGGAAAGATATAATCAATAGACAGAGCGGTCAAGATACTCCCAGCTCCATCTTGGAGGATATATTTGCTCTGAGATTCCCTGTAGTTATTGGGACAACTCTTTGACTTTCCTAATTAGTGTCTGGAGTTTTTTGTAGTGGGCAATACCAAATAATCTGGAAAGGGAAAGAGGCGGGAGTAGGAAATCAGAACTATTAGAAAGATGACTGATAATCAAGAAACATTTTTAAAGAATCTATTATATGCCAAGCCCTGTACTTAGCACCAAAGATTGAAATAAAGGGAAAAAAAGATAGTTCTTGCCCTCAAGAAGTTTTCATTCTACTGGGAAAGACAACATGCAAATAACTGCTATATTCAGGATAAATAGCAAATAATTTTTAGAAGAATTTTAAAATTAAGAAGTATTGAGTCAAACTTCTTATAAAAGGTAGAATTTTAGATGGGACTAGAAGGAAGTCAACGAGGCAGAAGACAAAGATGAGAAGGGAAAGCATTTTTGCATGGGGGCATGGGGGAAGATAGCATGATAATGCCTGGGGTTGTAAGATAAAGAGTATCTTGCAAGAGGAATAGCAAAGAACTTAGAGTCACTGGATTGCAGAGTACATCCCAGTTATAAGAAGGAAGAAGACTAGAAAGTTGTGGGAGTGTGGTAGGGAAAGGAGGTAGGAGAACACAGGTTATGAAGAATTTTGAATGTCAGTATATTTAATACTAGATTTTAGGGAGTCACTAGAGTTTATTGTTTGGGGGTAAGAGCTGCAGTTTAAAAAATTCATTTTGGCAGTTGAGTGAAGGATGAATTTGAGTGGGGAGAGACTTGTGGTAGACAAATCATTCAGCAAGTTATTGCAGTAACCCAGGAGTGAGATGATGAGGATCTCCTCAGGAATGCTGGCAGTATCAAAGGAGAGGGGGAAGGATATGCAAAGATGTTTGTTTTAAAGTTAAAATCAACAGGCTTTGGCAGCAAATTGGAGTGCGAGTAGAGGGTCAAAGATGACCTCTAGGTTGTGAGCCTGGGGGACTGGGAAGATAATAGTGCCCTTGATGCAAGACATAGAAAATGACAGGTCACTCCCTTTGGGACAGAAAAGACTAGCACACAAACTTCCACCCATGCCCAATGATTACTGTCTTAGCCATTCCTTAGAGGGCTGCCTCTGTGGCAACCCTATTGGAGAATATCTGGAACCAGGTGCTAAACCACTTTCTAAGTGCTACCCTTGTTCAATCCACTATGGAAATTCATTAAGTAAGGCCTCCAGAAGAGAAGGTCCTTTTCTTTCTTTGAAGAATGGGTACTTTCTCTCTCTAAGCTAGAACCACAGGCTCCCAGCCTAAACCATTGGAGAACAATGACCTCTACTCCATGTGGCCAGATTTGCTTGAGTCTAAGCTAGCCGGTTCTTATGGTGGTTTTTCCTTTCTCACTTACCTTCAGGATGTCTGACCTAAAACATTGTTATTTAGCCTGTCCTCAAGCTTAAGGCTTCTGTTTCATGGATTGGGACTCTCTTGAGCCTAAGCTCAGCCAGCTTTTATGGCTGTCTTCCCTTTCTCTCTTTTTTCTTGAAGCCAGATGTACCAGAGTCTCAGCCAATCAGGTCTTTTTCTGGCTGCTGTCCTTTCACTCTTTCCCTCGGGCACCTTATGCAGACCTTTGTTATTCACCCTGTCCTCAAGACTTGTCTCTCCAGGAAAAAAAAAAGCTTAAATCTGTGAATTTTGCCAGCTTGTGAAATAAAATTACTGAGCTTTTCCCAATTCTGGGCTACCATGAGTTTTTCACTTCAAGAGCTCTTGATCTTTAGGATGGCAACACCTATTTCTCCCACATCACCCTTTGATAATAATAAAGAAGTTTGGAAGGGTGAATTGGCCTCAGGGAAAAGATAAGGAGTCCATTTTTGGACACATTGATTTTAAGATGTCTACCTTATATAGATGTCTAAATAGGCATTTGGAAGGAGGTGATCATAGAGGTTAGGAGTAGCTAAATAGGCTTGAGAATCATTAGTATAGAGAAGATAATTCAATCCTAGAGAGCTGATAAGATCAGCAAATGATATAATACAGAGGGAGAAGAGAGCTCAAGGCAAAGTCCTGAAGACCCAGAAAAGGAAGTGTCAGAAAAACCTAAGAGTACCCAAGAGAAGAGGGTGATCAACAACATCCAGTGCTGTTCTGCATTTATTGAGATACCTCAAGATAGGATGAAGATTGAGAAAAGAAAATTAGATTTGGCAACCAAAGCATTTTTAGAAACTTTGGCAAAAGCAACTTTGGTTAAATAATGAGGCTTTAGGCAAGACTGTAGAGAGTTAAGATGAGAGTGAGAGAAGAGGCATTGAAGGTATCTCTTGTGGATAAACTCAACAAATTTAGTCACAAAAGGTAGGAGAGAGCTGGAACAATAGTTACTTATTTCATTCAATAAAGGGGACTATGATACTAATTTCTGTTCTCTTCACCCTTGTTCTTAATATAAGCATTTTGTATTTTGATACTAATTGGAAACTTTTGGTGATCTCATTTAAATACTTTAGAAATTAGCCAAATTCAGATATTCACGAGCTTGTGAAAACATGATTCTTTTGAGTTTATTCAATAGCAATATAATATATCAATGAACTTATAAATCCAAAGAATTGTTTTCCTATAATTCTAAGTCAGGTTACATATTAAAAATTCATCAGGGATCATTGAATTATGTGGGTTTTTCTGCAAGCAAAAGGGTTCCTACACTATGTATATTAGTAATTAGCTAAAGCATAAAAATATTGATATAAATGCTTATATCAATAAAATAGAGAAATAGATCAATGAATTGGGCATGCAACTTAAAAAAACTAGAAAAAAGATAAAATTAAACAGCAAATTGGAAATCCTGAAATCAAAGGAGAGATCATTAAAATTGAGAGAGGTTAATTTCATTTTAAAAAGGAAAAAAGAAAAGCAAATCACCTGAAAGGGGTGAATTTACCTCCAAAGAATAGAAATTAAAAATAATTATTAGGAGTGATTTTGCCTAATCATATGCCAATAAATTTGACAATCTAAATGAAATAAAATGAATATGTACAAAAATGTAAATTGCCCAGATTGACAGAAGAGGAAACATAATATTTAAATATCTCAACTTTAGAAAAAAGAAATTGAACAAGTTATCATGAACTTCCAAGGGAAAAATATTCCTCAGGGTCCAATGGATTCATAAGTGAATTCTGTAAAACAACCAAAGAGAAATTAATCTCAATACCATATAAACTATTTGGAAAAATAAGTGAAGGAGAGAGTCCTGCCAAATTCTTTTTATGATACAAATATGATACTGATACCTAAAATGAAAACAGAGAAAGAAAATTATGGACTAATTTGCCTAATGAATATTGATGCAAAATTTTAAAATAAAATTCTAGCGAGGAGATTACAGCAATATATGACAAGGATCGTACACTATGACCTGGTGGGATTTATAACAGGAATGCAGGGTTGGCAATATTAAGAAAATTATTATTGTAATTGACCATATCAATAACAAAACCACCAGAAATTATGATTATCTCAATAAATTCAGAAAAAACTTTGATAAAATACAACACTATTAAAAAGACTATTAAAAACCACTAGAGAGCATAGCAATAAATGGAAATTACCTTAAAATGATAAAATAATATTTGTTTAAAACTATAAAGGGGATAAGCTAGAAGCCTCCCCAAAAAGATCAGAGGTGAAGCAAGGATGCCCATTATCATCACTATTGTAGTGTATAACTAATATTGTACTGGAAATGCTAGCTTATAGCAATAAGAGAAGAAACAGAAATTGAAGGAATTAGAATAAGCAACAAGGAAACAAAGCTACTATTTTGCCAATGATATGATGTTATACTCAGAAAATTCTAAAGAATCAATTAAAAGTTAGTTGAAATAATTAAGAATATTAGCAAAAGTTTTATGACATAAAACTACATAAATCAATAGCATTTCTATATATTACCAACAGAGCCCAGCAGCATGAAACAGAAAGAGAAATTCCTTTAAAATAACTGTGGATAATATAAAATGCTTGGAATTCTACCTGCTGAGAGAAACTCAGGAATTTTATGAACACAATTATAAAACACTTGTTCCACAAACAAAGGCAGACCTAAACAAATAGAAAAGTGTTCATTGTTCATGTATAGACTGAGCCAATATAATAAAAATAACACAATTCTATCTAAATCTATTTATTTAGTGCCATACTATTATCAAAACACTATTCTATAGAGCTAGAGCAAAATAATAACAAAATTCATCTGGAAGAGCAAAAAGGTCAAGAATGTTGAGGGAATCAGTGAAAAAAATGTGAAGGAAGGAAGTCTAGTCATACCAAATCTCAAACTATATTAAAAAATCAGTAATTATCAAAACCATTTGGGTACTACATAAGAGATAGAGTGGCGAATTGGTGAAATAAATTAGGTGTACAATATGTTGTACTAAATGGCCATTGTAATCTAGTAAATCCAAATATCCAAGCTTTGGTACAAAATCTAGTTTTTTGAAAAAAATTTGCTAAGAAAGATGGAAATCAGTATGGCAGAAACGTGCTATATCTCATACCATACACCAAGATAATGTTAAAATGGGTACAAGATTGATACATTAAAAGATAATATCGTAAGCAAATTAGGGAGGCATGGAAAAATTTTCCTCTTAGATCTATATATTGGGGAAGAATTTAGGACCAAATGTTATAGAACATTACAAAATAAAATAAGCCATGTGTAAAATTAAAAATCAATATATCACTAAAAAAACCCAATGCAACAAATTAGGAAAGCAGAAAACTAATGTCCTGAAGGTGGAGTTGTGAACTGAACCAGCCATTCTGCAGCACAGCTTGGAACTATGCCCAAAGAACTATAAAGTATACCCTTTCATGCATCAATACCATCGCAAGGTCTTTATTCCAAAGGGATCATGAAAAATGGAAAAGGATAGACATATACAAAAATATTTATAACAGCTCTTTTGTGGTGGCAAAGAAAAGGAACCTGAGGGAATGTTCATCAATTGGGAAATGGTTAAATAAGTTGTCATGTATGAATGTAATAGAGCACTACTGTGCTATAAAAAATGATGAGCAGGAGGATTTCAAAAAACTTGAAAAAACAAGAACTGAAGCTAAGTGAAATGAACAGAACCTGGAGAACACTGTAGACAGTAACAACAACATTATGTGATAATCAACAATGATAGACTTAGCTCTTCTTAGCAAAACAGTGAATTCAAAACATATCCAAAGAACTGATGATGAAGCATGCTATCCACCTCCAGAGAAAGAACTGATATTATGTGAGTAGACTGAAGCATACTTTTTATCAGATTGATTATGTTTCTGAGAGAGGAAAGTTAAGGAGGGAGAGAAAGAATTGTAAAAATGTTGAATGTTAAAACTTTTTAAAATGTTTAAAAAATTGATATGTAATTGGAGAAAAAATAAAATTTTATTTTGAAAAAAAGAGCAAAAATTAATCATATAACATTTAAACATTTGTATCTGTTTTGTGAATCACTGACTCCATTATGAGTAGAGCTAATTGAAATGTAGTCAGTTCATAAGAAAGCATGATTTCACTAGTACTCCTATGGTAGGAGTAGAATTAGATTGTTTAACTCCAAAAAATCACACCTCCAACAAAGAATTTGAAACACTCAAGAATGTTTGCAAGAGTTGGGTAAACAAGGGAAAATTGCTAATTCTGAAAAACAAAGAGAGCCCTGCATTTGGTTTATATATATTTTTTAGTTTTTTTGCAAGGCAAATGGGGTTAAGTGGCTTGCCCAAGGCCACACAGCTAGGCAATTATTAAATGTCTGAGGCCAGATTTGAATCCAGGTACTCCTGACTCCAGGGCTGGTACTTTATCCACTGTGCTAGCATTTGGTTTATCTTGACCTATCAATATATTCACAACATGTCAAGAAGAACATGAAATTCTCCAGGTAGTGCCTACCTAACATCTCTCTCTAGTGATCATGTATCTTTAGAGTTTTAGAATCAACTTTTGCCTATTTAAATTACTAGTAGAACTTTAATGCACTACTGTGATGTGCCCCGCTATGAAGTGGACTAGCTAATCTAGAAAGCAAGTTAGAACCATGCCTTAAAAGTCATTCATCTGTGTATGTATCTTCCTTTGACCCAGTGATACCTCTTCCAAATCTGTACCCCAAAGATATCAAAGAAAGAGGAGAAAGGATCCATCTTTATAAAATATGTATAAGAGCTCTTTTTTTGTATTGATAAAGAAATAGAAACTAAGAAGTGACCATCAATTAAAGAATGGCTCAATGAATATTAATATAATGGAATAACATTGTGCTGAGAATCAGAGAATAACATTGTGCTAAGAATCAGAGAAACCTGGGAAGACTTGTCAGATCTGGTACAAAGCAAAGTGAATGAAATTTATAGAACAATATATGCAGTGACAACAATATTGAAAATAAAGCAAATGTAAAAGACTTCAGAACTGACAATGTGATAGTCAGCCAGAACTGCAGAAGATTCATAATGAAACATGCTACCCACTTACTGACACAAGGATGAAAGGTTTAAGGCAAAAAATAAGATATACTTTTTTGGATATGAAATATACATATATATATATATTTGTTCTGTTTTGATTATGCTAATTGCTTATAAGGATTGTACTTTTCTTGGTGTAGGCAGGAATTTGAGAGGGAAAAGAGAGGTAGTAATAATGTCATCAAATAAGAAGAAGGTCATTGAAACTTTTTATTAAAAATGCACAAATAAAGTTAGAAAATAATTCAGATGAAAACACAAGTAGAACAACTTTGAAAGCTTAAATTTTTTTTATTAGTTAGATGATTGAAATATTTATGGTTTCACATACAATTCTCTTTTTCCGTTATACTTTGTATATGTTCCTTTTTGGTTTTTGTTAAATTAAGAATAAAAAACATTAATTGGGATGTTAAATCACTTGCCCAAGGTCACTTGGCTGTTAGTCACAGAGGTGAGATTCAGTCCTATACCTAGAGATAACTAAGAGCACCTGGATTCCAGAAAAGAAAGTTGGTAGAAAAGGAAGATAAGTTAGTCATATAGCATGGACAAATGATGGCAAGTGGATGCCTGGATTGAGACCACATCCCCATGTACTTTTGAAGAGAAGATCAAGAAAGCCCCTCAGGACTTGAAGGCTTCCTGTGACCAACTAATAGTAAGGCAGGCACTGGAGTCACATATAAGGGTAGACATCGTGGAAGGGAATTCCAAAGTTGATAATATCACTGACACTTTTGAGTCTTTCAGTATATGTCATGTCTAAGAGATTGTGGGTGAAGAAGGAAGAGAAGACAAGGAGCAGTGACAATTATGGGATGGTACTAACAAAAGAATGAGACTCTACTTTAGCCCCAGGTACAGGTTAGACCTTGAGGTGAGTTGGATTTAAGTCCTGCAATAGGAGGCAGCAGGTGGCTCTCACTGGTGCTGCTCAGCCCTCACTGTGAAGGAAGGGGGTCACACCCTGGTCTTCTGAGGCCTCCAGGACCTGGGGGCCAGTCATCCAGGGCAAATGTGGTAATAGAGTTAGGATGCTGACATCTGGCCTTGGACTATGGACTCTGGTTCCACTCATGAGTTTCATTATGAGTCCAAGGATACAGGAGGAACTCTGGACATTTGTCAGCTTGAACTTAGCTCCCCTGTCTTTCACTGACATCTTTTTTTTGTTGTTGTTTAGGTTTTTGCAAGGCAAATGGGGTTAAGTGGCTTGCCCAAGGCCACACAGCTAGGTAATTATTAAGTGTCTGAGACCGGATTTGAACCCAGGTACTCCTGATTCCAAGGCCAGTGCTTTATCCACCACGCCACCTAGCTGCCCCCATCTTTCACTGACATCTTGCTGAATGTTTCTACCATTTGAAAGAGGGAAAGAAGCAGATAGATAGCAAAGACTGCTACCCTATAATTTGAATAAATTCTGATAAATGAAAATGCCCATATCTTTTAAAGAACTTATTACTTTTATTTTTAATCAAGGCACCTCCTCATCCATAATAGTTTTTCTATTGGTCTTCACACTTTCTTCAAGCACTGAACATAGTAATAGAGAAATGCAAAATAGCACAAAATGAAAAGTGGAAAGAGTTTGAGTCAGAGAACTAGAATTCAAATTCTAGCTCTGCTACTTGGCATTTGTGTGACCCTGGGAAAACTACTTAATATTTATTTCTGCTTCAGTTTCCACAACTATAAAATGAGAATTATATTGAATTTCCTAGCTATGATCCTGTGCAGTCAGAATTAGAGTAGTATGTAACAATCTTTAGACTAGATAAATATATGACAAGGTTCTTGCTTAGGGATTCAGATATGGTTTCTGATCAAGTCAATTGTAGCAATGCAATTTGGATTCCTTTGTAGTTGCTGCACTGATATCTACCAAGACAACACACACACACACACACACACACACACACACACACACACACACACACACACGAATAGACACATATGCACATACAAAATTTGTTCTGAAGTAGTCACCTAGTAAATGTGTTTTCAGACTTCCCAAGAGATCTTACTTTTTACTAAACTCACATTTTTCAAAATTTCTGCCAGAACACTGTTCAGTTATTTTCCCATCAGAACAACTTTGTCCATTTCCTTAAAAAAAATAGTCATCCTGAAAATAATGATCTTAAATCAACAACAAAATCAAAGGACTACCAATGAGATCTTAAAGGTAATTGTATGAAATAATAGGATAGTCTATTAGGAATGGTTAGGGTAAAAATTATCTTCTAAAACACATGATCTCTATGGTCCAGCTTACAAAGCTGCTGCTAATCTTGCTTTGCAGAGTAAACCAAGATCCTTTAAATTACTTTTCCTGTCTCTAAGGTATGTTATTAGGATGGAATTCTGTACAATTAAATGGTTTGGAGCATTAGAAATAATGATTATGAGTCCATTCTTCCAAAGTTGACCATATCATCACTGCTGACTAGTTTAAGTGAAGCAAGAGATTAGACAATAAGGGCTTAGTCTTGGGGACATGTGCATTTGGTGAACCTGTTTCTAGAAGTCCTTAATAGCATGAAATGAAAGGGCCTTATTCTCCACTATTCTGTCTGCTAATCCTGACTATTTCTGATGAAGAACTGGACTTTTGATTGGTGACTGAGTCCCAAAAAGTGTACATTCAAAAGATACTAAAAAACCAATGTGAGCCTCTTTCTCTTTTCTGTCTGGTCTCATTTGAATGAGGAAGTAAGGATTCCTATAAACCTCAAGGTGTAGAGTGATGGCTAATCCTAGAGGCTGACTCTCACCACCTAGACTGATATGAAATCATGAACACATGTCTCAAGTCTATTGTTTTCTTCCTCAGGTGAAGGAATATTGGATGTGAAACAAACTAAGCAATTATCTTGTGAGCACTGAAAGGTTAAAAATGGTTAAAGGTTAAAAGTTAAAGGAAAAGGTTAAAGCAGTCCCATTGTGGGAGTCTAGATTACAACTTGCAGATAACCGAACAGATTGAGATGTGAAGCCCACTTGCAACCTGCTTGACCCATATAGAAGTGGATTAAAGGCTTTGGAAGCAAATTTAATGGGCATGAAAGCTTAAAAGGACCGAGGAGGTATGTGAGAGAGTTTATCCCTGTTTGTTGGGGGATATGTTTGTATTTCTGTTCTTTCTATGTCTTTTCAATAAATATCACTTTGTAAAACTGAATTGACTTTAATTGTCTAAATAATATTAAATTGGAAAAATGCTAGTGAGAGAGTACATGTGATAATATACTTAGGCTTATAACATTTGAAAAACACCATACTTCCTCTCAGAGTACCCCAAAACCTTAAGTGCTGGAGCATTTAAGGGGTAGAAATGCAGGGAAGAGTGATGGCTTCATCCTTGGTCCCTGAATTAATTATTCATGCCAACCATGCCATCTGGTTATTTCCACTAAGGGATTACAAATACTTGCAGTACACTCTAAATTAGGCATATTGGAATAGAGACCTGCTCATTGACAACTTACTACGGCTTTAATGGGCACAGTAGAGTATATAAAAGTATATAGAGAAAATAGTCCTTATCCTAAGGAATTTGTATTTGAAATGTAGTAGCAGAATGTTAATTCTAAAAAAGAAACAAAAAGTCCACTAGCTATACAACACAGTGAAAATAAATATGGTAAAAAGAAGCATTTCAGAAGATTCTATTATAGTCAAATCAACTTACTAAAATTTGTAGTTTTAGCTGTGTTTTATTTTATTCCAAAGTATTTCTGATCCTAATGAATACACTGTATCTCCTATCATCTATAAAACCAGGTAAATGTAGTTTTTCTTTCTCATGTGCTGCAATTATTTTACCAAATGGTGATTTTAAGATTTTGAATTATGCATATCATTTTCCAGAGTGCAGGAGGCCTGGTTGAGATGGGGGTGGGGGGAGAGAGACTGATTGCCTCCATTACACTTGTATCTAATGAGATAGGAAGGTATAGTGAATAGAACTAAACTTGGACAGGAAAACATTGGTCTTAAATTCATATCCAAATTTTTGGCACATTGTTGTGTTACTCTAGTCAAGTCATTTAAACTCTTTTTCTCATTTAATAAAATGGGTTTAACTGAGATCATCATTATTTAATGCATTTTATTTCCAAATGAATCCATTTCTTATTTAAATTCTCTAATGTTGATTATTGATGGAAAATGGACGTGTGATTTCCTTGATATAGGGAATATCCAGATTAGGAAATTCCTTTTTCTAAAGCAGGCTGACCATTTACTCTGCAATTTATTGTCTTAGAAAGTTGCCTAAAGATTTGAGACACTTAAGTGCCTTGTCCAGGGTTATGCAGCCAGTATGTATTAGAATTAGGACTTGAAATTCAGTCTTCTTGACTCCGTGGCCAGCTCTCCATTCACTACAAACTGTCTCTTCTTGGTTGATTACTGATGCCTGAGAAAAAAACTGGTTAAATTATCTTATCTTTCAGAAAATTTGATTTGTAGCATATATTGACGAAATCTAATTTGTGGTTTTTAGGAGAATATTTTTTTATGAAAATCATTTCCTGACTTTTAAGTATTGGAAATTGAAGTAAAAATAAATCCTCTTTAAACTAACAAGCAAGACAGATAATCTTCAAAGTGAAATGGAGGTGGGGGGTGGGAAGAGAAGCACAGAGAAAGAATAAAAAAACTATCAGCTTACACAAAGCCAAATGTCTCCTTCAGGAAAAAGAGAGAGTGAGACATCTCCTCATCTCCCTTCCCCTTTCTCCCCCATCAGTACATTTAATTCCAATGATAAAGCTGTAAATTCTCTTAACTGGCCTGGAGTTTAGTATAAACACTCCAAGAAATTGTTGGACCACAGAGAGAGAAGCAATGACTCAATGCTGGCTGGTTTTCCTTTGCAGGAAAAGCTCACTATCAATTGTTGAATCACAAATCTAAAAAATTCCCTATAAATCATCTAGTTAGTGGCATTGCTTCTTTACTGGAGAATAACTAATGACAGACTGACAGAGACAGAGAGACCCAGAGAAATAGAGACAAAAAAAAAAGATGAAGGCAGAGAGAGACCCAGAGAAACAGAGACCAAAAAAAAAGATGAAGGCAGATGAAGATGGCTGTCTCTAGACAACTAGAGACAAAGAGACAGTGACAGAGAATAGAAATACAGAAGCAGACAGAAACACAGAGACATAAAGACAGAGGAGGCAGAGAGAGAAAAGAGAGATAGAGAGAGGAAGAGGAGGATGCAAGAGGAGGGGGGATGCAAGAGGAGTGGAGAGGAGAGGGGAGAGGAGGAGAGAGCAGGGGGGAGGAGAGGAAAGGAGAAGAGGGAAGGGGAAGAGAGGGAAGGAGGGGAGAGAAGAGGATTGGGGAGGAGAGGGTAATGGAGTTGGGGTTAGGACAAGGAGAGGAACTGAAGAAAACAGATACATTCTGTTTAGACCAGGACTAAACTCTTGCTGCCGCTGCTTCTGTTCTTGCAGACCAGGCTTATATTGGCAGACTTGTTTTTTTACCTCTTATCCTCTGGCTAGCTCTGGAGAGCTTTAGAAGACTCTCTAGACTAACTTGATAAAGACCTGACATATTTAGTTCCACCACTGATTTCTCCTAGGCTGGATATTTTTTAATCCCTCTTACAGACTGGAATTAATTTTAAGAATTGGTGAATGACAACCAAAGTCTTAGAGCTTTAACATATAATGGACCTTTGTGAACAGGTCGCTTTTGTGAGAAAGTAGTGCACTTGAGTCAGAAATGCAACTTTAAGAATGAAAAATAATGACTGATGGGCTTCTTTGGTATGTGTTGAAGATAAAAACACACGTTATGCTATGAAGAATGCAATTAATTTGCTTAGGTTGTAATCTATTATAGAGAGCACACATACCAACATGTGTACCACTAGGAAACAAGCTTATGGGGGTAGGGGGCTGGGGGGAGGCTTGGGGAAGCAGGAGTGCTGCTGTTTTGCTGCAGTTTCTTTATAGAGCCAGATGCAAACTTTTAGTGAGATAACTGCTGGCAATGACAGGTCTGGCCTGTCAGCTATAGTACTTAATGCTGACAGATTCCCCCCCAACCCTTTCTTTTTTTGTTCTAAAAAAATCCACACTGCTATTAATGACTGTTGAAGTCTTAGCTCAACTATTTTCTTTTACATTATAATAAAAGATGGCTCAGACTGGTTTCCCATGGTTCATAAGTTGCTCTTTCTCCAATAAATATTTTCATTGTGCCCCCCCTCCTGTCTTGTACTCTTCCACATTTCTATCTGAGGTATTTTTCTTAACTCTCTCATTACTTTTAAATGGCAGAATTCCTTCCCTCCACTCCCCATCCCACTGTTTTAATTGGTAGAGAACAGAAAAATCAAAGTTATTTCAAAATGGAGACTAAAATTATGAGACATCACAGTGCTTTAAAAAAAGACATTTACATCATATCTGTTGTTTTTGAACTAGCTGCATAAATAGCTATGTTCCATGGCAGTGAGACTAAGAATGACAAGCCATTTATGTCAGAGAGCAAAATTAGGTAGAAAGCCCTGCCAGAAAGGACATTCACTTCCTGTTGAAGAGTAGAAAGTTGAGACAATTTTAGTTGGACATGAATAAACTCCCTCTCCCATAAATGAGTTCATAGTTTCATAAGGTTTAGATCTGAAAAGGGTCTTACAAAATTTACTAATTTAAAACTTTACTTTTACAGATAAGAAAACTGAGGCCAATCAAAGGAAGTGACTTATTTGATCACCAATAGCAAATGGAAAAAGCAACAATTAAACACAATGTCCACTGTATCTAGATCTGATTATATGTATTATCTGTATCTAGAGCTGATTATTTGCTTGTCTTTGTATGATTGCTATATATTTATTGTGACTTGTTTCTTAAGGCAAGGAGTACATAATGACTCACTATTGTTCCATATTGCCTTCAGCAGAGTTGGATTTTGGGAAGAGCATTTTCTTTTCCACATTTTGGGAATGACCAATATGTGGTATTGAACATTTAGCTTAAAACAATGAAATTGAAGAGATGAGTGATTGAGGTAGGTTGTTACAATAGGCAACCAAAATCAATACTATTCTTAATTATTCTTTTGCAAGGCAATGGGGTTAAGAGGCTTGCCCAAGGCCACAAGGCTAGGTAATTATTAAGTGTCTGAGGCCGGATTTGAACTCAGGTACTCCTGACTCCAAGGCCAGTGCTCTATCCACTGCACCACCTAGCCGCCCCAAATCATACTGTTCTTAAAAATTTGTGACTTACCTGACTCTTGTTAATAATCATATCCATATATATCTCTCCTATCTCCTTACTGACAGGTTATGATTTTTGTATCCATAGAACTTGTGGGGTGTGTATGAGTGAATGTGTGTGTGTGGGGTGAAGTGAGGGGTGGGAAGGTGATGCACAGAAAGAAAAAATTGACTGCTTTCCCAGGTTTTACTTATACACTGTCACAGTATCTTTTTTTAAGGCAATTAAGCTACAGTTTCCATGCCTTATCTCTTTCAGTTAATGTATCTAATTTACCCACCCCCAAAGGGAATAAACTTGAAACTAAAGCCTGCAATATATTAAAGAACCAAGACCGCTTATACAGAACAAACAGAGGATTTAACTTGAATAAACAGCAAAGAGCTCAGTATCTTTTATGTCCAGAGCACAGAACTGAAGGAAGAAAATTACTTTAAACCATCCCATGAAACAACAGAACATAAATGTGTGTTTATGTATAACATTATACAATCATTTGTCTAAGCTGTAGTTCAATTTCAAAAAGTGTGCTGTTGTAATGAGGCATTGAGGCAAATGAGATCAAGGGTAAAAAAGATATATTGCTTTTAGCTAGAATTTGCTTATGGAGGAAATGATAAGCACTTAAGTAGGACCCAAGTATCTCTGACTAATAGATCAAGCCAAGAGGATAATGTAGTTAACAGAAACTTGATAATCTTTAAAAATTGTGCTTAAGGCATAGGGTTTCCTATAACCAATCATTGTTCAAAAGTCTACAAGCATCAATTTATACCTCATTTTTCACACTTCAAATTCTGGCTTAGATCATAGAAAGTTAGAACTGGAAAAAAAAACTTAGAGATAAATTACTCTGATTTCATTGGTATACTGATAAGGAAACTGATTTTTAGAGAAGTTAAATGACCTGTCCAATGTCACACAGGTAGCAGATAACAGAACCACATGCTGTTTCCACTATGTGAAACTGTGGTATAAGAGAAACTTTTGTTGTTGCTGTTGTTTATTTAGTTTCTGTATGAGTTCATTTGAACATCCAAAGTATGATTACATTGTTAACTCCCCGATAGGATCAGAATAAGGTGATTTCACTGGTATAGAATGCTCCTGGGTCAGGAAACTCCTACTACCAATGTAATATTTTCTCTGTAAAATTTAAATGACTTGCCCAGGATCACACAGTGTCAGAGGTAGGAATTGAACTTGGGTCTTACTTCTTTGGAGATCTATTCTCTTTCCACTAAGAGCCATGTTACTTCTTACTTAGCAAAAGGAAAGGGAAGAAAAACAACTTCTTTGTTGTGGTAGTTGGAGGGGAAGGATGAGTAGGGCATTGGAGGGATGAGTGAGAGGTTGATTATTTGCTTGTCTTTGTATGATTGCTATATATTTATTGTGACTTGTTTCTTAAGGCAAGTGACTGTAAGACATAATGACTACAAAAATAGCTTTGATGTCAGGAAGACTTGGAATCAAATTCTGATTCCAACTAGCTGTACAACTGTTTGAAAATTACTCAGCCTCTCAATGCTCTAAATAATCAGTCTCCAAAATTTTTTAATTGAACATAATTCTCAGGAAAAATCTTTTAGAACATGTTCTCCTAATACATATATATTGACATATTCATAAATCAATATGTTACTATAAAATAATTAGGAACATTCTAAAACTTAGAAATAATTCTTAAAAGAGTGAGATGAGGGGTGGCTAGGTGGCACAGTGGATAAAGCACCGGCCCTGGAGTCAGGAGTACCTGGGTTCAAATCCTGTCTCAGACACTTAATAATTACCTAGCTGCGTGGCCTTGGGCAAGTCACTTAACCCCATTTACCTTGCAAAAACCTAAAAAAAAAAGAATGAGATGAAGGAGATATAATATTTGATCCTAGAGTGAATAGGGAATAACTGGAAGTCACATGGTCAGATCTTGACTTTAGGACAATCTCTTTGGCAGCAATGTAGGGCATAGATTGCAGTAGGGAGGGAATAAAGGTTAAAAAGACTCTAGTGTAATCATCTAGGCAAGGGTTAAAAGATTTTAAGTAAGGGTGGTGGCTCCATTAGTAAAGTGAAGGGAATAGATGTGAAAAATTCCATAACAGTTTGAATGTGTGGGCTGAGAGTGATGAGTCAAAGGTGACAATGGTATTGTGAACTTGGATTCCTAAAAGGATAGTAGTCCCCTCAGTAGAAATAGAAAAATTCAGAAGATGGATAAATTTGAGAGAAAAAATGATGCATATTTAGATCTGAGAGGTAGATTATTCTGAGACTTCTTCTGATTCACTGAAAATGAAAAGGGGAGAGGGGAACTCTAGTTATTTCCAGGGTGCCTGCCACAATTGTCAGGTGATCTGAGGGACAGAGGGAGAGTGTACTTAGGAAGGGGGTTCAGAAATGGCATTTGAGTGTTTGCTGTCCTGAGTAATTGCCCTAAGGGGCCCACATTCCCTCTTGAGAAGAAAGGTTGGTTTGAACAAAAGAGGTATGGGGGAAATAATGGGGATATGTTGAGGAATGAAAGTAGATATGGTTTTGTTGGAGTCAAGTCATGGCAGGAAGGTTGGGATATGACCTCTTGGGACCAAATAATGGTCATACTCTCAAGGCCCCTGCTATGACTTGGTAGAACACTGCTCTATGCACCACTTCTAAGAATATAAATTACAAATGAGAAAAAAAAAAACTTAGAACATTTATAATTATCTGTTCTTCTCTAAACAGACAAGCAAACATTTACAAAAGCTTTGAGTTGGGATCTGATGAGGAAAAGAGATTATTTTGCTCCAGCCAAAAATGTTTAATGGCAGAGCTTATTGGCAAGAGACAGGAGAATTATGCACAAATTGTTTCTGATATGAAGGGGTAAGTACAACTCTGATCTCATGTCACTTTGAAACTATGTAAAGCAGACTCTGGCAAAGCTTCATTTTTTAAAGTGTGTGCTGTCTTTTAAATGTGTGTTTTTTATGCTCAAGATTGAAACCATTTAAAGTAGTGCTGACTATCATGTTAATATCCCCCAAATTATGAGTTTTCCTCTACAGACTATTTATTCTTATACTTAGGGTACACTGTTATAGATATATAATGACTGACTTTTTAAGGAGACAGTGCTGTCAAAATAGACAGCCAAATGTTTGACCTACAGCAATACCTTAAAAGCTGCATTAATCTGTTCATGATGCTGACAAGGTTCAGTGGTGGTGAATTTTTGTCTTTTTTTCCCATTGATTTATTTGATTCTGAAGGGAAAGTAAACTCCTGATGTGCTGTGATTTTGAACTTTTGACCCATAAATAATCAAATAAAGTAAAGCCTGGGAGGATTTTCACTGTAGCAAATATTTGCTTGCAACAACTCCTGGCCTATCAAGCTACCCTTTTTATATACAAAAACAATAATGAAAAATTCTAAAATATTTCCTATGCCATATCATAACTTTTTTTGGCTCAAGTAGCTATTACTTTGGGAGAAAATTGATGTGAAAAACTTTTAATGAGATCCTAAGCATATCTTCATCTATCTCTATGAATATATGAATACATGCATACATATATGTGTGTCATTCTGCATGTGTAAAAACAGGTAATTGCTAGTGTGATGAATTATCCTGACCCACAGGAACTGGGGGCAGACTGTGTTGCAGGGATTTGTTTAGATTGGTGAGATCTGGAATGCTTCCTTCCACATTGCCAAGAGAGAGTGATTTTCATTGGGTAGAGCAAGAAAGGGGCAATGATCTGGTTTTCCCCTTCTCCATTCTTGTCTCTTGACTTATATTTACCTATTATTTATTAAACAACTGTGGTCTGGGGGTAGAATATTGGTATAATAAATAAATAATATTAATTCTTCAGCTTTATTATACATACATACCAAAAAGGCATTTACCTTTTTGTATACACAAACAAAATTCCTAAGATGCAGATAGAGAAATTCCATTTAAAATAACAATAGAATGCATTTGAAGGTTCACCTGTCAAGGAACTCTAGGTATTATAATGATAAACTACTTTTTGCAGAAATGAGCAAACATAAACAATTAAAGAGATGTTAATTTCCGATGACTGAGGACTGAGCCATGCTAATAAAATAGAAATGACAATTCTGTCAAAAGAAATTTATTTGGTACTATATATATGTGTGTGTGTGTGTGTGTGTGTGTGTGTGTGTGTGTGTGTGTATACATACATATAAAATTTGATCAATTAGATGAATTAGGTTCACATGATTCAGATGTAAACACAAGCAATAATATAGCGTTATATAAACCCAAATATCTCATCTCCTAGGGAAATGCCTCAAAATTCAACAGTAAACAATAACAACAATAGCAAAAAGTTCTGGGAAAACTGAAAAGCAGTTGGCAGAAACTAGCTTTAGACAACCAGCTCACACCATACATTGCATATTAAGTTTCAAAGGGACATATGACATACATGTCAAAATAAATGAGTAGGGGAGGGATATATCTACAATAATAGTAATAACAACAACAACAACAATAATAATAATCATGCCTATTATTTATATAGCTTCTATTATAAGCTATCCATTAGTCTAAGTGCTTTACAATATTATCTCACTTGATCTTCAAAATAACACTGGGAGGAAGAAGTTATTATCATTTCCATTTTGCAGATGAGGAAATACAGGCAGATAAAGATTGATTCATCTGACCAGGGTCATACAGTTAGTAGTAAGTTCCTGAGATGGTCTTTGAACTCAAGTCTTCCTGACTCCAGGTCTAGTTTTTTTTCCCCCCATATCAACTGTCTAGTCTAACCGTCTAGCCACACCAATAAATAGGAGAAAAGTTCTTGAATAAATAAAGAACTGAAAGGATCACAGGAAATAAAAATGGATGATTTTGATTACATGAAATTGAAAAATCTTTGGACAAACAGAATTCAGTTAAAATTAGAAGGTAAACAGTTAACCAAAAGAAATCTTGCAGCAAGTTTCTCTAATAAAGGTTTGATATCCAAGAAATGTAGAAAATTGTTTCACATATAAAGTCAAAACCACTCAGCAAACAATGTCTGGTCAAAGAATATGAACAGGCAGTTTTCCAGAGAAGAAAAGTGATTTATATAAAACCATATAAAAATTATATCAAACAGTATTAATATAAAATGAAAATTAAAAACTGAAGTTCCAACTCACACACATCATATTAGAAAGATGTCCAGAAAAGGAAAAAGGAAAACTGCTGGAGAGGCTATTATATGCTATATTAAAAGCACATTAATGTATTGTTAACAGAACTGTGCTTTGATCTAGTCAGTCTGGAAAGGAATTTGGAACAACACCCAAAAAGTCATTGAACTATGCATACAATAAGGAAAATATTAATGTATACAAAAACATTCATAGCAAAATTTCTTGTTTTAGCAAAGAACTAGAACCTAAAGTAAAACTCATCAATTATTTTTTTGTGATTAAACTAATTATAAAATATGAATATGATAGTCTGTTATTTTCGAATAGAGAAATGACAGATAATGAAGACTTAAATGAAATGATGCAGAGTAAAGTGAGTAGAACCAGACAACCATTTTATACAAGGTCTAAAATAATGTAAAGAAAAAGAACTTTTAAGAACTTAATAACTCTGGGGAAGATCAGCAGGGAGACCTTGGCCAAAGTGAGCACGAAGTCCAGTCCCTCAGTGTGTTCAGCCCTCAGTGCTGCCAGCACTTAGTGCAGCCCAGATCCCAGGAAATGGAAGCAGACCCATGGAGGCATCCAGCAGGAGCCTCCAGGCAGCTGCACCCTGAGTGCCTAGCCCAAGGAACGTAAGGGAGTGGAGGGAGACTGCTGAGGTCTATCCTCTGTCCCTGGAACAGGACTCTGGGGCTGTGACCACATTCACAACGTGGTCACAGTCTAGGTCCCCCCATAAAGCAGGGAACCCCCCACACACACACATACACACACAGCCTCTGAGGCAGAGGGGTGAGCTTGTGGTCATTCACAGACCAGAAGAGCAGTCAGAGCCTCACACCCTGAGTTCTTTGTTGGGGGGGTATCCCAATAAAACTCAAAAGCTCAAGAAGCACCCCCAAACCAGGCATAGGCTGGGGAAATGAGTAATCAGGAAAAAAAAGGAACCTGACCATAGACAATTACTTTGGTCCCATGGAGGAACAAAATATTCAATCTGAACATGAGAAAGTTCAAGCTTCTGCCTCTAAAGACTCCAAGAAATGTAGAAGTTGGGTTCAGGCTATGACAGAGCTCAAAAAAGATTTTGAAAATCAAGTAAGGGTGATAGAAGAAAAGTTGAGAAAAGAAATGAGAGAGATGCAGGAAAAAACATGAAAATTAAGTCAGGAGTTTAGTCACAGAGATAAAAAAATGCTGAAGAAAGTAACATGTTAAAAAATAGCTTAGGTCAAATGGAAAAAACAGTTCATAAAGTTAATGAGAAGAATGCTTTAAAAAGCAGAATTAGCCAGATGGAAAAGGAGATAAGAAAGCTCTCTGAAAACAAATCTGTCAGATGTAGAATGGGGCTAAAGGAAGCTGATGACTTTGTGAGAAATCAAGACATAATACTTCAACACCAAATGCATGAAAAATTAGAAGAAAATGTGAAATATCCCATTGAAAAAAACTGATCTGGAAAACAGATCCAGAAAAAAATAATTTAAAAATTATTGAGGTACCTGAAAGACATGATCAGGAAAAGAGATTTGACCTCATTTTAAAAGAATTTCTACAAGAAAATGGCCCTGATATTCTAGAAGCAGAGGGCAAAATGGAAATTGAGAAAATCCACTGATCTCCCCTGGAAAGAGATCCAAAGAAACAACCCCCAGGAATATCATAGTCAAGTTCTAGAACTCCCAAGTCAAAGAGAAAATATTATAAGCAGCCAGAAGGACACAATTCAATTATTGTGGAGCTGCAGTCAGGATCACACAGGACTTAGCAGCAACTACATTAAAGGTTCATAAGGCTTGAAATATAATATTCTGGAAGGCAAAAGAGCTTAGAATGCAAGCGGGAATCAACTACCCAGAAAAACTGAACTTCCTCCTCCAGGGGAAAAGATGGACTTTCAACGAAACAAGGGAATTTTGAATGTTCCTGTTGAAACGACCAGAGCTGAAAAGTATAGGACTCAGGTAAAGCATAGAGAGTGGAGGAGAAGGGTAAATTATGAGGGACTTAATGATGATGAACTGCATGTATTCCTGCATGGAAAAATGATACTAATAATACTCATATGAACCTTTAATAGAGTAGGTAGAAGGAGCTTTTATAGATGAAGCATAGGAGAGAGCTGAATTTGAAGATATAATATTTGGTAAAATAGAATCAATGGGTGAAAGGGAAATGTACTGGGAGTAAGAGAAAGGAGAGGTAGAATAGGCAAAGATATTTCATATAAAAGATATTTCATGTAGCTTTTGAAATGGTAGGAGGGAAGGCAAGGGGGAATGAGAGAACCTCCATTCTTATTGGAAATAGCTGAGAGGAAACAGCATTCACACTCAATCGGGTATAGGTGTCCAGAAGACAAAGGAGAGAGGAAGGATGGAGGAGGGGTTGCGGGGATGTGGGTAATAGAGGAGAGGGTAGATCATAGGAGAGAAGAGTAAGATATAACACATTTTTCTTTTTTAACTTTTTGCAAGGTGCTGGGATTGAGTGGGTCTGTTTGGAACCACAGGGCTAGGTGGTTGCTAATTCTCTGGGGTGGGATGTGGGCTTGGGGCCTCTTGATCCCAGGGCCAGGGTTCTGTCCACTGCACCACTTGGCTGCCCCACAATACCGTTTTTTGGGGGGGGGAAGGTATTAATGATAATAATGCCAAAAAATAAAAGGAAAGAAAGAGGGTTAATAAAAAAAATTTTAAATGCAATGGGAAAAGAACAAAGTAGTTGCAGGAAAGCAGGATAACAGAGTGAAAGGAGAGAGAAAATATAATAGATGGTAGTGGGGAGGAATGGATGGAGGGAATTACAATCAGCCACAACAACTGTGGAAAAATATGGAAGTAACTACTATGATGGACTTAAATGTAAAGAATGTGATCTACCTGAGACAAAGCTGAGAGTATCAGAACACAGACTGAAACACATTGTTTCTCTCTTTCTTTTACTGTATTTCTCATGAGATTTTATGTTTTTGTGGAGGAGGGGTATTATGTTTACTCTTAAACAAGAATATTTTAGTAATGTGTAAATGAATTAAAGAATTTTTAAAAAAGAAAAAAGAAAGAACTTAAGAACTCTGATTTTGAAATGACTAGCTACAACTCCAAAGTTCCAGGGACTTCAGTGATGAAGTATATGAAGTGAAGGACTAGAGATCAATAATGAAACATGCTGTTTCAGCAATAACCATGGATTTGTTTTGTTTGATTATCCTATTGGTGACAAGGGATGATTGGGGGGGGTTTGAATTATTTTTATGGGGGGCAAGGTATTAGTGATAATAATGCCAAAAAAAAAAAGAAAGGGTGTTAATTAAAAAAAATTAAATGCAATGGGAAAAGAACAAAGTAGTTCAGAGGAAGATGCAGGAAAGCAAGATAACTTTGAAATAATTAAGCTGAATTTATTGCATACTTAAAACAATAAGCTGTAAATGATAGACACCTTCACATACAATCTTCTTTTTTCCTTCTTTGTTTACAGAAGTGTTTGTGGTTGCTGGTATTTGTCAAGTTTACAAAACTTCAAATAAACAAAAAAGAACTAGAATAAAAGGAATTAATTTTAATTCACAAAAAAAGTGGGCAGGGGAAAATGGATAGGGAAAAGGAAAATCTCATATAATAGAATCTGACATAGAACATGATGGTTCCTGTATCTATAATTTAATGGAGATTAAAAGGGCCAACCAACTTTCCATAGGCTAATCAAAAGGAAATGCTGAACTTGTTGGGTATGCATGTGAACTATGTATACATGGGAACTATGTATAATAATACTGATATACCATATAAATGTAGTAATGCATGAATTTTACAAGACTGGGCACTTGTATTCACTAACAGGCACTTAGTTTTTGGTTCAGATGGACCAGATTCAGTTTAGGTCACATAGAAGGTCACAGAGCTCTTCTTAAACTCTTTGGCTTATTATTCCCCTACCTGAGGCAGTCCTAGGAAATTTTCTTAAAATTGAGGAATATCATTTCTAGGATCTTTCCAAAAGGAATTAATAGGATTACTTGTTGAAAAGTATTCATTATACAAAGTAGAGTGGGTAAGATAATAATTTCTTCCACTGCAAAGAGAATGTTTAAAATACAAGACACATTGAAAAATATGCATCTATGAAATAGTGACATATAAGTATACTTTTATTCTTCAGACAGATATTACAATCAATGAATAAATCAACAATCATTTATTAATCACCCAAAATGTACAAAACAGTGTACCGGACATTGGACATTTAAAGACAAGATATGAAATACTCCCTATTCTTAAGAAGCCTATATTCTACTGAGGGAGGTACATTCAGAAAATTTGTATAGAATAAATATGAAATAAATCAAGGTAGTTAAGTACTAGGAAGCACTAATAGTGACAGAGATCAGCAAAGGATTTGTATAGCAGGCAGTGTTTGAACAAAATCTTGAAGGAAACAAAGAATGAGATGAGGCAATCATGGAGAGGAATGATCTATAAAATGACTTGGAGATGGTAATTGGCATACCTTGTGAGAGAAACAGAGAGGTCAGCTAGACTACAGGAACTTAAATGCAGAAAGGGAATTAGTGTACATTGAGAATGGAATGATGACTTTAAACATCAAATAGAGTTTATATCTGATTATTGAGGCCATTGGAAGTAAATGGAGTTTATTAAGGGAAAAAATATCGTCTGATTTGTGCCTAAGAAAAATCATTTTGACAGTTATGTAGAAGATGAATTACAGTGGGGAGGGAATTGAGGCAGGGAGATGAATTAGGAGACCATTGAAATAGTCTAGAAAAAAGCTCCTGAACTAAGAGAAGGGGTTAAATCAGAAATATATTGTGGCAGTAGAAATAGGAGAAATAACAAGGTTTAGCAAATGATTGGAAAATGAGGAATTGAGGATAATGCTGAGATTATGAATCTGGGAGGCTGGAATTTAATGGTAGAGCTTTCAACAGAAGTAGGGGTGAGTTTGAATGAAGGAATGAAAAAGTATTTATTAAGTGCTTATTATGAGCACTGAACTGAGAACTGTGGATATAAACAGAAAAATCAAGATGGACATTGCTTTCAAAAAGCTCATGCTCTCATTGGGCAAGATGGCACATAACTTTTTAAAAAGTTCATTTGCAGAACAGATGGAAAGTATGAGATCAAATCTTACCTTTGATATTTACTGGATATGGATTAAGTAAATCGCCTAATCCATCTCATCTTCACTTTTCTTATCTATAAAATGAAGGGTTCCAAACCAATGAATTCCAAGGTCTCTTCTTGATTATAATATGTGATCCTATGATCCTATGTCTAGTCACAATCATAGAAATCTGGTTTCCCTTGATGATACCCTATCCCTGGTCAATCTTTCACTAGGAACATTGGTCCTAGTAGATGTCTGAATGCTCCTTACTCTCATCATTACATATCTGGTCAAAGAATATGAACAGGCAGTTTTACAGAGAAGAAAAGTGAGTTATATAAAATGATATAAAAAGTTTGTTACATAAAATGATATAAAAATAAAATGATATATCACACAATATTAATATAAAATGCAAATTTAAAAACTCCAAAGTAATGGGAAGGAAGTAGAGGACCAGAGATCTTTTGGTTACAGATGTAGATGACAGTGTCAGGGACTGACAGGAGGCAGGGAAGAAGAAACAATATCTGATTTTAGGAGGCATAGCAGATGAAAAGATCTAAACAGAAGGAATGAAGTTGTAGACTTGCATCTCATTCAAGTTGGGTGAGCAGCCAGGTAACCAAGAAGAAAAAGAAAAGACAAAAAGGGAAGGTGTCACAGTGGCACAGATAAGTGAGGGATTTTGGGATGAGTGAGAGCTTTTCATCTATTCCTGTATCCATCACAGTTAGTGAGAGAGGGTAAATGAGTGGTAATGGCCCTGGGAAAGTCTAGAGGTAGCAGTGGAGAGTGAACATCTTCCAGGACCAATGTTCCTGGTGAGAGGATGACTAGGGATAGGGTGTCATCTGGAGAAGCCAGATTTCTGTGAGTGCAACTAGATGGATCATGTGATTATAGGTTCAGAGATCATGATCAAGAAGGGACCTTGGAATTCATTGAGTTGAAACCCTTCATTTATAGATAAGGAAACTGAAGATGAGAGGGATTAAGTGATTTACTTAGTCCATAGCCAATAAATATCAAAGATAGGACTTGATCTCTTATTTCTCTGATTCCAAATCCAATGCTTTATTTATTCAGTTATCTAGTTGAAAGAGACATGAGAGGAAGAATTATGGGATGAAGGGAAGTTTATTATGGAACAGTAACTTCAGAGCATTCAGGGGAAAGGGTGGGTACAGCTACAGCAAGGCATTGGGGGATGAGGAAGATGGGAATGAGATAATAATTTGAGGCTAATTTACTGATAGATAGCCAATAGTTAAATAACATGAATAAAGAGTGTAGCAATGGTGGGATTTTGTTAACTATAGAGGTAACAGTAGGTAACAGAAAGATTTGGAATATTCACAATCTCCAAAGTTTGATGCTGTAAATCAAGAAAGAATACCTGGTAAGAAAGCTTCCATTTCTTATTTGCTCTTCCACACTAGGAGGAAGCAGATTGGGTGGTGTGGTGGGTTCAAAGACCAGGGGCAATGGGGCTTAAACTTATTTCAAGGACTACTAAACAAGCAGTATTACCATCATCTTGGTTCTGTACTATTTCAATCATTCACTTAAGATTCTTATCTTCTGGCCATCTTGCTCTTTTTCCTTGTGATAGTAATCTCCCCCACTCCCTACCCCAAGATAAATATATTTAAAGAAATCACTTCCTGGTCCTAGACATCTAAACCATTTAATGTCTATGGATCTCTTGAGTTCAAAATGGTCAACAAAGCTAGAAATAACCATCTCAGGATTCTAGTTAGTTGATTGTCCCTAGAGCAAGCTAAAGAGGTAGTGAAAGACCCAGAGATACCCATACTTTCTGCCATGGCTTCTATGGTGAGGGAGAGGAATTTCCTCTTCTTCATGGGAAACCTAAGGGAGAGCCGTTAAAGTTCATAGACCATACATTAAAAGAGAGGAAAAAGGGAGTAAGTGGAAGTTGTCTCTCTCCTCAAATTCTACTGAATGGCCTACCCTTCTGTCCAGTAGTTTCAAATGAGTCCCTGTGAAGGTGAGGGCCATAGAGACCAGGCAAAACACTTTAGCTTTTAATATCACTTACCAAGTTTTATCAGAAGGGATGATAGCACAAGCTCAGAATTTCATAGGAAATAAACTAAGACATAATAGATCACAAGAAGTGGTCTGTCTTCATTAATGTTCCCTGAGATAACCACTGTTTCATCACCAAATAGCTAAAATAATATGATAAACTTAACTTCCTTCAATCCTACCTCTTGGATACATAAGTACAGATGAGTAAAATCTTTATTTTTTTTTAGTGTTACAAAATCAATAAAGATTAGTTATGCTATGAAAGCAGTTATATAATAAAAGCCACTTAATCTTAGAATAAAAGGAATAAAAGAGATGAAAACAGGAGAGTCAGTTTCAAAATCTGAAAGAAAGAATTGGTAGAATCTTATGCACTAAAATTCTATAGGGGCAGTAAACTCAGGATGACAGGCTCTCAAAAAAAATCCTAAGGCTCAAAATAGAAATGCTTTTATGAGAAAAGGAAGAGTTCTTAAAAAGATGGGTATGGATACAAAGGGAATTCATTAACCAGTTTAGATTTTCTTTTTAAAAATTACTAGTAGCTTTTGTTTTTTATATCACCTCTGAAGATAAAATCAATATTTCTCTTATCTAATGAGTCATTCCTTGTAACAGAGAATAAAAAAGAAACGGAAAAAATAGTTTCATAAATTGACTTGACATCATTGAGTTTGTTAGCATAGATATTCTAAGTTGAATTTTTGTACAGAAGATAGAACAAAGAACAAGTAATGGAGGATGGCCACAGAAGTGTGAGTTGGCTTCATGAGAGTAACATCAGTAACATGAAAGCTCAGGATGAGCCAAAGTTGATAAGTTACATTGAGGAAAATAAAAAGAATGGGTTTAAAAAATTATATTGTTAAAAAGGAATGAACTGCTTAGGGTACATGAAAAAATTTCAACTAATACTTGAGAGAATCCTGAAAGGAGTAACTTTTTTCCTTCAATTTTTTTCTGTCAATGAGGGCACAAGGACATAATAAAGATGATTACTATAGAACTGAAATGCCAGATAAATAAACAAATATCATTCCATTCTTTCCCTTCTTCCCAACACTGTTAAGTTCCAGGCACTGGGTTGAGTAAAACTACAGACCAACTAAAAGAGCTAATGGGTGGTCTTGTTGAGTCATTGTCCAAAAATTGGGAAAGATCATCATGAAGATGTGAAATCACCTCTATGTCTTTCTTATTTTGTTGACCCTTTAGAAAGATTGAAATCACTACAAACAACTCTGAATACACTAGATAATAATAACATGAGAAAACTATAGGAAGCAGAGCCAAGATGATGAAGAAAAATTAGGGATTCATCTGAGGTCTCACCTGAGCTCCAAACACTTTAAAACTAATTCTCTAAAACAAATTCTGGAATAGTAGAACCCACAAAAGAATGATATGGAACAATTTTTCAGCCCCAATTTTTTTCAGTCCAATTTTCTATCATGAACAAAAGGGTTAATAACTTTTAAAGGAAGAACAAAAAATACTGAACAAAAACCACTTAAAAAGATAAGGCTAAATGGTAAAAGAGGTACAAACATTCAAACAAGGAGAAGAATGCCTTGAAAGGCAGAATTGGCCAAATGAAAGAAAGGTATACAAAAATTCCCTTAAGAGAACTCCTTAAAAAAAGCAAAATTGACCAAATGGAAAAGGAAGTACAAAACCTCACTGAAGAAAATAGTCTCTTAAAAATTAGAATTGATCAAGTAGAAACTAATGATTCTATGACACATCAAGAAACAATAAAGCAAAAAGCAAAAAAACAAAAAGGAAGGGGCAGCAAGGTGTCACAGTAGATAGAGCACTGGTCATGGAGTCAGGAGGACGTGAGTTCAAATATGAACTCAGACACTTAATAATTACCTAGCTGTGTGGTAAGTCACTTTGGCAAGTCACTTAACCCCATTACCTTGCAAAAAACTAAAAATAAGAAAAAAGAAAAATAGAAGACAATGTGAAATATATCATTGGAAAACAATTGATCTGAAAAAATAAATCCAGAAAAGATCATTTAAAAATTATTGAACTTCCTAAAAGCCATGGACATCATTTTTCAAGAAATTATGAAGGAAAATTGCCCTGATAGTCTAAAGCCAGATGATATAATGAAATGGAAAGAATTCACCAATCACCTCTCAAAATGAAAACTTTCAGGAATATTATAGTCAAATTTCAGAGTTCCCAGGTCCAGGGGGAAATATTGCAACAGCCAGAAAGAAGCAATTCATGTATAATGAAGTCACAGTCAGGATAACATAAAATTTAGAAACTTCTATTTTAAAGAACTGGAGGGTTTTAAAGAACTGAGGGCAACAAGCTAGGATTAAAAACCAAGACTCACTTACCCAGAAAAACTGAGCATAATCTTTCAGGGGGAAAATAGACATTCAAAGAATGTCTTCTGAACAATCCTGATAAAAAAGATTAAAGCTGAATAGATAATTTTACTTTCAAATACATAACTCAAGAGAAGCATAAAAACTGGAAAGGTAAATTATTAGGCTGTAATGAAGTTAAACTGTTTACCTTCCTACATGGGAAGATGACACTTAAAACTTATAAGAACTTTTATTAGTGGGCAATTAGAAAGAGGGCATAGGTGTGAATTGAATATGGTGGGATGATGTCAAAAAAAATAAAGAGGTGAGAAAGAGCAATGACGTGGGAGAAAAGTAAAGAGAGAGGTAGAATGGAATACATTATCAAACATAAAAGAGGCACAAAGAGCTTTTACCATAGGAAGTAGTGGGGAATGCTTGAACCTTACTCTCATTGGAATTGGCTCAAAAAGGGAATGGCATACAAACTCAATTGAATATGTCTACCTTATCCTACAGGAAAGTACCAAACACAACTAAAAAATTGGCATCCTTTCTACTCCCATTCTGTAGTCTCTGGATATCTATTCTTTCAAATTCTATTTAGTTCCTTTAATTGTTTCATATATAAATTATGACGTTGGATAGTATTGTTCATCATAAGTCCTTTAAGAGTTGTCTTGGATCATTTTTTTTAAGTTTAAGAACAAGAACAGAATATCGGGGTGGGGGGGAAACTGGTTTGATATACGGAAAGAGTTGAAAGGAACATCTGTGGAAAAGTATGGTATACTTAAGTGAAATTGAAATAAAGATTAATTAAATAATGAATGATTTTAAAACAAATCATAATGACAATAGCAGTTTGACATATCAAAATCAATGGGTTGCCACTAGAGGTATTCTCAGAGACAGCTTTTTATCTTTGAGTGTTTATATTTTTTTTTATTTTTTTTATTTTTTTATTCTCATTTTGTACAAATGTTTTTTTACATTAATAAAATATTCTTGTTTAAGAGTAAACAAAATAACCCTCCCCCCATGAATATAGACTTACTTGGGCGATAAAGTAAAGGGGAGAGAAAAAATTAAAATTAAAAAAAATAATAGTAATAATTGTAGGTATGGCCAGGTGGCGCAATGGACAAAGCACCAGCCCTGGAGCCACGAGCACCCGAGCCTACATCCAGCCCTGTAGACCCAACAGTCACCCAGCCATATGACATGCAAGCCACCTGATCCCCACTGCCCTGCAAAAACCAAAAAGAAGAAAAAAGAGACCCAAAATAAAATAAAATAGTAATAATAGTAGGGGTGGCTGGGTGGCAGACAGAGAATTGGCTCTTGAGCCAGGAGTACCCGGGTCCAAATCTGGCCTCGGACACCCAAAGATCACCCTGCTATGTGGCCCCAGGCAGGCCACCCAGCCCCATTTGCCCTGCACCCTCCCCCAAATAATAATAATAAAAATTATGCTTCAGTCTTTGTTCCAACACCAACAACTCTGTCATGGGTGGATCGTGTTCTTTATGGTAAGTCCATCACAAAAGTTGCTTCCATATTTTTACACCATTGCCATTGCTGATCGCAACTCCCCCCTTTCTTATTTCTCCACTACCATGTACTCTATTTTCTCTCTCCTTTCACTCTGATTCTGCTGTAGGGTAGCTGAGTGGCACAGCAGAAAAATCCCTGGTCCTGAGCCCCCATACCACCCCTTAGGCCCAGAATCCACCTGGCCCTATGGTCCTGCACAGGCCTTCCAATCCCAGCCCCTTGCGAGAAGTAAAAAAGAAAATGTGTTATATCTGACCACTCTCCCCCCATGGTCCATCCTCTCCTTCTTTATTCACATCCCCAACTCTTCCCCCTACTCCCCCCTCCTTCTTACTCCAGATGCCTATTCCCCATTGAGTATATATGCTGTTTCCTCTCCTAGCCACCTCTGATGAGAGCAAAGGTTCCCTAATTCTCCCTTGCCTCCCCCCTTCCATATCATTGCAATAGCTCATTGTAATAAAAAAATCTTATTACATGAAATATCTTGGCCCATTCCCCCTCTCCTTTTTCTTTCTCCCATTACATTTCCCTTTTTTTCTACTGACTCCATTTTTACACCATATTTTGTCTTCGAATTCAGCTTTCTCCTGTGCTTCAACTATAAAAGCTCCCTCTACCTGCTCTATTAACTGAGAAGGTTCATATGAGTATTATCAGTGTCATTTTTCAATGCAGGAATACATGCAGTTCGTCATCATTAAGTCCCTCATATTTCCCCCCCTCTCCTTCAATCTCCATGCTTCACCTGAGTCCTGTATCTGAAGATCAAACCTTCTGTTCAGCTCTGGCCATTCCAAAAGGAACATTTGAAATTCCCCTGGTTCATTGAAAGTCCATCTTTTTCCCTGGAAGAGGACATTCAGCCTTGCTTGGTAGTTCATTCTCGCCTGCATTCTAAGCTCTTTTGCCATCCGGTATATTATATTCCAAGCCCTATGAGCTTCCAATGTAGATGCTGCTAAGTTCTGTGTGATCCTGAATACAGCTCCATGATATTTGAACTGTGTCCTGGCGCTTGTAATATTTTCTCTTTGACTTGGGAGTTCTGGAACTTGGCTATAATATTCCTAAGGGTTGGTTTTTTGGGATCTCTTTATCTGGGGGATCGGTGGATTCTCTCCATTTCTATTTTGCCCTCTGCTTCTAGAATATCAGGGCAATTTTCCTGTAGTAATTCTTTGAAAATGATGTCAAGGCTCTTTTCCTGATCATGACTTTCATGTATTCCAATAATTTTTAAATTATCTTTCCTAAGTCTGTTTTCCATATCAGTTGTTTTTCTCAATGGGATATTTCACATTTTCTTCTAATTTTTCATTTTTTTGGTTTTGAAGTATTGATTCCTGATTTCTGGTAAATTCATCAATCTTCCTGAATTCTATTCTTTGTCTGAAGGATTTGTTCTCCTCAGAGAGTTTTCTTATCTCTTTTTCCATCTGGCCAATTTTGCTTTTTAAAGCATTCTTCTCCTCCATAACTTTTTGAACTGTTTTATCCATTTGACCTAAGCTGGTTTTTAGCAGTTTTTGGATTTCCTTGACTAGGCCGCTGACTTCATTTTCATGTTTTTCCTGCATCTCTCTCCTTTCTTTTCCCAGTTTTTCTTCCAACTCCCTCATTTGATTTTCAAAGTCTTTTTTGAGCTCTGTCATAGCCTGAGCCCAATTTCTGTTTTTCTTGGAGTCTTTAGATGTAGGAGCTTGTGCTTCCTCATCTTCAGACTGAGTATTTTGATCCTTCTTGGGCTCATTTGCAAAATATTTCTCAATGGTCTTCCTTTTGTTTCTCTGTTTGCTCATTTTCCCAGCCTGGGCCGGGTTTTGGGGTGCTTCCTGAGCTTTTGGGACACTCCCACAAGGGTCTCAGTGTGTGAGGCTCTGTCCTCCCTCCTGGTCTGTGTATGACCCTAAGTGCCCCCCTCTGCCTCGGGGCTGAGGTGGGGGGGCCCTGCTGCTATTCTGGGGGGCCTAGACTGGGATCAGGATCTGAATGTGGTCAGAGCCCCAGAGTCCTGTTCCTGGGGCTGAGGACAGAGCTCAGCAGTCTCTCTCTTTTCACTCCCCTCCCTAGGTTCAATGGGCTCATGCCCTGGGGGCTCCTGCTTACCAGCTCCACCTGCTTCTGTTCCTGGATCCGGGCTGCAGAAATACCATGTTGCTGGCTGTGTGCCCTGAGGCTCTGGCAGAGGTCCCCTGCTGTTCCCCCACTTTGTGCCTGGTGCTCCCCGGGCTTAGGTCAGGAAACTCCCCTGCTGCTGTGAGCCATGGCTCCCAGCGCCCTGGGGCTGCCTCCTGGAGGCTGAAGTTCTTTCACTCTGGAGGGCCACCCCTCTGGCGGGCCGCCCCTCCAACCCCGGGGGAGCAGAGCCTTTCTGCTCTTTTCCAGGTTACCTTGAGTAGGAGAACTGCCTCGCGGGGTCCCTTTGTGGGTTCTGTCTCTCAAAAGTTTAATTAGAGTCCTTAGTTTCTAAGTTTTATCAGAGAGTGCCTAAGACTTGATTTCTTCTTGTCGTCATCTTGGCTCCGCCTCTAGATTATTGTTTTTCTGAGAAGAGTTAAGTAAGATTTATAGTTGATCATCTTACAATGCTGCTGTTAATGTGTAGATGCTCTTCTAGTTCTACTCATTTCACTTTGCATCAGTTCAAGTAAGTTTTTCAGGTTTTTCTGAAAGCATCCAATTCCTCATTTCTTATAACACAAAAGTCTCAAAATCATATACTACAACTTGTTCATCCATTCCTCAGTTTCTAATTCTTTGCCACCAAAAAAGAGATGTTATAAATATTTTTTGGACTTATAGGTCCTTATTCTTTTTGTTTTGTTTTTTAATTTCTCTTTTGGGATAACATATAGTAGTGTTATTGCTAGGTCAAAGGGTATGCATGATGTTATAAGCTTTTGGGAATAGTTCCAAATTGCTTTATATAATGGTTAAATCAGTTCACAGATCCAACAGTGGATTAGTGTCTCCCCCCTTCAACATTAGTCATTTTCATTCTATACTATTAGTCAATCTAATAGTTATGAGGTAGTACCTCAGAATTGTTTTAATTTGTACTTCTCCAATCAGTAGTAATTTAGAGCTTTTTTCCATGGTGTTATAGAAAGCTTTGATTACTTCATCTGAAAACTGTTCATATTTTTGGATCATTTATCAATTTGGGAATGACTCTTATTTTTAAAAAATTGACACATTGCTCTATATATTTGATAGATGAGGCCCTTTTGGACAAACTTGCTTAAAAATTTTTCACAGTTATGATTGCTAATTGTATTTCATTCATTCACTGTTTCCCCCTGTTTATTCTAGTCCCTCTCCTTCCACCATATCCCTCTTCAAAAGTAAAAGTTTTTGCTTCTGACTACCACCCCAATCTGTCTTCCATAATGTGAATACTTACCTGTTTCTTTTTCCTTTTCCCTCCTGCTTTCCTGTAGAATAAGATAGATTCATATATCCCATTGAGTTTGTATGTTATTCCCTTTTTGAGTCAATTGCAGTGAGTAAGGTTCAAGAGTAAAAGTATTAATAATGAGTTAATATCAATACTAATCATGCAGGTACTAAATGGATAAGATCTAAATTCTTAAAGGAAAAGTTAAATGAATTAGAGAAAGAAATAAAAAGTAAAACTAGAATATTGATGTATCAAAATTTATCCCTTTCAGAATCAAATAAAGCTAACTAAAAAAATTGTACTTTTCAGCAAAGTTAAGTTTTCCCATTTATCTCTTTAATTAGATCTATTTTTGCCTTTTCTTTGTCTGAAGTCATGATTGCTACTTACCCCTGCCATTTTTTACTTAACTTGAAGCATAATAGATTCAATTACAAGCCTTATTTTAATTTTGAATGTATCTTTCTATTTCAAGTGTGTTTCTTGTAATCAATATTCAATTGTATTAGTCCCCTTTCCTCTCAGTTCCTTCATGGGTAAGATGTATTTCCTGTATTCTTAACTTTAGTGTATGAATATTCATCTTTCCTTTAACCCGTTCAGTTGAGAATGAGGTTCAAATGACATTGATTTTCCCTACCTCCTTCCTGTTATATGAACTACTTTTTTGTAGACTCCATTTATGGGAGATGATTTCCCTCATTTGTCTTTTTCCCTCTCCCCTGTTTTTTTTTCTCTATTCCATTTGGTGCATGTATATATAATACTGATATTAGTTCATTATCCATTGTACCTTTTAGCAAAAGGTGGTTCTCCTGTTTACCTCTTTTTCCACTGAGATCATCAAAATATAACAGAATCACTCTCCAGGTTCCTTGATAACGATAGAGTTCTGAGTGTCTACATGGCTCTCTTCCCATATGAGAATGTAAGCCATTCTTCTTGTTTATTTCCTTAGGATTGTTCACTTATATTTTCCTTTTTATACTTCTCTTGACTCCTATGCATGTATGTATGTCAAATTTTCTACTCAGTTTCAGTGAGAATGCTTGAAAGACTCTATTTTATGAGAGTTCCATTATTTCCTCCAGTAGGATTATATTCTGCTTTATTGGATAGGTTATTCTTGATTGTAAGCCTAAATTCTTTACCTTTAGGAATATCATATTCTAAGATTTTCACTTAGTGAGCTGCTACATTTCTTTGTGATCCTGACTGGACTCCTTGGTGCTTTAATTCGTTGTTTCCAAATGCTTGTGAATTTTTCTCCCTTTTACCTACGAGCTCTGGATTTTGACTTTACTATTCCTGGAATTTTTCTATTTCAGATTTTCTTTCAGGAGATAACTAGTTTGTTCTTTCAATTTCTACTTTGTCCTTTGGTTCTAAGACATCTTAGAGTTTGGCTCTAAGTTACAGTGTCTCTCCTTATTCTGTTTTCTAGGTTGGTCATGTCCCCCATGAGATCCTTCGTGTTTTCTTTTTTTTTTTCAGGCTTTTAACTTTCTTTTATTATTTATTGATGTCTCATAGAGTCAACAGCTTCCCTTTGACCAATATTAATTTCCAAGGAGTTATTTTCATAAGTAAAATTTTTACCTCTTTTTTCTAAGCTATTAATTCCCTTTCTATATTTCTCTTCCTTAGTTTTGCTTCTTTTTCCATTTCCCCCCCTCTACTGCTTTCTTTTGTTTTTGTAAAATAATTTTAAAACTCTTAAAAAGCTCTTGCTCTAACTCTTCTAGGAATTCTCAGTTGGGTTATATAAAAGTTGAATTTTTCTATGAAGCTTTGTTGAATTTTGGGTATCATTCTGTTCTTTGGGTCTGTGTCTTGAGCTTCTCTTTCATCATTTAGATTTTTATGAAGTTCTTTTGCTTGTTCATTTTTCCACCCTGTTTCGTCCCTTTAACTTTATATTAGTGCTGGACTCTACACGTTTCTGGGGAGAATTTTTTGGCCTGAACTTTTATTCTCTTACCTCTTTCAGCTACTTTCACAGATCAGAAATGAAGAACTGAAAGTTTTCAGTGCTTGCAAAAGTGATCCCTAGGCATTCTTGGGGGGTGAGAACTCTCATGAATGTAAAAAACTATGAATGACTCTAGGTTCCATCCTGAACTTTTATTTTTAAAAATTCTGATCACATTTATTTAACACAGAGAACACCCTACTTCCTATAAAAAGTTGCTGCTTCTATTCTAGAGAGATTAGTATCTTGCATACTCTGCAGTCATCATAGCTGCTGGTGTAGCTGCAGCAACTGCTTCATGAATTATCTTTACCTATGAAAAGCATAAGATACATTCATCATTGTGGGCAAAAATCACCTGACTGAGTCAGCATGATAGAAGGGCAAAGTGGTGGCATTCCCAAAGAGAGTGTGTAGCCCAGAGTTGTTTAGCATACTGAAACTTTTAACATAACTTAATTAGTTATATTAAATTTATGGATTCATACTTATGATAATAAATGATAAAATAAATTAATTAATACACAGTATTGATGCACTTATAACTTACTAATTTTTGAAAGTTTTCCTTACATAGGTATTTCATTTGCGATTTTCTACAATATGGCACAAATCTCCAAATATCCCCATGTAATTATCAGTGGCTAGCCTGGGAATAACCAAATCCCTGAATGTGAAATCCATGAAAAATATGAATATGCAATCCATATGGAAGAATGACTAATCAAAGGATGGAGGTAGGGTTCTAAAAGTTCCTGCTAACCCAGGTTTGGTTCTTTCAGTTTGTCCTTGGTTGGAAGTTTCAACAAACTGCTTTTGGATTCAGCTACTATTAACCCTCTGGGATAATCTGTTGGTTCAAAGCAATTGAAATGTTAATCGCTCTTTGGTCTGGGTGTTTGTACTCTGTCCTGGGAAATTGAGACATATAGCTTTTTTTTTCTTCTGTAATTTGTCCTACTCAGTACACAGTTGGTCCCAATGTCCACTATTGCTTCCTCTGCCCTGCATCTGTAACCCAAAACTGGGTAGTGGTTGACAAAGCTTCCAGATAGTATCTGTTTCTGAATTCATTACTAAATTAAGGATCTTGTGGTATCTCTTTCTTCTCTGATGTTTTGTACCCTGGTGGTCTTTATCAGCCTTCATTCAATCCCTAATACTTTATTTGTTGCAAATAATACTGAATACAACTTTCAAACTGTTTTTGAGTTTAATTGAAAAACAACTTGCCGGGGAGGATAGGTGGCTCAGTGGATAGAGCACCAACCCTGGAGTCAGGGGTACCTGAGTTCAAATCCAACCTCCGACATTTAATAATTACCTAGCTGTTTGGCCTTGGCCAAGCCACTTAACCCCATTTGCCTTGCAAAAAAAACTAAAAAAAAAAGAAAAAAGAAAAGCTACTCTCCATGAACTCCTGCCCAGACCCTATCCTTAATGTCCATCTTATCTATTTCCCTAAGCTACTCCTGACTAGAAAACATGATTCACTATGACTTTCACTTGGTTTTCCTGGTCAGAATTCAGTGTGGTGCATTTTCTAGATTTTTGTTAAGGATATATATGGCAGGCAAACTAGACTCTAACGCTTCCTCTCACTCTGCCATCTTGAATCAGCCCTTCCAAATGTAATTCTCAAAGCTATAACCCTTGTAACATGCAAAAGGTTTTCTATCAACAGCATACAGATATCAATGCTCAAACAATATAACCATTTATAGCATTTTCTGAATGGAGATTTTATTCCCTTTTTGCAAATGCATAGTAATTTTACACTATAGCATTGTTTATATGGAACTGTTTATATAAAACCAAATATGTTCACCTGCCAAATTACTGCTGGGGAAGAAGAGTAAGGTTCTCACTTTCTTC
Source organism: Macrotis lagotis (assembly GCF_037893015.1). Taxonomy (NCBI): domain Eukaryota; kingdom Metazoa; phylum Chordata; class Mammalia; order Peramelemorphia; family Peramelidae; genus Macrotis; species Macrotis lagotis. The sequence continues at coordinate 155,254,215 of NC_133666.1, forward strand.
TGGTTCCCACCAGGGAATGTGGGCATCACCACACTTTTCTTTTTCCTTCCCACTAGGCATGGCCTACTCCCTATTCACTAACTTGGGCTTGACCCCAGGGTTAAGGGAGGAGGAATGTGTGTGTGAGCAATGACGGGAGCAGAACAATGGGGAAGCCAACTGTGATCTAATAGCACATTGTCAATCAGGAAGAAACTGATATTGAATGTGTATCTTGCTTAGGGGAAAAGAAATCCAATTCATACTTTTACCTTTTCCTTCTTCTCCATAACCATTTGAGAAGTTTATCAAATATTGAATCAATAAAATTATCTCTCATATAACTCCAGAGCACCCAGTCAGGGAAAAATACCTGACAGTTTCTCCCAGAGTCCACGTTCTCTGTCCTTTTCTTTTTCTCTTCACGCAATGTTCATCACAGGTCTTCCTTCTGGCTTCCCATTCATTCATAATAATGAAGCACACAAATTAAAAGCTCCTGTGATCAATCAAATCTTTATCTTTAGCAGGCATTCAATACTAATTAAACCAAAGTACAAACAAACTTTAAAGAACAATAAGCTTTGATTTTAACAAAACTTTCCTGGTGGGGAAAAAAAATGAAGGAGTTTCAAGCAAATATCACTCTTTGCATCAGAATTCTTGATGGGGAAAATTCAGTAACTACCAGACATGCCTCTGACCAACCTTGACCTCAGGTTGTTTTATTGTGCGGTAGCACATGGCAATGTAGAGGAAACCATAGTGGAGCTGCAGTGGTAAGAAAGTAATTCATATGCTTTGCTTGAAATCTTCCATTTTCCTAGTTCCCATCTTCTCTGTTTCTCTCTAATTCTATCTCTATTTCTGTGTGTGTGTGTGTGTCTGTCTCACCCACTCTAGAATTGTGCACTCTGTCTCCACTCTCCTCTGATCTTGTATATCTCCTTGTATATCTCCTCAACTCTCCTCCCAGGAGAAAGTCAAAGCAATTTGTCCTTTTAAAGTTCCTTGTCTACCAGAGGCTTAAATAGTTCTATACAAAGACTTTACATGATGCCAAAAGAGTGGTCTTGTCAAAAATGATCTTTACATGGTCTCCAACGCCCTCTCTTAACATAATGAATATATATATATATATATATATATATGAATTTTTAGCAATTTTATACATTCTTGTAAGATGGACGTGTTTCCATATTAGTCTCAAAAAGCAGAACAGATTCAAAAAAAATAAAAATTAAGTAGAATCTACCCTCAAGGAACTTACATTTTAGTGGGAAAAACATGTATCCAAACAAATACCAACAATGAAATTGTATTCCTGGGGGATAAGGAGAGCACAAACACTGGAGAATATCAGGGAAGGCCTTTTATAGAAGCTGACATGAGTTGAATTTAGAAGAGAGCTAGAAAAATATTAATAGAAGATATTTCATATGAACACCATAGAAAAAAATATTTCCCGATTCATGGATTTTGCAGAGTTGTTAGTAAAATAAAGTAATTGTAAAAATAAATACTTATTTACTACTACTACTACTAATATTACATAATAATAACTTAGTTATTTTTTTTTCATTTTACTGTCCCCAGAGCTTTCTTTTCTCAAGTATCACAATCTACTTCTCTCTGGATGCAGGAAATGGTATTCATTGTCAGTCTTAGGGAGTTTCCCTGAAATGTCCAGAGGTTAAGTGACTTGTCGAAGGTCATGCTTCATAAATGTTGAAGTTCAATTTGAATCCTCAAAATTCAGGACTTTTGTGCTCTGCTACACTCAGTCTTGCTGCCATTAAAGTAAAGCCTCAATATAAAGTACCAATAGAGGATTAATGGTTTAACGATTGTACAATAGTTTAATGGTTGTACAAGGGGGTGGTGGTGGTGATTCCTTAACCCAAAAGAATTACTGTCTAAAGTGGATTTAAAGCATCAACTGATGGGAGACATTTTTTCCCCATCAGGATGGTTGGTGTATGGTGAGAAAGGGGATTTGAAGTGACAAGAACAGGGGTGTGCTAGAGTGAGTTTCAGCACCTTTATGAGAGCCAATTTTTAAATTTTCAACATGAGCATTTACACCTCAAGAAGTAGGCAAATGATTCAAATAAAGGGCTTAATTAGTTGCTTGATTAGTTGTCTAGAGGTAAAGAAGTGAAAAAGAAAATGTAAATTTTGAAGTGAACCTTTTTTTGGTTGAAAGTCTATTGTTAGGGGCAGCTAGGTGGCGTAGTGGATAAAGCATTGGCCTTGGAGTCAGGAGTACCTGGGTTCAAATCCGGTCTCAGACACTTAATAATTTCCTAGCTGTGTGGCCTTGGGCAAGCCACTTAACCCCATTTGCCTCGCAAAAACCTAAAAAAAAAAAGAAAGTCTATTGTTATATATTTGCAAAATTGCAGTATTTAGTACTATTTCACCTGTTCCAGTCCCATGTCAACTGCCTCCTCTACCTTGAAGAGAAATTCTGCTGTGGGAACAGAATCCAGTACCATCATAAGGAGTTAATCCTTCTGGTATAAAAACTAGAACTGAAAATAAGGTGAGGCCCAGGAGTGTGTGGATAAAATTTTAACAACCAGCTCTCAGAAAACTAGAGACACACTTTGAAATTTAATCTGCATTATTAACATTTTCTCTGTCAATAGAAAATCAACAAAACAAATCAAGCCTTGATTTGTGGTGTTTGCTGACTTCCAAGATATAAACGCTCATATCAGAAGTCTCATTCTGGCTCCTAGTTTCAACACATCCCAGGAGGATCCTCCAGAAAGAATAGACCAGTAGCTCTGTATCTATGGATATTGCTTAGATCTGCATCATGAAGATGACAGATGAGATTTAGAGGTTAAATCCTTAACAGATGTTAAAAAATCTTGTCATTCTTTTGTATGATTTGTGGCTACTAATTATTCATTTTTGTAATGAAAAGCATTTTCTTTAAAGTCCATTATATTTCACCGGACCAGATGAATTTATGAGAAAAGTAAACTTCTTAGTGGTAATTACTTTCAGAAGATTTGTAACTAAAATGGGTTTCTGACTTTCAGCAATTTTCAGAGCTGGTGATGAATGTTAGCATTTTTCCTTTGATTTTTATTTTTGTTTGAAAATGCCATTCTACTAATGAGGAAAGAGGGGATTAAAGCATAAACACCTTTATCCATATAAAATTATAAATGTGTGCCTACAAATATATGTATATATACATATTACAAATATATATATATATATATATATATATATATATATGTATGTATGTATGTATAGGGGGATGTTCAAGGAGAATTAGACCTCTGTTGTGAGGGCTTGCTGAATCTTTGTCTACCTGGTACTCAACTCTCATCTGTGACTCCAAGAACCTGTAGCATGCTCAGTAGCCACCCCTGTTAAAAAACAAAACAAAAACCCATCTCAGCAGATGGACCCAGGTTGAGGGTAATCAATAAGCCTCCTCAAACATATGAAAACTACCCCCCCCTTACCCCTTTCCCCATAATGGGCATATGAGAACAATTTGTTAGAACAGGTGGCTGAAGTAGGCACTGTGCAATGATGAGAGCTTAGTCAGACATGGAAGACATCAAGGTGATGTATTCTGAGCCATCTCTGGTCATCTTAACTTCTGTCTTGCTCCTGGGCTTTAATGACCGGAAGAGAGAGTGAGAATGCACTTGCTGCAAGTCTGCTTCATTTTGGTTCAAGCATGAACCAAGACATCAACCCATGATCCCACCTCTTCAAATATGAAGGACAAACAACATAATATACATATATAAATATAGTAATAATAATTAATAATTATTTATTTATTATTAATAATAATTAACCTTAAAGATCATGCTAGTTTTAAAAAAATTTATTTAAAATTTTGAGTTCTAATATATATATATAAATATATATTGCTATATAATACATACATATTATATATATGTACAAAAATGTACGTATTACATATATTTTTTCCTTACTGGAACAGTGATAAAATTGTTCTAAAACATGAAAAATTCCTTAACTTTCCAAAAATGCATAACGTAGTGTGTGCTCACTCCAAGTCTCACTCTTTTTCTATTAATACTCTTCCTCAGTCAGTGTCCTGCAACTGTAAGTCTGTGGCATGCATTACTGAAATATTGGCACAGGCTCTTTATTGAAGCATTATTTTTCTTACTTTCAGGATTGACATTAAAGTACTGAGTCAAGGGGAATCATAAATTATAAATATATATATGTTTATTTTTAAATCTACTTATCTTAGTTCCTTAGAGTGGATCATGTCAGATTGAGAAAAGGCCTATCTGAAAATCAAAATTATTTGTACCACAGAACACATTTGGCTCTTGAAAACCATTCAAAATGTCTCTTTGATTTCTCTTTTCAAAGTAGTAAGACTCAAACTGAAAAGTAGTTCAGATGAAAACCCCTTTCTGGTATGCTTAGAATGCAGGCAGTAGTTTTTTTATTTGAATCCCTAATCCACTGCCCTAGAAAGAGGAATTAAATCATATAGTTCCTCAGATTTCTAATCATTTTGCTTGCATCTTAATACTTATTGTGTCTTATTTTGTGCTAGCTATTGGTGTCCTCTAGTATGGGGGTTGGGGTAAGGTAAGAATTTAACTCAAAGTCAGGGCTAGAATTTATGAGATGAATGACCCAGAGCAAATCATCTCACCTCTATGTACCGCAGTTAATTCATTTGTAAAATAGGAACAATACCACTTATACCACCTACCTCACAAGGTAATTGTAAAGAACTAATTGGTATGTCTTAATGTATTGGATAAATATCAGTAATTATTTTAAATCTACCATTAAAGGATCAAGGACCTTGTTTCAGTCATCTTTGTAGCTTCTTTAGCATTCAGCATAGTCCTTTGGCTAAGGTGCTTCCGTATTGAATTGAATAATTCTGCTATCTTTTCTTCCACATCTTTCCCACATTTCCAGTCACTTTTTATAACAAAGGGATAGTGGTACTAAATGCCTCTTTAAAAAAAAGGAAATAATGATTCATTAATTAGGAGTTGCTGGAAGCAACAAGCCAAACCTGAGGGATTTCCACTTGAGTGGGGTCCTCAGTTTTAACTTACACTGCTATGTTACTAAATTATAACTACAAATGGAATTGACTTGAAATTTTTTTGCAGCAAATTTGTGTCATGGAACTTCAAAAAGCAAGGCAGACTTGCTTGGGGTGAGATACATATAGAAGTTGGCTTTTTCTACTCTTGGTTGTGGAATCATGAAAACCAGAGCTGAAAGGGACCTTCAAGATCATGCTAGTTTTAAAAAACCTTTTTATTTAAAATTTTGAGTTCTAAATTCCATCTTTTTCTTCCTCCTTTATTTCACCCCTTCCTGAGACAGTGAGCAATCAGATATTGGTTGTAGACATACAATTATGTATAACTTCCAAAAAGACTCAAATAGAAGAAAAAAATGAAAGTGGAAAAATAGCATGCTTCAGTCTGAATTCAAACAGTATTAGTTCTTTCTTTGGAGGTGGACAGTATGCTTCAACCATAGTCCTTTGGTATTGTCTTGGATCATTGTATGGTTGAGAATAGCTAAGTCATTCATACTTCTTTATCAAACATTATTGCTGTTACTGTGTAAAATGTTCTTCTGGTTCTGTTCATTTCACTATGCATCAGTTCATGGAACTATTTCCAGATTTTTCTGAAATCATCCTGTTTGTCACTTTGTATAGCACAATAATATTTCATTACAATCATATACCATAACTTGTTCAGCCATTTCCGATGGACTTCCCCTCAATTTCTAATTCTTAACAATCACAAAAAGAACTGCTATAATTTTTTTACAAATACTCCTTTTCTGGGGCAGGTAGGTGGCACAATGGATAGAGCACCAGACTTGGAGTGAGGGGAACCTGAGTTCAAATCCTATCTCAGACACTTAATAATTGCTTAGCTGTGCCACCTTGGCCAAGTCACTTAACTCCTTTGACTTAAATAAAAATATTTAAAATAAAAAAACCAAATAGTCCTTTTTTTTTTCTTTTTGGGGGGGGGATGTCTTTGGGATACAGACCAACTAGTGGTATTACTGGATCAAAGAGTATACACAATTTTATAGCCCTTTCAGCATAGTTCCAAATTCCTCTCCAGAATGATTGCATCACTTCACAACTCCTCCAACAATGCATTAATGTCCCAGTTTCCTCATATCCCCTCCAACAATTAACATTTTCCTTTTCTGTCATATTAGCCAAACTGAGAGGTGTGAGATAGTACTTCAGAGTTGTTTTGCATTTCTCTAATCAATAGTGATAGACAGCATTTTGTCCATATGACTATAGATAACTTTGATTGCTTTGTCTGAAAACATATCCTTTGATCATTTACTAATTAAGTAATGACTAATATTTTTATTTGACTCAGTTCTCTATATATTTAAAAATGAAACGCTTATAAGAGCTACTTGTTGCTATTTTCTCCAATTTTCTGTTTTCCTTATTATTTTGGTTGCATTGGGTTTATTTATGCATGAACTTTTAAATTTTATTTAATCAAAATAATTTATTTTACATTTTGTATTGTTTTCTATAGCTTCTTCTGTCCTAAATTCTTCCCTTATCCATAAATCACACAGATAAACTATTCCATTGTCTTTTAATTTATGTGTAAATCAAATATCCATTATGACCTTATCTTGGTATATAATGTGAGATATTGCCCTTCACTTAGTTTCTGACATCCTCTGTTCCAGTTTTCCCAGTCTAATAAGAGTTTTTGTTCCAAAAGTTTAGATCTTGGAATTTATGGTATACTAGTTAACTATGGGCATTTACCATAATGTAATTTGAGCCTAATTTTGATGAGAGTAATGTTTAAACTTTGCCCACCACTTCTCCCATCCTTCCCCTTCATTATAAATAGTTCTTTCAAGTCTCTTTCATATGGGATAATTTATCCTATTCAATCTTCTCCCTCCTTCTTCTTCAATTTTCTTTATTTTCTTTTATATTTTTGTATCATCACATGAAAATCTCATTTTATCCACATTTTCTGCCTATATATACTTCTAATTACTTTTATAATTATAAAGTTAATAAGAGTTACAAATATTGGGGCAGCTAAGTGTTGCAGTGGATAAAGAAAGTACTGGCCCTGGAATCAGGAGGACCTGAGTTCAAATAGGGCCTCAGACACCTAGCTGTGTGACCTTGGGCAAGTCACTTAATCCCACTGCCTTAAATAAATAAATAAAAATTTTAAAAAGGAGTTACAAATATTATCTTCCTTTTGAAAAATATAAACAGTTTAGCTTCATTGGATTCCTTATGTTGTCTTTTTTTTGCCTTTGTATGGTTTCCTGTGAGTCTTGTATTTGAAGTTCAATTTTTTTTATTCAGCTCTAGTCTTTAATTAGGAAACCTTGAAGGTCCTCTATTTTGTTAAAAATCCAGGTTTTTCCTCTGAGAGATTATATTCAATTATTACTAAATTGGTGATTCTTGGATGTAATTCTTATTCCTTTGGTTTTTGGCATATCATATTCCAACCCCTCCTGTTTTTTAATGTGGAAGATGTCAAATTCTGTATCTTCACAATATGTTAATTGTTTCTTTTAAGTTTCTTGCAGTACTTTATTCTTTATCTGTGAGTTCTGGTTTGGCTATGATGTTCTGGGTCATTTTCATTTGGGGATTTCTTTCAGGCAGTGATCAGCAGATTCTTTCGATTTCTACTTTGTCCCCCAGCTTTAATATATCAGAACAGTTTTGTTTTATAATTTCTTAAAAGATATTTTTCAGGCTTTTTAAAAAAATCATGACTTTCAGTTAGTCCAATAATTCTTGAAAAATCTTTTCTGGATCTATTTTCTAGGTCAGTACATGTTTTCTTCTATTTTACTTTTTTATTCTTTTGATTTTACTTCATTGTATCTCGATGTCTCATAGAGTCATTAACTGCTTGCTCAATTCTTATTTTTAAGGAATTATTTTCTTTAGTGAAATTTTCCATTTGGACAATTCTATTTTTTAGGGACTTATTTTCTTTCATAAATTTTTGTATATCTTTCCCTGTGTTTTTGATTCTCTTTTTTTTCATGCTTCTCTTTATTACTCTCATTTCTTTTCCCAATTTTTCTTCTACTACTCCAGTTTGTTTTTTTTAACTTCTAACAGGAGTTCTTTTTGAGCCTGAGATCAAATTACATTTTTCTTTGAGGTTTCACATATAACCATTTTGACACTATTGTCCTTTTTCCAAGTTTATGCCTTTATATTCTCTGTAGTAACTTTCTAAAGTTAAATTATTTTATTTTTGTTTAATTTTTGCTAATTTTTTGCCTTTTTTGTGACATAGTGCTTTCATGTGTTGGGCTATGGTCCTGTAGTGTATTAAAGTTTCTACACTGGGGCTCAAGGTAGTTTTTGCTGGGTTTTAGGGCTTAACTGTTTGATTTCAATAGAGGGTTGGCTACCTTTTTGGCTTGTATTGGGGGGATGGGAATCTCTGTTAGCCTCCCCTGGGTGTTGGGTTTAGCAGCTAGCCTGTTCCAGGAAGGGGTCTTTCTGCTTGATTTTTATTCTAACATAGTCTTTCTTGGTGGTGGATCCTAGAGGAGGGATCTTGTTGCTGCACTGCCCCAAGGATGGGGCTTTGCTGCTGGATTGCTATGGAAATAGCAATCCCACCAGCCTAGATGAAAGAGAATTCAAACCATGCAATCTAACTCCAAATCTTGTATCTTTTCTACTACAATTGGTTATTCCACGCCCTCTTTCTATAATTTTCATTTTTTAGACTCTTTTGCTAATTTATTTTTTATATTGCTTCAATAATCTTCTTGTAGAGGTAAACATAATCCCCCCTCCCCCCAACAAAGATAGAGAAACTTCAAGAAAAGTAAAAGGAGAGGGAAATTAAAGTGTGCTTCAGTTTGTATTCAGATGCCATCAGCTCTATCTTTGGGATGGACAGCATTTCCTTTGTCATAAATCCATCAGAGAAATTGCTTCAATATTTTTCCAACAATTGTTACTATTAGCTGTGTTTCTCTTCATACTATTTCTTCCCACCCCCATTTACTCTGTTTTCTCTTTCTCCTTTCACCCTATTCCTCCTCAAACATGTGTGGTATCTGACTATTCTCTCCCACAATGTTTACTTTCTTCCATCATCTACACTCCATCCTCCTTATCCCTTTTCTCTCATCCCTTTCCTCTCCTTTTTTCCTCTTAAGATAGATTTCTATACCTTAATGAGTGTGTGTATTATTTTCTCTCTGAATCACTTCTTTTTTTAATTTAAAGATTTTATTTATTTTGAGCTTTACAATTTCCCCCTAATCTTACTTCCCTCCCCCCACCCCCACAGAAGGCAGTTTGCCAATCTTTACATTGTTTCCATGGTATACATTGATCCAAATTAAATGTGATGAGAAAGAAATCATATCCTTAATGAAGAAACATGAAGTATGAGAGATAGCAAGATCAGACAAGATATCAGATTTTTTCCTAAATTAAAGGTAATAGTCTTTGGTCTTTGTTCAAACTCCACAGTTCTTCACTTGGATACAGATGGCATTCTCCATTGCAGACAACCCCAAATTGTCCCTGATTGTTGCACTGATGGAATGAGTGAATCAAGGTTGATCATCACCCCTATGTTGCTGTTAGGATGTACAGTGTTTTTCTAGTTCTGCTCATCTCACACAGCATCAGTTCATGCAAATCCCTCCAGGCTTCCCTAAATTCCCATCCCTCCTTGTTTCTAATAGAACAATAGTGTTCCATGACATACATATACCACAGTTTGCTAAGCCAACTGAAGGACATTTACTTGATTTCTAATTCTTTGCCACCACAAACAGGGCTGCTATGAATATTTTTGTACAAGTGATGTTTTTACCCTTTTTTCATCATCTCTTCAGGGTATAGACCCAGTAGTGGTATTGCTGGATTAAAGAGCATGCACATTTTTGTTGCCCTTTGGGCGTAGTTCCAAATTTCTCTCCAGAAAGTCTGGATGAGTTCACAGCTCTACCAACAATGTAATAGTGTTCCAGATTTCCCACAACCCTTCCAACAATGATCATTATGCTTTCTGGTCATTTTGGCCAGTCTGAGAGGTGTGAGGTGGTACCTCAGAGATACTTTAATTTGCATTTCTCTAATAAATAGTGATTTAGAGCAATTTTTCATATGACTGTGGATTGCTTTGATCTCCTCATCTGTAAATTGCCTTTTGTATATCCTTTAACCATTTGTCAACTGGGGACTGACTTTTTAAAAAATTTGTCTCTGAGTCATGTCTGATGAGAATAAAGGTTCACCCTTTCCCCCCTCACCTTCCCCCCTTACACTCCATTGCAAAAGTTTTTTTCTTGCCTCTTTTATGTGAAATAACCTAGCCCATTCTATGTCTCTTTTCCCTTTCTCCCACTATATTACTTTCTTGCTCATTAACTCCTTCATATTCAGCTCCCTTCTGTGCCTTGTCTATATATGCTCCTTCTAACTGTCCTAATAAATGAGAAGGTTCATACGCGCTATCAGTATTATCTTCCCATGCAGGAATACACACAGTTCAAAATCACTAAATCCCTAATTATTTGCTCTTCCCATCCACCCTCTCTATACTTCACCTGAGTCCTGTATTTGAAGACCAAACTTTCTGTTTAGCTCTTTTCATTTCAACAGGGAAGTCTGAAAGTTCCCTTTTTTCATTGAATGTCCATCTTCTCCCCTGAAAGAGGATGTTCAGTTTTGCTGGGTAGTTCATTCTCAGTTGCATCTTTTGCCTTCCAGAATATCATATTCCAAGTCCTATGAGCCCTTAATTTAGATGTTGGAAAATCCTGGGTAATTCTTCCTGTAGCTCCATGATATTTGATTTATTTCTTTCTAACTGTTTATAATATTTTCTCCTAGATTTGAGAATTCTGGTATTTGGCTATAATATTCCAGGCAATTTTTATCCTAGGATCTCCTTCAGGATGTGATCTGTGGATTTTCTCAATTTCTGTTTTACTCTCTGCTTCTAGGATATCTGGGCAAAGTTCCTGGAGAATTTCTTGAAAAATGATATCTAGGCTTGATTTTCAGGTAGCCCAATAATTTTTAAATTCTCTTATTGATCTGTTTTCCAGGTCAGTTGTTTTTCCAATGTGATATTTCACATTTTCTTCTAGTTTATCATTCTTTTGGTTTTGTTTTATTGTTTCTTGATTTCTTACAAAGTCACCAGATCCCACCAGCTCCATTCTACATTTGAAATAGTTATTTTATTATCTATCTGCTCAATTCTGCTTTTTAAGGCATTCTTATACTCATTGACTTTTTTGGACCTTCTTCCATTTGACTAAACTGGTTTTTAAGATAGTATTTTCTTCCATTTTTTGTATCTCCTGCACCAAACTGTTGACTTGGTTTTCATGATTTTTCTGCATTGTTCTCATTTCTCTTCCCAATTTTTCTTCTACCTCCCTTACTTAATTTTCAAAATCTTTTTTGAACTCTTCTGTAATCTGAGACCATTTCCTATTTCTCTTGGAGATTTTTGGATATAGAAGCTTTGACTTTGTCATATTGTGAGTGTGTATTTTGATCCTCCATGGGGACCAAAGAAATTGTCCTTGGTCATATTCTTTTTTTATTTTTTTATTTTTATTTTTTTTTAATTTTTATTAAAGATATTATTTGAGTTTTACAGTTGTCCCCCAATCTTGCTTCCCTCCCCCACCCCCACTCCACAGATAGCACTCCGTCAGTCTTTACTTTGTTTCCATGTTGTACCTCGATCCAAATTGAGTGTGATGAGAGAGAAATCATATCCTTAAAGAGAACAGAATTCTCATAGGTAACCAGATCAAACCATAAGACATCTGGGGTTTTTTTTCCAAATTAAAGGGAATAGTCCTTGTACTTTGTTCAAACTCCACAGCTCCTTATCTGGATACAGATGATACTCTCCTTTGCAGACAGCCTAAAATTTTTCCCAATGGTTGTGCTGATGGAATGAGCAAGTCCTTCAAGGTTGAACATCACTCCCATGTTGCTGTTAGGGTGTACAGTGTTTTTCTGGTTCTGCTCATCACAGTCAGCACCAGTTCATGTAAATCCCTCCAAGTTTCCCTGAAATCCCATCCCTCCTGGTTTCTAATAGAAAAATAATGTTCCATGACATACATATACCACAGTTTGCTAAACCATTCCCCAATTGAAGGACATTTACTGGATTTCCAATTCTTTGCCACCACAAACAGGGCTGCTAAAAATATTTTTGTACAAGTAATGTTTTTACCCTTTTTCCTCATCTCTTCAGGGTATAGACCCAGTAGTGGTATTGCTGGGTCAAAGGGTATGCACATTTTTGTTGCCCTTTGGGCATAGTTCCAAATAGCTCTCCAGAAGGGTTGCATGAGTTCACAGCTCCACCAACAGTGTAATAGTGTCCCAGATTTCCCACATCCCTTCCAACAATGATGATTATCCTTCCTGGTCATACTGGCCAATCTGAGAGGTGTGAGGTGGTACCTCAGAGAAGCTTTAATTTGCATTTCTCTAATAATTAATGATTTAGAGCATTTTTTCATATGGCTATGGATTACTTTGATTTCCTCCTCTGTAAATTGCCTTTGCATATCCTTTGACCATTTGTCAATTGGGGAATGGCTTTTTGTTTTAAAAATATGACTCACTTCTCTGTATATTTTAGAAATGAGTCCTTTGTCAGAATCATTAGTTGTAAAGATTGTTTCCCAATTTATTACTTTTCTTTTGATCTTGATTACATTGGTTTTATCTGTGCAAAACCTTTTTAATTTAATGTAATCAAAATCATCTAATTGGTTTTTAGTGATGTTCTCCAACTCTTCCTTAGTCATAAACTGTTCCCCTTTCCATAGATCTGACAGGTAGACTAGTCCTTGATCTTCTAATTTGCTTATAGTATTGTTTTTTATGTCTATGTCCTGTAACCATTTGGATCTTATCTTGGTAAAGGGTGTGAGGTGTTGGTCTAATCTAAGTTTCTTCCATACTAACTTCCAATTATCCCAGCAGTTTTTATCAAAGAGGGAGTTTTTATCCTGGTGGCCTGACTCTAATCCTCTCCTGATTTTACACCTAGTCTATTCCACTGGTCCACCACTCTATTTCTTAGCCAATACCAAACAGTTTTGATGACTGATGCTTTATAATATAATTTTAGATCAGGTAGTGCTAAGCCACCTTCGCTTGCTCTTTTTTTCATTAAGCTCCTGGCAATTCTTGACTTTTTATTTCTCTATATGAATTTACTTACAATTTTTTCTAGCTCATTAAAGTAATTTTTTGGAATTTTGATTGGTAGGGCACTAAACAGATAGTTTAGTTTTGGTAGAATTGTCATTTTTATTATATTAGCTCTACCTATCCATGAGCAGTTGATATTTGCCCAGTTATTTAAATCTGATTTAATTTGTGTGAGAAGTGTTTTATAATTGTTTTCAAAAAGATTCTGAGTCTGTCTTGGCAAATAGACTTCCAAGTATTTTACACTGTCTGAGGTTACTTTGAATGGAATTTCTCTTTCTAGCTCTTCCTGCTGTTTCTTGCTAGTCATAAATAGGAAAGTTGAGGATTTATGGGGGTTTATTTTTTAACCTGCAACTTTGCTAAAATTGCTAATTGTTTCCAGTAGTTTTTAGGATGATTTCTCGGGATTCTCTAGGTAGACCATCATGTCATCTGCGAATAGTGAGAGTTTTGTCTCTTCCTTCCGAATTCTAATTCCTTTGATTTCTTTTTCTTCTCTAATTGCTGATGCTAACATTTCTAATACAATATTGAATAGTAGTGGTGATAATGGGCACCCTTGTTTAACCCCTGATCTTATTGGGAATGCCTCTAGCCTCTCCCCATTGAGTATAATGCTTGTTGATGGTTTCAGATAGATACTGCTAATTATTTTAAGGAACAGTCCATTTATTCCTACACTCTCTAGTGTTTTTAATAGGAATGGATGCTGTATTTTGTCAAAAGCTTTCTCAGCATCTATTGATATGATCATATGGTTTCTGATAGGTTTGTTATTGATATAATTGAGTATACTAACAGTTTTCCTAATATTGAACCAACCCTACATTCCTGGATTAAATCCTACTTGATCATAATGTATTATCCTAGTGATGAGTTGTTGTAGTTGTTTGGCTAAGATTTTATTTAGGATTTTTGCATCTATATTCATCAGGGAAATAGGTCTATAATTTTCTTTCTCTGTTTTAACTCTTCCTGGTTTAGGTAACAGTACCATATTGGTTTCATAGAAAGAGTTAGGCAGAGTTCCATCTTTCCCTATTTTTCCAAAGAGTTTATATAGGATTGGGACCAATTGTTCCTTAAATGTTTGGTAGAATTCACTTGTGAATCCATCAGGCCCTGGAGATTATTTTTAGGGAGGTTAGTAATGGCTTGTTGAATTTCTTTTTCTGAGATAGGGTTTAGGTATTTAATCTCTTCTTCATTTAACCTGGGCAAATTATATTTTTGTAAATATTCATCCATTTCACTTAGATTATCAAATTTATTGGCATAAAATTGGGCAAAATAATTTCAAATTATTACTTTATTCCTCCTCATTGGTGGTGAGTTCACCTTTTTCATTTCTGATAATAGCAATTTGGTTTTCTTCTTTCTTTTTTTTAATCAAATTGACCAGAGGTTTATCAATTTTATTGGTTTTTTCATAATACCAACTTTTGGTTTTATTTATTAATTCAATAGTTTTTTTGCTTTCAATTTTATTAATTTCTCCTTTAATTTTTAAAATTTCTAATTTGGTATTTGATTGAGGATTTTTGATTTGTTCTTTCTCTAATTTTTTAGTTGCATGTTTAGTTCATTGATTTCCTCTTTCTCCAATTTATTCATATAAGCATTTAGAGCTATAATATATCCCCTGAGAGTTGCTTTGAATGAATCCCATAGGTTTTGGTATGTTGTTTCATTATTATCATTATCTAGGATAAAATGGTTAATTCTTTCTATAATTTGTTTTTTGGTCCACTCATTTTTTAAGATGAGGTTATTCAGTTTCCAATTTGCTCTGGGTCTATATCTCCTTGGCCCAGTATTGCATATGACTTTTATTGCATTGTGATCTGAGAAAGATGTATTCACTATTTCTGCCTTTCTGTAGTTGATCATTAGGTTTTTATGTCCTAGTACATGGTCAATTTTTGTATAAGTTCCATGTACTGCAGAGAAAAAGGTATATTCCTTCCTATCCCCCTTCAGTTTCCTCCATAAGTCTACCATATCTAATTTTTCTAACAATCTATTTACCTCTCTAATTTCTTTCTTGTTTATTTTATGATTTGATTTATCTAGATCTGATAGCGGGAGGTTGAGGTCTCCTACTAGTAGAATTTTGCTGTCTATGTCTTCCTGTAATTCTTTCAGCTTCTCCTCTAGGAATTTGGGTGATGTCCCACTGGGTGCATATATATTCAATATTGAAATGACTTTATTGTCTATGGTATCTTTTAGGAGGATAAACTTTCCTTCCTTATCTCTTTTAATGCTATCTATTTTTGCTGCTGCTTTGTCTGAGATAAGGATTGCTACCCCTGCTTTTTTTACTTCAGCTGAAGCAAAATATATTTTGCTCCAACCTTTTACCTTTCCTCTATGTGTATCTCTCTGCTTCAAATGAGTTTCTTGTGAGCAGCATATTGTAGGATTCTTGTTTTTAATCCACTCTGCTATTTGCTTATGTTTTAAGGGAGAGTTCATCCCATTCACATTCAAGGTTATGATTACTAATTCTTCATTGCCCTCTGTGCTATCTTCCCTCTGTTTGTATTTTCCCCCTTCGTCCCCCTTTTATCCATATTCCCCAGTATTTTGTTTTTGAATACCACCCCCTTCAGTGTGTTTGCCCTCCTATATCGCTCCTTCCCCTTTCTTTCCCTTTTTCCTGTTCCCTTCCCTTCCTTTTGTTATTTCCCCTTATTTCCTCCACTCCCCTTCCCTTTCTCTGTCCCCCTCCCCTTTTCCCCTTTTACTTCTTGAAGGGTTAGATGTTTTATAAGTTAACTGAGTATGTGTAGGTTGACTTTAAGCCAAGTCTGATGAGAAGAAGATTCAGGTGTTTCTCCTCTACTCCCTTTTTCCCCTCTATTACCATAGGGTTTTTGTACCTCTTAGTGTAATGAGATTTGTCCCATTCAATCCCCTCCCTCCTCCCGTCTCTTTCCTGTCCCCCTTTTTAGGGAGGTAGTGTATTTTTTTTAGATCATTCTATCTAAGTCATAGAAAATTCTGAGTGTCTGTCCCTCCTAGTTCAGTATATTCTGTTGAATAGGAGTCAAAATTCCTGAGAGTTATTAGATTCTTTCTCCCTAGTGGAGTTAAAGCCAGTTACATCCCATTAGATATCAGTCTCATGGATAGGTCATGGATGTCCATCATTTCTGGCTAGGTATATTCTCTCTGTTAGAGTTACATTTCTCAGGATTTATGAGAGTCTCTACCCCGCCCTCCCCCCCCCCCCCCCCCGCCCCATGCTGGGATATAGCCAGTTTCAACTTGCTGGATTGCATTTTTTTCCCTTTTACCGCCCCCCCCACCATTTTTTTACCTTTTCATGTGTCTCTTGAACCTCCTATTTGATATCCAAATTTTCCATTTAGCTCTGGTCTTTTCATCAGAAATTTTTGGAATTCTTCCATTTCATTAAATGTCCATCTTTTTCCCTGGAAGAGAAGGCTCAGCTTTGCAGGAAAGTAGATTCTTGGCTGCATTCCAAGCTCCCGTGCTCTTCAAAATATCTCGTTCCAGGCCCTTCGATCCCTTAAAGTTGATGCAGCCAGGTCCTGTGTGATCCTTACTGTGGCTCCTTGATATTTAAATTGCTTCTTTCTGGCTGCTTGCAGGATTTTCTCTTTTATCTGATAGTTCTGCAGTTTGGCCACAACATTCCTTGGTGTTTTCATTTTAGGATCTTTTTCTGGTGGGGATCGATGTACTCTTTCAATAACTACTTTCCCCTCCGATTCCATGATATCAGGGCAGTTTTCCATCACTAGATCCTGTAATATTAAGTCCAGGCTTTTTTTCTCTTCAATGTTTTCAGGAAGTCCTATAATTTTCAAGTTTCCCCTCCTCGATCTATTCTCGAGGTCAGTGGTTTTGTTGATGAGGTATTTCACATTTGCTTCTATTTTTTCTATTTTTTGATTTTGTTTAACTGACTCTTGCTGTCTCATGGAGTCATTAGTTTCTGTAGACTCCATTATTTTTTGGGGGGAGGAGTTTTCTTCATTAACCTTTTCCAATTGGTCAATTCTACTTTTGAAAGGGCTTTCCATTTGACCAATTGAGGTTTTGAGAGAATTAATTTCTTTTTGCATTTGCTCATTTGAGGATTTGAGAGAATTATTCTTATTTTGTAATTGTCCAATTGATGATCTGAGAGATTTATTCTCCTTTTGTGTTTGTCCAATTCTGCATTCTAAGGTTTTGTTTCCTTGTTGCAAGGTATTAATTGTGTCTCCCAAATTTTCCAGTTGATTTTTAAACTCCTTCCTTATTTCTTCAAGGAAGTCTTTCTGTGCTGAAGACCAGATTGTATTCTCCTCAGATGTTCCAGGTCTCTCTGGGTTGGGGTCTTTCCCTTCCAGGAATTTTTCTATGGATCCACCTTTCGGCTGACCCTTCTTCATTATGCTAAGACATTGAGTTGGGTGGGGCTGGTTCACCTGGGCTTGGGATCTCTAAAGGCTTTACTGAGTGCAGTTTCTCTGGCTGGCCAGTAGGAGGTGCTGGTTGCCCTCTCCGGAGTGTCTGTGACCTTGGTTGAGAGGTCTTCTCCCTTTGCTTGAGGGAGGGAATTGGAGCCATTGAATTCTTTTGCCTTCAATCAATGGTGGGCTTTACCCTGGCCTGAGGTGCTTCCTAAGCTGGGCTGGTTCTTTTGCTCCTACACCTGGGCCTGAGGCAGAAGTAATTTGCATTTGTTTGGGAGGAGGCCTCAGTGCAATGGAGGCGTGGACTCAGAGTTTCTCAGACCCCAGGAGCCCAGGGACATCTTCCGCAGCTCTCCTGCACCAGACCTCTCCCGGCAGCCCCTTCCCCAAGCTCCAGGTGGACAGCACCAACACCAGCGCCTCTGCTTCCCCGCGGACCCAAGCCCCCTTCGCCCCATGGCTGATCCAGCAGGTCCTGCTCTTGGGCCCTCAGACTCCCGGTTCTGATTCTGCTGTTGATCTGGCTGATCCTGGGCTCAGACTCACCTGCTGGTACTCAGCCAAGGCTGCTGTGGGAGACAAATCCTGAGGTAGATTTTCCTCTCCTGGCTTTTCTTTCTGGGTTTCCTGGTTCGGATTTCTTTTAAGAAGTTTTTTTTATGTGATAGATGGGGAAGAGATCAGGAGACTTTAGAACTGTGCCTGTCTTCTCTCCGCCATCTTGGCCAGAAGTTGGTCATATTCTTTTGCCTACATTGTTTGTTCATTTACCCAGCCTATGTTGTGATTTTTAACTCTTTGTTAAGGTGCAACTCTGCTTCCAGGATGGAGTGTGCCCTGTACCAAGCTTTGAGGGGTTTTGTAGCTATTTCCAGGGATGAGAGGTCCTGACTGCTCTCCTGGACTGTGCTCTGGTCTGTGGATGAACACAAGTACTCCACTGTACCCTTGAACTGCAAGGAGAGTCCCTATTCTACTATGGCAGTAAAGGTCACCTTTCTGAACCTGGGACCAGAGTATGGGCAAAGCAACAGAGGCCTGCCTCAGAGATAGCAGAGAGATTTCTTCAGTCTCTACTTACTGCTTGTGATCTGAGTGCTCTGGAATCAGCTGCTGGGTAGCACCACAGGCCTGCTTCCTTTTCCAGGGCCAGGGCTTTTCCAAGGCATCCCAGGCACTGTGCTCATTCTGGTGTGGCAGAGTTTTCCCACTGACCTTCCAACTTGTTCTTGGTAATCCCTGGGCTGAGAGGTCTGGAAATTGCTCCCACAGCATGGACCCAGGATCCAGACACCCCATGGGTTGTTCCTAGATGACTGGAGCAATTTGCTCTGGTGCTGCTTGCATGGCCCAGGCTGTACTCCAGCCCTTTCCAACCCCAGTGGAACAGACCTTTTCCTGCAGATCTTCTAGGTTGTCTTGGGCAGGAAAATTGTTTCACTCAGTTTTTCTGTGGGTTCTACCACTCTAGAATTTGGTTAGAGTTATTGTTTAAAGGTATTTAAAGCTATTTGAAGGCATTTGGCATGATCTGGGAGAGAGAGCATCTGGAATTTCCTGTCTTCACTTTACCATCTTGGCTCTACCCCCCCCCCCCACCATCTCTTTTGTTTTTGTCTTTAATCTTCATTTTTGTAGCTATTTTTTAGCTTGCTATGAAAAGGTCCCACTCCACCTATAGAATACTGCTATAACAATCTTGGACACAACTTCATAAAATTATGATGCATAAACTTCATTATAAAAACATAATAGACACAAAAATCTAAAAGAACTCTTACATAGTTGTGTTATTACTAAATTCTCCCTATACATTATAAATACTTTCAAAATCACATCATGTTCATAGTTAGGAGGTTTATTTTTTTTAATAACAGATAATGAAATCAGCTCATTGTACCATAAAAAATGTTTTATGTTGATGGTACTTCTCATATGATGTTTCACAGTTGGTTATCAAGTAAAAGAATACATATGCTCTGTACTTCTACCTGCCTACCATGGGAAGGATTTGGACAGTGGAAGTGACATGATGAAGAAGCAGACAGCCTAGCCAAGGGAAAATGACTCCTTGCTGGTTCTGGCTACCTGTGCCCCTGACCCAGATCCAGGTGATGAGTTAGCTGTAGTGAGAGGTCAGAGATCACTGCAAGTAATCAGACCATTGAGTCAAAGTGATGTCAATTTTCATGAATTCTAACTAAGGCCCTGACTCCAGAATTGCTGTGTCTATGATTGATTCTAGATGAAAGTTAGTGGAGCAATTGCCTCCAAAAACTTCATGACAAAGAAACTCTAGAGAGTCAGAGTCACTAGTTACAATCTAAATTACTTTGTTTTATGTGTTTGATAAGTACAGAGTACTTGAAGCTCTAAGAAACCACTTTAGTAGGATTATTTACATGCCCAGTCTAAAAGAACAATCTTTTCCCAGAGAGATGGATGAAATAAGAATAAGAAAAAACAGTTTATGAAGTATATTATGTGTGCTTAATGTCTATCTTTAATGTCTAATGCCACACCCTACTCCTATACCTCCCTTCATCATATCCCTCTATTTATCAAGAAAAGCTTGTGCTCATCTAAGGTTTACATCTATTAATGTCAAGAATGTCCTGGTGGCTAGTCAATCTTTCATAAAAATAGAAAGACTGCATTTGTACAACACGATTGTGTTGTCCAACTTCTCCCAAGCAAAAAATCTTCTAATGTCAATGTGGCAGAGTCTAGAACAGTCATCTGCTCACTGTCTCAAGGAAGCAGAATCATTGTCCTTTTCCTTGCTTCCCAATGAAAACAGAAAAGAGTCTCAAAAGAAGTGATGTGACACAAACTTAGAAATTTCCTCATCTATTTGGAAAAATGGCAATTATTCCCCAAAAGGAAGTTATGAAGATTCAACAGGCAAGGAAAATTTCACAAAGTTTGCCAAATATTACTGTTTATTTGAATCACCTTCTCTAACCCAATGGTAAACCATAGACAAAGAAACTGTTTTCCTGTTTTAGAAGGAAATATGCTTGTTTTCCTCTTTGACCATGTAGAACTCTCTCCAAAGGGAATTGGAACGCGGGGTCAACCAGAAGTTACTCTCTTCTCTCAATAGAGAAATCAAACCAACTTAGCTTGTGATTGCAGATTAGTTCTAAGTCTAAGGGAGCAAGAACATGTTACCTTCTCCCTTTCCCATGACCTTTACACCCATTTCTCTGAACCCACATTCACAGAGCAAGTTTAATCACTACAAAGGAAAGGAAAAAGAAAAGGTAAATGAATTTTCTCAAAGAACTCTTTTCACAGTCCTAGAACACATGGGATTTTCCACAGAGGGATTAGAGATACCAGAAATACTCAAAAGTCATTCCCCTCATCATCTGCTGAGAAATCAACTGCCCTGGCTGAAAACTCTACCATAGTTTGCTCAGTACATAAGGCCATGTAATCAAAGTCTGAGCAAAATTTTCTAAGAATTTCTTTTTACATAGGACATACTAAAATTTCTCTAGGAGTTCTAGTACCAAAGGTGATCTCTTTGGGACCCTGAGGCCATTAGAATTCCTGATGAATTTGCTCTTGGCTCTTATTCCAAAGGACATCCAAAATTGCTTCCAATATAGACCCCTGGTTTGTTAAATAGGACTCCAAACTTACAGCACAGGGCAAATAGACTCAGTTACAGAAAAAAATAGCAAAACAATGTTAATTAAATCCAGAAGATGGGAAAGGCTCTCAATAAAAGGAACTAAACACTAAGTTTTGATCATGTAGGCTTTCTCAGCACACTTTACCCTATAGATTTGCAAGACACAAGGATGTCACAATAAAACAAAGTAGTTCATATTTGTTTAAATGCAAAAATATTAACATTTCTCAACTAGCATTTTAATGATACAACCTTGATATTTCTCAAATTACTTAATATCAATATCTATATAAGATTCAGCAAGAATCAGTATTTAACCAGCCAACAAATTGAACTCAACAAATACAAAACCTTGCAAAATTATCTTAAATGTCATTAAGTGAGGGAACACACACACACAGGAAAACCCAACTATTTACAATCCATTGAGGGGGTAATTTTCTCTTAAATCCCACAAACTAGGGTATCCAAAAATGAAAGTCCTAAGTAAAGAATCTCTCCAGAGTCCCTACAAATGTGAAGATCAATTTTATACTTTGAATGAGGTCTCAGAGTGCTTCCACATAGAAATTGTTTGTCTCATTCTCTCAGAGCCAGGCTGCTATATCTATCTATCTATCTATCTATCTATCTATCTATCTATCTATATATATATATATATTTGCCTCTTAAGGGTTCTAGGGTATGCTGAAGTGTTGGAACCTTTTTTTTCTCCACTAGTCAGCAATTAGGAATATAACCTAGCATTTATATTATACTGCAAAATGTGCCAAGTATTATATATATATATATATATATATATATATATATATATATATATATAATCTCATTTAAGTCTCAACAAACAACCCATTTTATAGATGCAGAAAGGACAAGAGAGATTAAGTGACTTGTCCAGGGTAACACAGGTAAATAATTATGTGAGGTTGAATTTGAATTCAGGTTTTCTTGCTTCCAAGTCCAAAATTCTTATTCACTTTGCCACCTAGATGCCTCTAGGTTGAATCTCTACTGTCAATATTCTCCCATTGTGAGGAACCAGTGAACAGCACCCCAGTTTCATTTAACTATTTAACATCAATTAGCTTTTATAATGGGATATTTTGGTGCACCTAGGTGGTACAATGGATCGAATATTGGTCCTGGAGTCATCTTCCTGAGTTCAAATCTGGCCTCAGATACTAACTACTTGTGTGATACTGTACAAGTCATTTAATTCTGTTTGTCTCATCTGTAAAATGTTTCCTCATCTGTTAAATGAAATGAAGAAAGAAATGACAAACTGCTCCAGTAATTTTTCTTTGCCGAGAAATCACAAAGTCATGAAGAGTTGGACACAAATGAAAAATGACTGAACAACAATAACAGATAAAGATACTTACTTCCAAATTATTGCAAGAGCAAGTACATAAACACCCCCCCCAATACCTTAGAAGAATACCCTTTTCTATACCATTTTGTACTCTGCTGGAGAAGACATGGTTTTACCAAGTTCACATCCAAATATATGTGCCTCATTTACTGCAGGGGTGAAGCCCCAAAGGTCATTCTCAAAGGTCATTCCTTATTTCTTAAAGCATCTATGCAAAATTTAGCCTGGAATTCTGGGGTGACAGAACATTCTTTTGACATTTTGAACCTCACAAAACTTCATTTCATTAAGAAAGAACAAATTCAGAAGTCAAGAACTGAAGTCCCTTTATCAACACCAAAAACTTCTCCCTTTATAGCATGATCTGTCTCTGGACCTCGGAAGTTAAGGAATTACAAAACCAGTGTATAGCTGAGATGAGTTAAAAAGCCAAAGCAAAAGTCAGTCTTAGTTCATGACTTCATAAACAATTAAAGAGCCTCTCACTTCTCAGAACTAGGTACACCAGATCTATGCATGACAACAGGTCATTAATCATTCTTTAAGTCTGCCCATTCAAACAATTTTTAATCCAAGTAATTATGCTATTGTCAAACTCACATCTCACTTTCTTTTCTAAACACATGACATGAATGACTCTTTAAAATGCTTGGTTAAAATCTCAATTAACTGGATGTACCCTAACAGTAGCACCAGGCGAGACTTCCAGGGTGGAGCCAAGATGGCAGCTTGAAGTTAATATGCTCCTGGAGCTTTTCCCTACCAAAGTTAAGTGAATCCTCTCCACTGACATTCAAGCCATAGATTCCACCAAGAAAAAGAGAAGATTCAAAGAAGTTTTCAATGGTAGACATTGTGAAGAATCTTCAGTAAAAGTCTATCTCTTTGGGGTGGGGGGGAAGAGAAGTAAAGCCCAGGAGGTGGGAGAACAGGAAAGCCAGAGGGAGATTTTTAGCCACAGTGCAGTCCAGGTCCCAACAGCTTGACAACAGCAGAGGTCCCAGCAGCTAGACAGCAAGCCAGCAGGGAGGGTTCCAACCCCAAAGTCTGAACCCTAGAACACCAGGGCAAAAGACAGGACTAGGTAGGGAACAAACCACTACTAAGTCAGAACCTGGGCATAAAGGAGGAAACAAACCTCTGCAAAGGCAAGGTCTGGACTACATTGGCAACATCTTGACTAATGACAAACCAAGGATCAGCCCCAGCATAAAAAGCTTGTATCTATACTTCCTATACCCCAGGAGCAGAACTAAAACAACAAAATTGAGCAAAAAAAAAGATAAAAGAGCTCTCACTATAGAAAGCTACTTTACAAACAATGCTATGTCTGAATAAGAAATCAGTGAAAAATCACTCACAGGGTAAGTCTCAATAGAGTCTATGAATTGAATTCAAATTCAAAAGCTAATAGAAGAGTTTAAAAAGAATTTTATAACCAAAGAAGAAAGGAAGAAGAAAAATGAGAGTCATGCAGGAAAATTATGAAAAATTGACCAGAGAATTCAACACTTTTAAAAAAGAAGCAAAAAAAGGTGATTGAAGAAAATAAACCCCTAAAAATAAGAATTGAACAAATAGAAGCTATGAAACTAAGAGACTACAAGATTCCATCAAACAAATAAAAAAACTGAAATAATTGAAGAAAATGTAAAATACCTTTTAAGAAAAACAAATGGCCAGGAAAATAGATCCAGGAGAGATAATCTATGAATTATCTGACTACTAGAAAGTCTAGATTAAAAAAAAAAGCTGGAAAACATCATGCAGGAAAATGTCCAAATTTGCTAAAACAAGAAGACTGTTGTCCATTGAAAGAATGCACACAGAATCCCTCCAGAAAGAGACCCCCCAGGATAAAACTCCAAGGGTTGTTATAGCCCAATTCCAGAACTCTCAAATAAAGGACAGAATACTGCAAACAGAAAAAAGAAACAATGTAAATATGAAGGAAACACAATCAGACTCACACAGGACCAATCAGCCTCAATACACCTGAAATACCATATATTGGAGGGCAAAGGGATTTAGGATTACAACCCAGAATTTACTACCCTGCAAAATTCAGCAAATACTGTCAGAGGAAAAGATGAATGTTCAATGAAATAGAGAACTACCAGAATTCCTTGACATAAAGACCAGAACTGAACAGAGAATTCAACCATCAAATACACAACTCAAGAGTTGCATAAAAAGGTAAATGAAAAGGGGAAGGAAAAAACAAAACAAAATAAATGTTAGTCAAGACCATCAAATTGTATACAACCCTAAAAGGGAAGATATAACACTTCTAATTCTTGAGAACTTTACTTTTCTTAGGATAATTAAAGGATTAGTTATAATTGAAGAGATTGGACTTAAAGGATATGGGTATAGTTGGTTCTTGTCTCTCCATTGAAGGGGTCCAAGATGACATCACTATGTTTGAGACATAAAAGCCCTAATGAAAAGCAGGGGTGTTAACTCCAAACTTAAGTGTCTTATTATATTTTGACCTATTGTGTGACCTAGGGCAAGTAACTTTAATTCTACTATGCTGACAAAGCTTAACACTTACTCTGATGAAGGCATCATAAACTGGGCAATCCTGAATCAGTATCTCCCATAACTTACAATCATTTTTAAAGTTCTCAAGTGAGACCTTCAGACCCTCCCAGTACTTAGCACCCTTTAAGATTCTTGTATTTAAATCAGGGTTTGACTTAATCCTTGTTTCACTTAACAAGGGGTTAAGTACCCAGGGTGGGGAGGAGGGAGGAAAGTGTGAGAGAAAATAAGTCTGGGGGAGGGGTACAAATAGTTCAAAAATGGTTTGGCTTTGGATGATACTTTGGCTCATGAGAATTATGTGTCTGGAAAGTACTTGAAAAAGGGGTAAGGTTAAAAAATAATTATAATTATAATTTGATATAATTTCAGACAATGCTGCTTATTAAGCAATCAAGCAATCAGTCTGTGATGATACTTTGATAACAATTTCAGTTTATCAAGCAATCAAATAATCAAACTGCAGCTGATGACACCTCATTAATAGTACTTGAGTGATAAATAACACCAGGTGAAGAGGCTTAAAGATTTATAATTTTAGAAAGAAAGAAAAGAGAATTCTATTCAATAAATTTGACCCAGAGAGGGAATTCCCATTTGGCTTTAAAAAAATCTATCCTAATCTTCAATGAAGGGCATGGGGGAAGAGAAAGATAAGAGAAGGGACTGATAAAAGGGAAGGTGAAAGTATAATTGAAAATAAACCGAAAGTTAAATTTTAAAAGGAAAGTTAAAGGGAAAAGGCAGTAAAATGTTGGTGAGAAGGAATAAGAGGAAAGGGAAGAGAAAATATCAATGGAGAAAGATAGCATGGAGGGAAATACAAAATTAGTAATCTTAACTGTAAATGTGAATGTGATAAACTGTCCAATAAAACGGAAGCAGATAGCAGAATGGATTAAAAACCAGAATACTACAATATGTTGTTTATAAGAAACATATTTGAAGCAGAGAGATACACACAAGACAAAATATATTATGCCTCAGCTGAAATAAAAAAAAATCAGGGTTAGTGATCCTGATCTCAGATAAAACAAAAGCAAAAATTTACCTCATTAAAAGAAATGAGGAAGAAAACTACATCTTCTTAAAAGGCACCATTGGTAATGAAGTTAGATCATTACTAAACATGTATGCACCTAGTGGTTTAGCATCCAAATTCCTAAAGGAAAAGTTGAGTGATTTACAAGGAGACATGGACAGCAAAACTTTAATAATGGGGGACCTCAACCTTCCTCTCTTAGAGATAGATAAATCTAATCATAAAATAAACAAGAAGAAAGTTAAGGTGAATGAAAACAGATATGATAGACCTCTGGAGAAAACTTGGGATAGAAAAGAATATACCTTTTTCTCAGCAGTACATGGTACCTATACCAAAATTGACCATGTATTAGGGCACAAAAACCTTATGATCAAAGACAGAATGGCAGAAATAATAAGATGCAATAAAAATTACATGTAATAAATGGTCATAGAAAGATAAATAAAAAACTAATTGGAAACTTGATAACTTAATCTTAAATAATGGGTGGATCAAACAGCAAATCATAGAAATAATCAGTAATTATATCCAAGAAAATGATACTAATGAGATATCATACCAAAATTTATGGGATGTAACCAAGGCAGTTTTGAGGGGAAAGTTTATATCTCTAAATGCCTATATGAATAAAGTAGAGAGAGGCAGCTAGGTGGTGCAGTGAAGAGAGAGCACTGGCCCTGGAGTCAGGAGGACCTGAATTCAAATGTGGCCTCAGACACTTAATAATTGCCTAGCTGTGTGACCTAGGGCAAGTAACTTAGCCCATTGCCTTAAATAAATAAAATTTAAATAGAAAACTCACTGTGAATAAAATAGAGAAAGAGGAGATCAGTGAATTGGATATACAACTAAAAAAGCTAGAAAAAGAACAAATTAAAGATCCCTAATTAATATCAAATTAGAATTTCTGAAGATCAAGGGAAAGATTAATAAAATTGAAAGCAAGAAATTACATGTAATAAATAATACTAAATAAATAAATAAAACTGAGTTGGTTTTATGAAAAAGTCAATAAAATAGACAAACCTTTGGTTAATCTGATTAAAAAAAGAAAGATTACCAAATTACCTGTACCAAAAATGAAAAGGGTGAACTAACTACCAATGAGGAGGAAATTAAACAGATAATTTGGAGTTACTTTGCTGAATTGTATGTCAATAAATTGGATAACCTGAAAAAAATGTATGAATATTTATAAAAATACAAACTGTTCAGATTAACAGAAGGGGAAATAAAATACTTAAATAGCCCCATTTCAGAAAACAAAGTTGAAGAAACCATCAATAAACTCCCTAAGAAAAAGTCTCCACATCCAGATGGATTTACAAGTGATTCTATGACACATTTAAGGAACAATTAATTACTATTCTACATAAACTATTTTTTAAAAAATAGGAGAGGGGCAGCTAGGTGGTACAGTGGACAGAGCACTGGCCCTGGATTCAGGAATACCTGAGTTCAAATCTGACCTCAGACACTTAATAATTACCTAGCTGTGTGGCCTTGGGCAAGCCACTTAACCCCATTGCCTTGCAAAAAAATATAGGAGAAAAATGAGTTCTGCCAAATTCCCTTTATGACAACATGGTGCTAAACCAGGAAGAACCAAAATAGACAAAGAAAATTATAGATCAATCTCCCTAATGAATATTGATGTAAAAATCTTAAAGAAAATTTTAGCAATGAAATTACAGCAAGTTATTACAGGATAATACACCATGATCAGATAGGATTTATACCAGGTAGGCAGGGATGATTCAATATTAGGAAAATACTCAACATAATTGAACATATCAATACCAAAGCCAACAGAAATCATATGATTATCTCACAGATGTTGAAAAAGCCTTTGATAAAATACAAATTCATTCCTACTAAAACTACTAGAAAGTTTAAAAATAAATGGAGTTTTCCTTTTTCTAAAACCATCATCAATAAATATTATATTTAATGGGAATAATCTCAGAGCATTTCCAATAAAACCAAAGGTGAAACAAGGATGCCCATTATCACAATATAGTATAAATTCTAGCTTTAGTAATAAGAGAAGAAAAAGAAATTGAAGGAACCAGAATTCACAATGAGGAAGCAAAATTTACACTCTTTACAGATGATATATACCTAGAGAACCTGAGAAAATCATCTAAAATACTCCTTCAAGCAATTAACAAACTCAGCAAAATAGCAGTATATAAAATAAACTCACATAAATCATCAGCATTTCTATATATGAAAAACAAAGCCAAGAGTAAGAAATAGAAAAATAAATTCTATTTAAAATAACTATAGAGGGGCGGCTAGGTGGCGTAGTGGATAAAGCACCGGCCTTGGAGTCAGCAGTACCTGGATTCAAATCCGGTCTCAGGCACTTAATAATTACCTAGCTGTGTGGCCTTGGGCAAGCCACTTAACCCCGTTTGCCTTGCAAAAAACCTAAAACAATAAAATAAAATAAAATAAAATAACTATACACAACATTAAATACTTCGGAATCTACCACCTAAGACAAACCCAGAAATTGTATGAACACAATTATAAAACTTTTCTCTTCCAAATAAAGTCAGATCTTAATAATTGGAAAAATGTCAATTGCTCATAGTTAGGTCAAGCTAATATAATAAAAATGATAATTCCAACCAAATTAAATTACTGCTCAGTGCCATACCCCTCAAACTACCAAATAACTACTTTACTGAGCTAGAAAAAATAGTAACAAAATGAATCTGGAGCAACAAAAGGGCAAGAATAGCAAAGAAACCGATGAAAAAAATGTAAGGGAAGTTGGCCTAGCTCTACCAGATCTAAAACTATACTATAAAGTGGCAGTCATCAAAACTACCTGGTACTGGTTAAGAAATAGAGTAATGGATAATTAGGATAGGTTCAAAAGAAACCACAGTAAATGAATATAGCAATCTGATGCTCGACAAACCCAAAGACATCAGCTTTGGGGATAAGAACTCACTATTTGACAAAAATTGTTGGGAAAACTGGAAAATAGTACGGCAAAAACTAGGCAAAGACCTCCATCTCACACCCATACCAAAATAAAGTCAAAATGGGTAGAAGATTTAGTAATAACAAGAGATACTATAGATAAATTAATAGATCAAGATATTATCTATCAGATCTATGGAAAGGGGACAAATTTATGACCAAAAAAAGAAATCGAATACATTATAAACTGCAAAATGAATGATTTTTTACTATATTAAATTAAAAAGGTTTTGCACTATAAAAATCAATGCTGCCCAAACTGGAAGGAAAGCAGAAAGCTAGAAACAATCTTCACAACCAGAAGATCTGAGAAAAGTGTAATTTCTAAAATATATAGAGAGAATTGCATCAAACTTACAAGATTACAAGTCATTCAACAATTGATAAATGGTCAAAGGATATGAATAGACAATTTTTTTTTAGGTTTTTTACAAGGCAAACGGGGTTAAGTGGTTTGCCCAAGGCCACACAGCTAGGTAATTATTAAGTGTCTGAGACCGGATTTGAACCCAGGTACTCCTGACTCCAAGACCGGTGCTTTATCCACTACCACCTACCCTCCCTGACAATTTTCAATGAAGAAATTAAAGCTATATATATATATATATATATTTAGTCATATGAAAAGGGCTCCAAATCATTATTGATTAGAGAAATGCAAATTAAAATGACTATGAGGTATTACCTCACACCTATCAGATTGGCTAAGATGAGGAAAACGAGAAAATGATCAATGTTGGAGAGGTTGTGGGAGGATTGGGACATTGATGCATTGCTGGTGGAGTTGTGCACAGATTCAACCATTCTGGAAAACAATATGTAAATATGCTTAAAGATCAATAAAATTGTTCATTCTCTTTGACCCAGCAATTAACAATTCTAACCTAAATCCAGAAGAAATCATAAAAAAATGGGGAAAGTCCTACATGTTCCAAAATATTCATAGCAGCTCTTTTTTTGTAGTGGCAAAGAATTGGAAACTGGGGGGATACCCATCAGTTGAGGAATGAATAAACAAGTTATGGTACATGAATAATATGGAATATTATTGTTCTACAAGAACCATAATGGTCACACTCTAGAGAAGCATGGAATGGGTTATAGGATCTGAAGCTGAGTGAAGGGAGCAGAACAAAGAGAACAATGTATATATTAGCAACAACATTGTGAGATGATCAACTTTGATGAAAGCAGCTCCTCTCAGCAGTTCAGAGCTAGGACTTCAAGAGGAAGAAAAACAAAGCAAAAACAAAATAAACCTTCAGAATCTGAAGAACATTTTATAAAAATTATCCCTTTATGTCTCTTCCTCTTAATCCTAATTCCTCATACTGATAATGACTTATCTGTAAACATATTTATCAAAAATATGTATGTACAATATAAACCTGACTGTTCACCATTGTGGGGAAGGGGGTGGAAGAAAAATTTTGTAACTTAATAATATACAAATTCATATGAATGAACATACATTTGGAAAAATAAATATAAATTAAAAATATTAAAAAAACTGCAGCTCTAGCAAAATAGGAAATAGTTATATTGGTATGAATAATGAATCTGTGAAATCACATTATTTGAATTAGCACTGTATATTTCCATTGGACTTGAACAAATGATTATATTTTATATATAATTACAACTTCTGAGAGTATAAGTTCAATCTTCACACTAAACAGGACCTACCTGTTGTCTAGAATAACCTGTTCCTGTTAAAACCCTCCTGGATCTTCTTAATCGTCCCTTTTTTCTAGGTATTTATTTCATATTTATTTATTATTTTCTAGCTATTTGTTTCATAGTATATTTTAGAATATTACCAGGTATTGAAGTTCAGCTCACAGGTATTTGATAATTTTTTATTTATATAGCACCCACCATGAATATGCTGAACTCTCTGTCATAGACTCTCCTCTTTTTTTATCTCCTTTTGATGCTCTTATCAACTTCCATGGATTCAATGAGCATCTCTAAACAGATGATTCCTAAAGCTGTTTATGAAGTCTTGTTCTCTCACTTGAGCTACAGTCTCATATCACCAACTGCCTTTTGGACAGCTTATTTAAATTATAAGCATCTGATATTCAACAATTATCCTTTGCCCCCAATACTTTGCTTTTTCCAAATGTACTTGACTGCAAGGTACCATCATTCTTCTAGTCACCTAGGCTTAATAAACCCCAATGTTAGCCGTGACCCTTCACTCTTATTCGCTCCATATATCTGTTCTCAAATCTTAGTCATTTCTGGCTTCACAATATCTCTCATATATGTCCCTTTCTCTTCACTCACAGAGTTGCCATACTCTCCTTTATCTAGCCATACAGGCTTCATTGTTCTTCCTTGCCCTATACCTGCTGATGGCACTCCATATCTATAATGCTGTGCCCCCTCACCTCTGTCTCTTAATTTCCTTGGTTTCCATCAAGACTCAGCTCAAACTCTTCCTTCTGAAAGGAAGCCTTCCCTGGTTCTGCCAGATGCTAGTGTCTTCCCCTCTAAGATTACCTTTTATCTGCTTTGGATAAATCATACATATATGTACATCATTATTTATGTGCAAACTTCCTCAGTATAAAATGATATTCTTGAGACCAAGAATAGAGTTTTTGTCTTCCTTTTTATTTCTTTTTTCTTTTGCAAGGCAATGCGGTTAAGTGACTTGTCTGAGATCACACAGTTCAATAAGTGTTAAGTGTCTAAAGTCAAATTTGAACTCAGGTCCTCCTGACTCCAGGGTTGGTGCTCTATCCACTGCACCACTTAGCTACCCCTTCCTTTTTATTTTTAAAGATTAGCACAGTGTCTGGCATTTAAGTATTTAATATGAGTTTGATGACTGACAGAATACTTTCCAGATTTTTAAGAAGTTTTTGAATAGTGAATCCTTATTTACTAGTAGTAGAGGAGATCCTTGTGTTTACTTAATGTTATTCTGTTATGTTTATTTACATTGGGATCTTGAATACCAAGTTTATTCCATTGATCAACTGCTGTATTTTTTAAGCAGAGTGAAGTAGTTTGTCATTTTGTAATATATTTTGAGGTTTGGAACTCCTAGGCACATTCTTTCCACATGTTTCCCCATGCTCACATAATTTTTATTGAGATTTTTTAAAATCTAGTCTTTCAATATTTTTTCCAATTACATGTAAGAACATGTAATTTTGATAAGACAAGAAATTTGATATAAGCTATACATGTTCAGTCATGCAAAACATTATTTCTAAGAATTATATGGACTGAGTGAAGTGAACAGAACCAAGAGAACATTGTACACATTAACAACATTGTGACTTGTTCAACTATAAGAGATGCAGCTCCTCTGAGCAGTTCAGAGATCTAGGACAATGGGAGTCCTGTTTTGGACAATGCCATCCACATCCAGAGGGGGGAAAAAATAAAACAAAAACCCCACAGAATTGGAATGGATACTATGTTCACTTTTTTAAAACTTCTTTTATGCTTTTCCTTCCTATTCCATGTTTTTTTTCTTTTTACTTAATCCTAATTTCTCATATACGAAATGACTAATAAGCAAATATGCCAAAAATGTATATGTACAACTTTTACCAGACTGTTTGTCACTGAAGGCATGGGAGAATGGAGAAAAATGTGTAATTTACAATTATGTAAGTGGATGAATGTTGAAAAATTTCTGAAACATGTAAATGGAAAAATAAAATAAACTATCAATTAAAAAACAAAAACCCCATATTTCCATATTAGTCATGTTGTGGGGGAAAACACCACCATAAAACACAAACTCCATAAAAGCTATAAAGAAAATAAAAAGGTATGTTTCAATATGCATTCAGATTAAATCAGTTCCTTTTCTGAAAGATGGATAACATTTTTTCATAATCAGCTCTTTTGGGGGGGGCATTGAGGCAATCAGGGTTAAGTTACTTGCCCAAGATCACATGTAAGTGTCAAATATCTGAGACTGGATTTGAACTCAGGGCTTCCTTACTCCAGAGTGGGTGCTCTATTCACTGCACTACCTAGTTGCCCTACATCTTAAGTTCTTTAGAATTGCCTTAAATCGTTGTATTGCTGATAATAATGAAGTCATTCACAGTTCACCATTATGCAATATTGCTGTTATTATATACAATATTCTCCTGTTTCTGTTACCTTCACTTTGCATTAGTTCATATAAGTCTTTAAAGATTCTTTTGGTCTGTTTGTTTTGATTTTTGGTTTTTGCAAGACAGTGGGATTAAGTGACTTGCCAAATATGATATATATGAGGCCATATTTGAACTCAGTTCCTCCTGATTCCAGGTATCATTTACTGTGTCACCTAGCTGCCCCTCTTTTTAGGTTTTTTGAAAGCATCCAATTTTTGTCTTTCTTGAGTCTCTTGACCTTTTCTTCCTCCAGATTAATTTTATTATATTTTCTAATTCTGTGAAGTAACAAGTTGATGGATTGTTTGTATAATATTGAATAAACAAATAAATGTATGCATTATTATAATTTTTCTACTATCATGGTTCAATCATGAGCAATTAAAATCTCTTCAATTATTTATTTTTATTTATAGTAAATGTTTTGTATTTGTACTCATCTAATTTTGTACTCGTACTCATGTAATTTCTCTATATTATATTATATGGTGTACTGTATATTCTTCCCTAACCTTAGGTAGATCTCTAAACATTTCATAAAACCTGTTGTTATTTTGAAAGGAATTCCTCTTTTTTTTTCTTCCTGCTGGGATTGGTTGTTAACATGTAGAAAGACAAAGAGCTAATAGACCTTGTACCCCCAGTTCTAGTTTCACAACTATGACCAAAAAGGCTCATCTAATAAATCATTAGCAAGTCAGAAGCATTAGAAAATATCTGCCCTCATCAAAACTTCTCCAAAGCCTTTCTATTACAGTACTGAAGTGGGCTCCAAACCCTCTTCCACTTAGTAATAGCAATCTTGTATACATGCTTCTGGGCTCCTTAACCAACCTCCCGTTACTTATTCTATTTAATTTTCTTTTGTTTAGATATCTGAAAGCTATTCAAGTTCTCCTTGAAGTGGCTAAGTGGGTGGGGTAGGGGTATTGTATTTTCCTCTTTTTATATAATGAATTCTATTTTAGGATTTTCCCATTTCTGTGTAAATGGGCAATCACATTTAATTTTTATATTTTACTTTCTTTTATCCTTATTGAGTTCCTGCTTGAGTAGTTTTATCTTCTTGACTTCTTGCTCAAGGATTTCCAAAATTCATTCTATCCTATCTTGAATTCATGAAACCAACCAAAGACCAGTAGACTAGAAGGTTCCTTTCTCTTCTCTCCTGAAACACAGCAAACTTCCTCCAGGATCAGTGGCTGACCAGTTCTGAAGCCAGCATGTCCATGTGTATTCTGTATAATCTGGATAGAATGGTTTATATTCAGAAATAGACTTGCCCTATAGAGATACCCTTTTCTATGTCCCAACTGATTTTTTCCCTGTCTTGGCTTGTAAAATTATGCTGAATAAAATCTTTTACTGACATGTTACAAGCTGCAATAAAGTGGGTTTTCTTTTCATGACAGTTCTGTTCTGAAGTGGGGTATCATAAACAGAGAGAGATGAGAAACTACTGTCCACTGACTTTTCTCTTCTCTGCCTCCTGATAGCACATTTGAGGTGAGAATCTTTTAAAGTCTCTTCTAGGGTCATTGTCCTTGGACCACAACTTCATGGATGTTTCAACTTTCCCTGTTTGTGTCCTTTTTTATTGGTCAGTTATAATAACTTTATTCCTGTTATTGTTTCTGTTCCAAATCTATCTGACTTTAAACCTTATTCTTTTGTCTGTGTGTGTGTGTGTGTGTGTGTGTGTGCTGGCGAGAGTTTGCTCATAAGAGAGAATCTGTTTTATTATATCCATTAACTGTAGGAGGGAGGGTTGGTTTGTTTAATTGTCTGTCTGTCCCTAGAGATTTTGTGTTCCTTTTAGGTTATAGAGAGGTTGCTGGCTTTCCAGGAAGAATAGGTTTGTCATTTATCTGTTCCTCCCTGTAACATGCGTCTAGCTTTTTGATCTTCTGTCAGTCTACCCTCCCCCCAACCATGACCCCTCTATTCAGCTCATCTTTGTCTTCCTGCCTATAGGTGGGCTAGATATCTCTTCACCACACCAACCCAACCCCCCCCCCCCCAGTAATGTGCCCATGAGCTCTCATTGTCTTCCCTATGTGTTTCTATGAAAGGGATATGAGAGTTTAAATAAATTCCTGTAGGGGAACTCCAGTATCTGTGTGATTTATTATTCTCTCAAGATTTAGCTGCTAGTTAAACTGATAGTGCACTTAAGTTGGGGGGAGTCTGTAGAGGGGTAGAG
This sequence comes from Macrotis lagotis, assembly GCF_037893015.1. Taxonomy (NCBI): domain Eukaryota; kingdom Metazoa; phylum Chordata; class Mammalia; order Peramelemorphia; family Peramelidae; genus Macrotis; species Macrotis lagotis. Next base: position 155,289,846 of record NC_133666.1, read on the forward strand.
GAGGGAAGCACACCTATATTTAAATCTTGATTTATTTTTGCTGAATGGATAAAACAGAAAACGTTTCTTTTTTTCTTCTGAATGTATGTATGGGAGAAAATGGGAAAGTGTTTTTATTTTATCTATATCTGCATGTGATTGACCTAATTAGGATTTTATCTGATCAAAAATTATTCTTATCAGGTCCCTTAATCTATGCATATCCATGCCCTCCAATCTGCTTGTACTGATATGGCTTTGTAAAACATCTCTTAACATAGCAGAGATTAATTTTAGAAGCAATGAAAGTTTTTTAGTAAAGATATTTTAAGCTTTCCAAATATCTAGGGTTTTTTTAATTCTATGAGAACAACTGTTAATCTTTCTTCAGTCTGAAATTCAGTGAAAAGAGCAGAAAAAAGAAGAATTCAGAGAGAAATTTAGGAAGTTCTTTATTACTTTGAAAAATAGAGGAAGCAAGAATTACTGCAAATGATAATGCCTAATAATAGCTACACATATATTATCTTAAAGTACTATCTCTCATTTGATTTGGATGCTTTTATTATCTCCATTTAATAATGAGGAAACTGAGACTGAGAAACTTGGTGTCTTGTCCAGGGTCATTTAGCTAATGTGTGTGAAGTAGAATTTAAATTCACATCTTCCTGAGTTCAAATTCTTTGCTTTATCTATATAACACATTGTTGCCCTCTGTATCTGATCCCATAAGGGGAAAAATGACCCTAAACAAATTAAAATTGATGGTCAGGGTTACAAAAATGAGTGTAATATTTAATAATTTTCTACGTTCAAAACTTCATGATGAATTTAGCATGTATTTGGGAGACGAGAGAGTTCATTGAATATTTGGACTCAGTTTAATATGTCATTTCTTACATTTGATTATCACAGTTGAAGAAATTAAGAAATGTAGAAATTTCTCTATTTTCTTCTAGAAGAAAGATATATGTATTTCTTTACTGCATTTTCCTTTCCCTCTTTGCAATAAGGAGAGTATATATTGTTCAGGTCAAAAACAAGTAGTGCTAGGGCAGCTAGGTAGCACAATAGTTAGAGCACCAGCCCTGGAGTCAGGAGGACCTGAGTTCAAATTTGGCCTCAGACACTTAATAATTGCCTAGCTGCTTGACCTTGGGCAAGCTACTTAACCCCATTGCCTTAATTAAATAAAAAACTCAAAAACAGTAGTGTTTTTGGATATGGTCAAAGAGTTCTTAAAACAGAAATCTCTTAAAACAATAATCTCTGATAATTTTGCTGTTCTAGTGATTAATTAGAATTAAGTTGTCTCACTTGTTCCCCTCCACTATTTTGCCAAAACAGTGATTTTTTATGTATTCCTCTGAGTTTAACTTTTCCAAATATAATTAATATAATATTTCAATCCTGTAGAAGATACTATATTTTGGAGCTACATTATGATGTTCAAATATGTTTGAACAAGTCTTTTTTCCTGTGAGAATGTCAAACTGTACCTGTTTCTTAGAATGATTTCAAATGTTCAAACTATATCTTTAGGGGCAGTTAGGTGGTGCAGTGGATAGAGCACAGGCTCTGGAGTCAGGAGGACATGAGTTCAAATATGACCTCCGACACTTAATAATTACCTAGCTTGTGTGACCTTGGGCAAGTCATTTAGCCCCACTGCCTTGCCCAAAAAAACACACTATATCTTTAAAACTAGAAATTATACAGTGCTGAATCAAATTGACAATATGCTAATATTTGAAAATGCAATTCTTCCCAACAATGAGAATTTAAAATCCAGAAACTGTAAAAAAAAAATGGTCCTTTAAATCTACGGATAACAATCTTTCAAAAGCTAATGCCCTAGCTTTGAAAAAAAAATCATACTTTTTAGCTTTGATAATCTAGATTCCTAAATGATACTTGAATGAAATGACTACTTTTTAAGACATTATAGTAATGTTCAGTGTTCTCCTATCCCCTTAATTAGAATTTAATAGGGAATCTTTGGGGCCCTTGGGTAGCTAAAGTACAAATTCTTTCCCTGAGAATGACTATCTAGACTTTCATTATTAATTGTATCTGTGAAAAAAGATTTCTTTTTTAAAAATTTTTATTTATTTAAGACAATGGGGTTTATGTGACTTGCCCAAGATCACACAGCTAGGCAATTAAGTATCTGAGGCTGGATTTGAATTCAGTTTCTCCTGACTCCAGGACCTGTGTTCTATCCACTGTGCCATCCAGCTGACTCCTGTGAAAAAGTTTTCAAAAGACTTTCAGGGGAAGAGGAGAAGAATTCAAGAAAATTATCTAATAAAAATTATGTGGGATGCAGAAATAGCACTATTCTTAACAAAAATCATCTACTATAATATGATTAATAGAAAATTAATTTTAGACTTTAAAATCTCAGATTAATTTAAAAGCTACATGAATTCTGTAAATTTATGAATAATATTTCTATATAGAAAACTAACCATTTGTCATTTAAGAGTTTAACTTTTTAAAAATGACACAAAATGGGATTTGGAATAAAATTAAACATGGATAAAGTACTTCTATTAAATCATATGAATATTGAATCAAATATATACATAATTAATTTGTGATTTATCCACCAGAAAACTGAGATTTATTGCCTTGCCCTATTGAAATGTTTGGGTTTCTGTTACTGACTTTTCTATTTTGTTGTGATACTTTGAGTTTTCCTTTTCTATCTCTCTTGCTTCCTTTCTGATTCTCCTAGTTTCTTCTTTTTTTTTTTTTTAGGGTTTTTTTGCAAGGCAAATGGGGTTTCCTAGTTTCTACTAATAGGAAACATGGCAGACCTGGCTTTCTGAAATTTTCAAGACAAAATTCTAAGTACATAAATCACAAGATAAGATTTATTGTCTTGCTTAGAGTTTAAAATTTACATATTGAACTGCACTGTGAAAAATATATTGAACTCAAATTCACATGAATCTGTTATCTTAAGCTGGGAATAAATTTGCAAAACAAATTGTCCAGTACAATTAAGCACATGAAATAAATCCAAATTTTACTTGGAGAGCAAAGTCAGTGAGTCACTTTGACAATATAGGTCCAAAGAGAAGGGAAATGCTTGTTCAACAGTTCACAGAAGTATGGTTTGTCTTCTGGGAGAAGACCAAACTATAGATAATCCTATGACTTTGGGGAAGACTATGTAGGACTCTGGGAAAAATATAACTGATCATTTCTGTGAAGGGAGAGAATTAATTGATGGGCTACTTGCGTCTTCTATGTGTTTTTTTGTATCTCTTTATAGCCTCCTGTGAATATTTGAAATATCTTCATTTTCAGTGAGGTGAAATCAAAACTATTCTGTACCTACTATAAATTTGGCAACTTGAGCACTTGAATGGGAATTGGGGAGCTCTTTTAGCCACATTTGGGGGGAAATCTAGACATGAGCTACCCTATAACTAATTATATTAGGAGATTTTCCTGGCATAATTTCAAATAGGGACAAGGAGACAAAGAAAGAGATAATTATTCCCTTTGGGGTCAACCCCTAGACTCAAAATTGGTACATCTCAAACTAAAGTCATACAGTTAGATATAAATTTAAGCTGTTATTATTCTTCACAAACAAGAGAAGAAAGTTGATTTCTCTGCTGGTGTTAGTGCTAAAATCTAAGGAAGAAGTCTTTTAAACAGTATGAAGAAATAAATCAGTCTGGTATTTACTGACTATCTATCTCATACCCAGCAGTTCAGGACAGAGTATACTCTGTTTTACCCTATTCCATTTGGAAATTATTTGGGCAGATGGCTCTGTGTTGTTAAATAACAAATGTTTAATTTCAGTTTTAGAGAAACTCTCTCCTAGATAACTGAAAAAATATGAATATTTAAATGTGTGCACATAAAACTTGTTCTAATGAATCCTGATATCTCTTTTAACTAAATCACATGTTGATTTTAAAGTTGCTTTTCTTGCTTTTGGATATAAAGGATTTTTTTAAAAAACAATTTTTGGTTCTGCCTTTTTTTAAATTGGTCGGGTATTTGGTTCCAGTGTGGTATTTTTTTTTTAAAAAGCAACTCTTTTATCATTTATAATCTTAAATGAGAAGTTAAGTGACTTTTCAGAGGCAAAGCAATATTTTCCCCAACTTCTCAATTATAGAGTACTCTCTCTTAGGTATTTGCCACTTTTAAAAAGGTTGATCTATTTTGATTTGTTTTTATTATTTTATTTCCCAATGAAATAACTTGTAGCCATCAACCAGTTCCTTGCTAGAAGGCAGGCAGACAAATTCTTAAGCTTTTTTCTCTTCTTCAAAATGTTACTGGAAAATATGTTTGGCTAAAGGTTTGAGGAGTTCCAGCTAATGTGACAGAATTTAATTAAAAGATCAACTCTTCCCCAGAAGAATTTTTGGACAAAAATGGTTTATTTAGGTATTGTGGCAGGGGCAGCTGGGTGGTGCAGTAGATAGAGCATCAACCCTGAAGTCAGGAAGACCTGAGTTCAAATTTGACCTCAGTCACTTAATAATTGCCTAGCTGTGTGACTGACCTTAGATAAATCACTTAACCCTATTGCCTTAAATAAAATAAAAAAAAAAGAAAGTTAAAAAAAAAGAGGTCAGCAATTGGGGCAGTTGGAAGTCACTAATCCAGTAAGGGCATTAGCAGCAGCAGGAGAATAAGGAGCATACAGAGATATAGGTGCATGAGACTTTATTTGGAGGATAACATTCCCCAATAGCAGACTAGCTTCCCAAAGGAAGATAAGCAACTCAACTGAAGAGTGATCTTTTTAAGGGGCAGGAAGATGAGGTAATTAGGTATATAGTTGATGTGAGAGCAGTGGCTCAGAGCAGAGATGAAGTAGTTAGATATACATTGAGGAGGCGGAACCTTAAAGACTTAACCCTTTCAGGCTAGGGCAGAGATTCCTTGTTTTGTTGATGGGGGCTTGTCATGTACCTGGGGGAAACTGAATCCTTGCCAAGGAGGGGCAAGATAATTTATTAAAAAGATCATTGACTCCATCTCAATTACTTGAAAAATGGGAAGAGGGGGACAGTAATGATTAGAGCAGAGGTAACAAATTATAGAGCATATTTTTCTTTTTTTAAAAGATTTTATTTATTTTGAATTTTACAATTTTTTCCCTAACCTTACTTCCCTCCCCCACCCCCCACAGAAGCCAATTTGCCAGTCTACATTTTTTCCATGGTATTCACTGATCCAAATTGAATGTGATAAGAGAGAAATCATATCCTTAAGGTAGAAACATAAAGTATAAGAGATAGCAAGATCAGACAATAAGATATCAGGTTTTTTCCCTAAATTAAAGGTAATAGTCCTTGGTCTTTGTTCAAACTCCACAATTCTTTGTCTGGATGCAGATGGTATTCTCCTTTTGCAGATAGCCTCAAATTGTACCTGATTGTTGCACTGAAGGAATAAGCAAGTTCATCAAGGTTGATTATCACCCCCATGTTGGTGTTAGGGTGCACAATGTTTTTCTGGTTCTGCTCATCTTGTAGAGCATAGTTTTCTTTTCTTTTTTTTTTTTTAGTTTTTTTGCAAGACAAATCGGGTTAAGTGGCTTGCCCAAGGCCACACAGCTAAGTAATTTATTAAGTGTCTGAGACCAGATTTGAACCCAGGTCCTCCTGACTCCAGGGCCAGTGCTTTATCCACTGTGCCATCTAGCCACCCCTAGAGCATAGTTTTCTTAACTTTTCTTCTACTTCGATAGTAATCAATACATACTTGCTAATTGACAAAGAAAATGAAGGAGGAATCTTAATTTATTTTGTTTAGTCCCAGAGACCTGAACTGTGAAGGATAGTGAGGGTGAAGGATGGAGAGAGAGAGACAGTCAGACAGATAGACACACACAAATACACAAACACACAAATACCCACACACTCAGATAGAGATAGAGATAGAGATAGAGATAGAGATAGAGATAGAGATAGAAACAGAGACAGAAAGAAAGACAGAGACAAACAGAGGCAAGGTGACAGAGACAGAGAGAAAGAGAGAGAGAGAGAGAGAGAGAGAGAGAAGAAACTCACAGAGATAGAGACAGAGATAAAGAGAGCTACCAGTTTTAGCTCAATGTAATGACAAATTTCCAAGTCATTAGAACTGGGAAAAAGTGGAAATATCCCAAGTTCTAATGCAGTTTCCATTACTTGTCTTCTTGTGGAGGCTGGATTACTACTTTTCAGAGATCAGAAAGGCTCCTGATTAGAGAGAGGTTGGGCTAATTAACCTGAGGCTCCTTTTAAATAATGGTAAAATTCTCTAGATACAAGATGAGATATATATCATATACTATCAGTACTTGGAATTCTCTTTCACTCCCAAATACTTTCCTTCCTTATCTTACTATCCTCTAAATTAGATTAAATTCAATATATATTTTAAAGCACCTAATTGAGGATACAAAGGAAAAGTTTAAGGAAACAAATTAATTTTTGACTCATAAAAAAAAAAGAAAATTGATACAATAAGAATTCATTGCAAGTGTAGCATTGCCTCTGAGGTACTTTCAGAATTTGTGGGTTGTATTACCAAAGGGGGACTACTATCACAGGTTCTGGGGGGCCTACTCATCAACATCAAAAAGTATTGTTCAGCTATTGTGGCAGATGTGTCCAATTCTTTGTGATACTATGAACCATCAAAGATATTGAAGTGTTTGTCATTTCCCTCTCCAGTGGATTAAGATAAACAGAGGTTTAGTGACTTGCCTACAGTCACATAGCTAGTAAGTGTTTGAGGCTGGATTTGAATTCAAGTCTTCCAGACTCCAGATCTAATGCTCTTTTCACTGAGTCACCTAGCTGTCTTCAAAAGTTCCTATTAAAGGGCAGCTAGGTAACACACTGGCCCTGCAGTCAGGGCCAGTTCAAAATCCAGCCTCAGATACTTAATAATTCTGTAGCTGTGTGACCTGGGAAAGTCATGACCACATTGCCTTAAATAAATAAAAAAATTTAATAAAAATGTTCCTATTAATAATCATCTAAATGAAATAATCAGCTCTTAGTAAAGGCGTATACTGATGTGGTCTAGTAAAAATAGTAGCTACAAAAATATTTCTTTCATAATTCTGGGTCACATTTTTCAATAAATACTCAAAATAGCAGTCACAAACAGAATATAAGAGAAACACACATGTAGGGACCCTGCAGGCAAGAGTACTCATCTTGATGAGTTTAAATCTAGCCTCAGACACTTACTAGCTGGGTGAACCAGGGAAAGTCACTTAAACCCCATTTGCCCAAGTTTTTCCTCCTGTAAAGTGAACTGGAGAAGGAAATGGTAAACTACTCCAGTATTTCTGCCAAGAAAACCCAAATGGGTTAACAAAGAATTGGACACATTTGAAAAAAAATGACTCAACACATGTAGGGAAACTACTTCTTTAGTACCTCAGGTCTTGGAAATCCTTGCCCTACTAACAACCCTCACAAATCTCTCTTCTAGGTGCAGCATCTCTACTGGGCAGGTTACACAGCTGGTGTCCTTTCTAGAATTTGACTTTCTATTGCCAGGGCAAGTTCTTACTTGAGTCCAAAACTGTCACTCTTTTCTGCTGTCAGTTCTCCTCTTTGAAGTTATATCTTTCCTGATTCTTTCACTATATGTGTCTGGAATGTATCCTTGCTCCCTGCTAAATTTCTCCTATTATAGCAGTGTCTCTTATTAGATGAATAGCTCTGCTTCAAAGCAACATGGTTAATGGGGATAGGAATGGGAAGAGAAAGAAATACTCTTTCATATAAAGACTGATACCCTTTCAAAGGCTAAGTTCCTCCTACACTTCAAGCTCCTAGATTGGATTTCCTCAAATTTGTGAACTGACTGTCTAACTATTGGAAAAGAGTCTCCTTCTGGAAAGGGTAATTCATTGCTAGATGCCTTGGCAGCAGGGGAAGAGGGGAGAGACCTTCCTTGTAGGGGGTCTTATTCTATAACTACTCTGAATCTTCACTATTCCTGTGGTAGAATTCACAAACAATTCAGAAATTAAGTTTCTTCCAGTTAGATATGAGCTTAACATAACTTGTGGTCCTGGGCATTACTTCCAGATATATTATTAAGTAATTTAACAAACTGATATCAATTTACAAAGTTCTCTTGGATTATCACTAATCTTGGTGCTTGCAAAAACCTTCTTTCACCCAAAAACAATAAAGAAAAGGGAGGGGGAATCAAGTCATTATGACCTCCTTCTAGGTGAGATTGGAGAGACACATGAAAGAATAAAACTATTTGACAGCATTTTTAATATCATTTGTTCTCCTCCAATAAGACTTCTTTTTTAAATGAAAAGATAAGGAGCCCATTATCTGTTACTCAGTTATGTGTATGATATGAAGACATAACCACCTACATATAGTATCAATTTGAAGACTTAAAAACAAATGAAGGGTATTAAGGAGATGTATGCCCATTTCATCCTATGCCAGACACTAAAAATACACAATTTGTTTTTTATATTCTTACTGATGTCATACTTAAAACTACTTAAATTAACATGAGCTTTATTAAATGGAATAGAGAAAAATGAAAAAAGTTATTATAGTTTGGAGTTTTGAGACATACTTCTTTTGCTGATCCATAGGAAAACTACAAGTCAGAGTGAAATCAAGGGAATGCAGAAACTTAACATTATTTTTTTTAAAGATTTTATTTATTTTGAGTTTTACAATTTTTCCACTAATCTTACTTCCATTCTCCCCATCCCCCATAGAAGGCAATTTGTCAGTTGTCAGTCTTTACATTGTTTCCATGATCTAAATTGAATGTGATGAGAGAGAAATCATATCCTTAAGGAAGAAACAAAGTATAAGAGATAGCAAGATCAGACAGTAATATTTCAGTTTTATTTTCTAAATTAAAGGTAATAGTCCTTGGTCTTTGTTCAAACTCCACAGTTCTTTCTCTGGATACAGATGGCATTCTCCATTTGCAGAGAGCCCAAAATTGTCCCTGATTGTTGCACTGATGGAATGAGCAAGTCCATCAAGGTTGATCATCACCCCCATGTTGCCGTTAGGGTGTACAGTGTTTTCTGGTTCTGCTCATCTCACTCAACATCAGTTCATGCAAATCCCTCCAGGTTTCCCTGAATTTCCATCCCTCCTGGTTTCTAATAGAACAATAGTGTTCCATGACATACATATACCACAGTTTTCTAAGCCATTCCCCAACTGAAGGACATAGCCCTGCTATGAATATTTTTGTACAAGTGATGAAACTTAACATTCTTAAGTATAGTCTTCTATCAGAGAGATCTTTGATTGTCATAAAATACTACAATTAAACAATGGAGAAAGGACATCAGTGTGTGATTTTACTCTAAATGTATGATTTGAAATTGGGATTTCATAATCTCAAATGCATAGTTACAAATCTAAAGTGATATATTTCAGAACTTCACTTTATGGCTTATTCTTGTTTTTCCCTCCATCTTTTGATAGGCTGTAACTATTTCATTTAAAATTTTTTCCATTGAATTGATATTTTCATTGAAATTTGCAACTTCGCTGCAAAGGAAAAAATGAAAAATAAAACACAATCTATAAACATAATACTACTAGTTCATCTTGAAAGTATTCTTTCTTGTAGGAGGCAGCTATGGGTGCAGTGCATAGAATTCTGGATCCAGAGTCAGAATAGATTTGTTCACATCTAGCCTAGGATACTTTCTAGTTCTGACTCTGAGCTAGTAACTCACCCTCTTTCTGCCTCACCCGAGGACATCTATTAAGTTGGAATAATAATGGTTGATGTGAAGATAAAGTGAAATTTGTAAAGTGCTTTGCAAATCTTAAAGCAACACATAAATGTTTAGTGTAGTAGTAGTAGTAGTAGTAGTAGTAGTAGTAGTTGTTGTTGTTATAGTCACACTCTTGGTATTGTCAAAATATAATATTACTACAACTATTTAACATTATTTTGAATTCTTGCATTATTAGTTTTTTTTTAAAACAATAACATTTATGTTACTATACTATTCAAAGTACCATAATAATTTCTGAGAGGAAATTATATTTGAAATTTCTATGGTAGGCTATAGCTTTTAAAAAAGTTTTAAACTAGAAACAAACCTCTAATTTTCACTCATTACTTTAATACTGATGAGAACTATAAGAGATTCATATTTATACAGATTAGCAAAGTGGGGTAGAGTCCCTAAATTGCAAATATCAATAAAAGACTGTATTATTAAAGTTTACTACAGTTAACATTATTACTATGCATTTTCCCACTGCTGACTCACTCACTTTTTTTATATATCCAAGGGTTATTGTTGATTCTTTTTTTTGTTTGTTTTACAAGGCAATGGTGTTAAGTGGCTTGTCCAAGGTCACACAGATAAGGTATTAAGTATCTGAGGGGATTTGAATTCAGGTTTGGCTGACTCGTGATTGATTCTTTAAGCTTTTCATCAGTGTGGTGTCATCCAGTGACCAAGACTTTATAACACTTCAATTAATTAAGGAATTTCTTCATACCTTGTTGGAAAATTACTAATACATCCTTTACACAAGCAAAGTGCTTTACTTTTCTGCAAGTTTCTAGTAGTATTTTTGGAGGAAGATGAAGAGAAAAAGGGATAAATTAAGAGCTGAATTAAATTCCAGTGCCTTCCTACAAAAAAAAAATAGAACTGAGTTCCACTCTAAGGCGTTTCCTCTTTGTTTCTGAGGGACTTTTTCTTTTTTTTTTTTTTTTTGTGGATCATTCTGTATCTCCTGTGTTGCCTTGCTAACACTTTATCTATCTTTCCTGGAGGTCTGTTTAAATCCATTAATGAAAGCTAATGTCTGGCTATATATACTCAGTAATATCACTGTTACCAGAATGGCATTTATATTATGTTCTGTCTCCTAGATCTTTCATGAGGGAGTTTTTATGTGTCACTTGAAAATACTGGATAGCACTTTTTATTAGCCCCAAGATACTCTTGCCCATCAATACTTGTCTAAATCCAATGAGCTCATGCTATGATTCTTAATCAGAGTGAAAGAAAGGTCAAGAAATACCTTTATTAAAAAACATCAATGAAAATTGAGTGGCCACAGGTAAACAGAATGTTTTCAACATGAAACAGAGGATTAAATAAAATAAAGTGGAAGAAATCACCTGTGAGGAAAAGAGAGCAAATGGAAATGTGCAGGTTCTGCTATTGGTCCTTATATTATGTACTAAACAATTTAAATTTCAGCTTGTCAAAAGTCATTTACTTGCTTGTCTCTTTCATGTGTCCTTTGGGTAATAATCTTTATAAAAATTTAAGTAATATAATTACAAACTAAGGTAATTCCAGATCCACCATCATTAAGACATAAGGATTTGAGTAGTTTATTTTTATAATAGTAATTGGTGAAAAATTTTCATTGAGTTGTCTACAAGTCCACATTATAACCAAGAGCAAGCATTTAAAAGAAACATATGATCACAAATCAGACCCAAACCTAGAAAATAGACTTCTTACCCAGTATTCTAATCACCTGATTTAACCAGCACACCCCTAAATTAGGATTTATCTGAAATAACATCCATGGCAATCACGTAATGTGTTGGAATTTGACTAGATTATCTAAAGTCTTTTTCAAACTCAATTTTAGCACCCATTGTTAGAGCAGGAGCCTATTGAGTCAATCAATAAAATAGGTAAGATGATTAGAGGTGTGAACAAAGCTTGGACAATCAAGGTATTTCAATTATGTGCAGTAGGAAATAAGTCTCTTTAAGGATCTTATTCTGTGAGTTTTGTAGAAAAAGAATCTCATTTGGAATTGGAAGATTAGATTATCTAGCAGTTTAAAAGCTTCCTGTTCAGAGAAAGGGGCACATCAGACTCCTGCTTGGACATTTCTCCTCTCACCTTGCTCTTTATCACCTTGACCACAGGAGAAATTTGCAAGCTTTGGAGAGCCAGATTTGGACTTTTCATTGGTGATCTTATCTAAGGGGACCAGAGGATTTCCAAAAACTGTAAGTTACCCTTTTTAAGCATGTGTTCTCTAAACTTGAACTCCATTTTCTCCTGAACATACTATGTTCCAGTAAAAGTACTATATCTACTTGTGGGAGAGTCTCAGACTTTTTTGGGAGGGGAATATTTTGAATCAATTGTTCTTATCAAAACCACTTGATAAATGTCCTTTTTGGGGGATGCAGCTTTCAAATATTTTATTCACTGTTTTCAATGAACTTCAAATAAGTTTCCTTCATGGGCAAGTTAGCACATTGAATTTTCATGACTTGGGGAGTGGATTTGCTGAAAACATTTAGAAATAATCTGAAAACTGGAATTCAATTGAGCTAAAGTTCCTTGTTAGAAGAGAAAGAGGGTCAAAAACAAAATAAAAGGAAAAAATGAGGGGGTAAAAAAAAACAAGCACCAAAATGATTTATTGCTTCTCTTTGGTTTTATCTTTGGTCTATCTGCTCTTTCTCTTCTATTTCATGCCCTGCATTCTTGAAATTTTGTCTCAAACTTTTAGGTATTTTCTGTGTTTAGGAATTGAATTGATAGCAATTCAGGTTTAGGGCTTTCATCATCAAAGTTCTGGATCCAGACCTTGTCATTTCCTATGTTGGGCTTGAACTCCCATCAGTGACATTTTGATTTCCTCAGGTCTGAAGATTTTTATTTCTTTTCATGTTTCAACAACTTTCCATCACAGTTCAAGTCATACACATTCTCATTGGAGGCATTATGTTCCTCATGAGTTTCCTTGGCAATAATCATCAGGCCTGGGGTCAATGTAACCAACAGCTGATCTTGGTGGCAGGTAGCAGGTAGCAAGGGTAGCAATAATGCTGGATGTTTGGCAATGATGTCTTATCAATCTATACTTGCCTCAAGTACTGCCATGACATTAGCCCCTTAACCATAAATGACCTTTCTGACATCATGTTGACTGATAATCATTCTTTGAAAGCTCATAAATAGAAAAATACACCTTCCCTACCTCTGTCCCCCTTCCCCAAATAAGGACTAACCGTGTTAAGGTCTGAGAGATGTCCCCAATTACAGAACAGAGGCACTCGACACGATGGAGATGCAAAAGCAAGGGTTTATTAAACTAGCTCGAGCTAGGGTTCCATCCTAGGTCAGGGCTAGGATCCTGGAACCCCAAGTAAAATGAGGAGAGACCTTATATATGTTTTGGTTAGGGGAGTTTCAAGCATCTGCCTGCAGATTGTCTTGAGATGGTGCGGCATGTTCTTATTGGATGCAGGTCCTCGGAGAAGCCCGCCTGCTGCATGGTCCAAGGGCTGACCAGGCAGAATCTTCAGGAGCTGACCTGGCGGAAACTCAGCTAGCTGACCAAGCAGGGACTTAGGGGCAGAATTTAGGCAACAGTTCATAGGTTTCGACCGACATTCGGGGTCTTACAGGCATTCAAGCTACTGTTCACAGATTTCGAGACTCAGGGTCTTACAACCGTCCCCCTTCCCCAAATAAGGACTAACTGTGGTTTCCTGAAGATGCATAGTAATCAAACTCTGGGGATCCAGCATTTCAGTGGATGTAGGAGCTACAGAACCTGACCCCTACACTATGATAGATAGGTTTCACTACATATAAGGATTAAATTTCAGATATAATTTTAGAACTTTTATACTTCTGTGACCAAAAGGGGTAAGAGAAGGCAGTCTTCATTTATTTGAATTCTGAGGCAGAATATGGATTTAGGAAATGGGATTTTATACTAGTCCCAATGTGATCAGAAAAAAATTCCTTCTACTCTCCAGACCTGTTTCATCACCTATAAAAGAGCTGTACTAAATGAGCTTTTAAAGTCCCTTCCCGCTTTCCTGATCTATAATTATGATTCTAAACATCAGTTGATGTCATTTTTATATAAATATGAGACACAAAGGGATAAATTTAATAAGCAAAAGAGCTAAGAACTATCAATTTTTAGGAATCTAATCATTTGACAATAAGTCACAGGATAGCCTTAAATTTCTACCCATTATAGTTATTTGCATCATCACTGGCATTCAGATTTAATCCATTTTTTTTTTTGCAAGGCATTTGGGTTAATTGGCTTGCCCAAGGCCATACAGCTAGGTAACAAAGTGTTTGAGGCCTGATTTGAAATCAGGTACTCCTGACTCCAGGGCCAGTGCTCTATCCACTGTACCACCTAGCCACCCCCATCATTGGCATTCAGGATAGAGGTAATGTGGCATAAGCATGAGCACTTACTATGTGCCAAGAACTAGAGATACAAATATAAAACTGAGACTACCCTGCTCGCAAGGATCTTATATTTTAATGAGTGAGCAAAACTATAGAGTACTGCTGTCCCAGAAGGATGTTTTGGTCTGAGAAGTGAAAGATATGGTGACCAAGGTTTTAGAGGAGTGCATTAGAATGATGCTTTTTCTGACAGAAAATGTCAGTATTGGTTTGATTTGGGTTCACAGAGAAAGATATGGAGTCTATACGTGATAGCAAGTCAAATGTCAAAGATCTGGCTGGATATATAGCATTTTCTAGTCTGGTCTGTGGTCAGCTAGATATAGAACAGTGGGCTGTCTGACTTTGTACTCATTCATCAATCAGAACAGCTAAACCTCAAGGAAGGAATATCCTGATTCCTGGAGGTCTAGTGAAACGTAAAATAGAAGGAGTTCTGAATGTGGGCTTAGGAGAACTTGATTGAAATGACTATCAATGTTTATCTTGGGCAAGTCACAACTTCTGTATAAAGTATAGAAAAAATGTATCTTCTCCAAGGTCACACTTTTAGTAAGTAGTAGAATCATACACCATTCTGATGCCAACTAAAGACTGGATATGACCAAGGTTATTCTATTCATTTTTTCCTGTACATTATTTACTCAAACAACTTTGGAAATCAGCTAGACAACCTCACTTTACAGATAAGGAAAGTCAGTTCCTAGCACATTAAGTACTATTTTGTTTTGTCTTTGTATTCCTAGTGATTAGTATAGAGTAGGCACTTAATAAGTGCTTGTTGAATTGAATTTTTGAAGTTGATCTATATAATGTGACTGAAAACAATACCATACTGCATCTGTACCTCATTATGTGAGGTGTAGATCATTTATGTTAGATAAGAGGGAAAACATATAGATAAAATAGGACATGATTAAATAAATAATGGACCTGCAACTATCCTCTTTTGTTATCCCAAAATAATAATCTGAGATAGAAGTTTGCATTTGAATGACCCGTGGGATCATCAATGATATTATCTATGAATTTTTAATGCCATGTCAAATTACAGAACAGAATGAATAAGAGATGAGGATTTAAATCCATTTCAAGAAAATTCCTAAATGGCAACTGTTTAGAATCCTTATCACTTGGGGAAAAAGTATTATTGCACTGTTAGAAATGATGAAAGGGATGGTTTCATAGAAATATGAAGCTTTGTGAATTGATGAAGAGTAAAAAAAGATTAGAACCAGAACAATTTATACAATAATACTAATAAGAAAAAGTTTTGAAAGATTTACTAACACTGAGTAACATAATAACCAACCACAATTGCAGAGGGTTCAAGATGAAGCATGTTGCCCACCTCCTGATAGAGATGGCATGGACTCAGAGAACAGGTTGAGAGTTTCAAAATTATTATTAGATTATCCATGCAGATATTTATTTGCATGACAATACTGCTTATAACAGGAATTTTGTTTTTGTCTTAATCAGAAGGTGGGAAGGGACAAGAGGTAGAAAGAAAATCCAGATTGTCCTGGAATCAAGAAAAATTTAGTTAAAAAAATGAAAGATCATAAGATCATGCTTAACAAGCCTTAAACATTCCCTTTCTCTTAGTGATTTGTGTTCTTTACAAAGGTCTTATTGTACAAACTAGCTAATGACTTTTGTTTTTCTCATTTCTTCCATTTAAGGGTACTTTGTTTTCTGAATATTTTTATTCTGTTGGTGATTTTTAAAAATTGGTTTGTGGCAGTAGATAAGCCTCATTTGGAGGTTTAAACTGGAAGGAAAAAAAAGGCTTTCCTTTTTCCTTTTGGAAATTCACAATGGTGTAAATAATTTAAACAAATTACTATAAGCAATACAAATATAGAGTAAAATGGGAACAACAGGAAAAAGATCTAAAATGTTCCAACAATGTCCTTATTCCAGTTGACAGTAAGCAACAGCACCTGAAACATGGACAATTTTTACCAAACCGGTGCTACTAATTTAAATAGACATTGCTTTACTTGTAAGCAGAATTTTTATAGTCATCCAATCTCTCCACTTTAGAGCTCAATCCTGGGAGTAGAATTGTCTCTGGCACTCACTAGATTCCTCTGCTATCAGAACCTCACTCAGCAATATCAACAGTAGTTGCCTCCTTTTCAGGGACTGATGGGGTCCAGACCTTGGCCACCCCCATCACCACCACCTCCATTTCTTCATTTCAGTACCTGATATAAATGATAGCCATTCTGAGTAAAGGCACAGCAATGGCTTTTTGAGAGAGTAAATTTACAGCCAATTGATTTACATAAATCCTGTGGGTTCTGTGAAACTCCCTTAAATGAATATCAGATACTAGAACAAAAACTGAGAAACATAATAGAAACTTGGCATCCCTTGTGATAAAGCATTTGCTTATTTGTTCTTCTGAAGAACAGTTTGAGTTCTAGATTCTACTTTGAGGAACACATTTTAAGGAAAAGTCTTGCTAATGTCTTCATTATTTTATATATAATCAGGTTATAAGACAAATTAAGTCTGTCCCATTTCTTTTTCAATTATTTTGAGACTTAAAAGATATTTCATATGGAATACCCTATGGCATTATCAAGGAGATTAGGGCATTAA
The DNA here is from genome assembly GCF_037893015.1 of Macrotis lagotis. NCBI lineage: Eukaryota > Metazoa > Chordata > Mammalia > Peramelemorphia > Peramelidae > Macrotis > Macrotis lagotis. The sequence goes on from NC_133666.1 coordinate 155,306,662, forward strand.
AGATGAACCCCTGATCAGGACAGAAAGTACCCCACGTTTCTATCCTGGACTCCTGTAACTGTCCTGAGCATGTGCCCCTCAGAGATTAGCCACTGAAAAATAAACCTGTTCTATCCTAAAGGATTTGGGGCAGGTAAATCACAGGAAGGTAGGATGGGGAGGATACAGAGTCTGTATAAGAAACTCAGTACTTCAGAATTCAGTGTTGTGTTTACTTGTACACAGTCAGGACAGATTGTACTTCTGTTGAAATCCATAAGACTGACATCCACAGGGAGTGATTCCTCCATTTTTTATTCCTTCTTCCTTCTTCCTTGCTCTGCCTCCTAGGAAAGCATGTGCTTCTTTCCAGAAGCTCATTTTCATTTCTTAAGAGTTTGCAAGTTTTTCTATTTATTTTGACTTAATGTTAAATATGGTGAACTATGCTATGGCTGGCCTATATGAATTATTATACAAATGCAGCCAAAAGGGAGACAGGAATACATGGGAAGAAAGAAAAAGAGTTTTTAAGATTGTAGTGTCTTTAACACTGGCCATCCTGAACTCCCCCCGCAATGAATTCATCATCCCCCTCTGGTACCCTTAAATAAGATTGAGATATCTAGACATTCCACTGACGAACCCAGCCCCCACCAATGGTGTTCTCTCCAGTTATAAAGGAGTCCTCTACACTTTAGTTCTATTTGTAATCAATCCTAATAGGATTGTTTTTTTTAATTGAAAACTAAATAAGTATTTGTCAAATGGGAAATATCTGAAGGCATCCTGATATGGAAATGTGAGACAGCACAATTTCCCCAAAACAGTTCATTCCAATACAAGAAATAAATAACATAAGGAATCCAGAGAAATTTTGCTGGACTCTGTGTGACCTTGGGCAAGTCATTTTACACCATTGCCTTGCAAAAACCAAAGGGGGAAAAAAGATAAGATTTAAGAAGGAAGAAAATGTTTTATTGGGAAGTAATAATGACGTTAAAAAGGCATCAATAACACTTTTAAAATGTTTGATTTATTTGGGAGAAATAGTTCATTTTGGCTAGAGCAGATAGTGTTCAGTAAATAAAAATTTTTAAAAAGTATTGACAGTGCCCAAGTTATTTTCTACTTATAATGGTTGTGGTAAGACTAATGAGATTAGATATGTTAGACTTGAGAGACAATATGTGGTGATGGAAAGAGTACTATATTTGGAGTCAGAAGATATGAGCTTTAATCTCAGCTCTGGTAATTACCCATATGGCCTTGAGTAAGTTACTTATTTTTATTCCTCAATTTCCTTATCTATAAAAATAAACTTAGACAATATGATTTCTTGGGTGCTTTCAAGGTATAAATCAATCTTATGATCTGGGTTCAGATGTGACTATTAGCCATACTAATTGTGTAACTATGGGAAAGGAAATTCATGTCTTGAAAGTCATGAATAATATTTACACTACCTCCCTCACAATATTGTCATCAAAGGTTTTGTAAAACTTTAAGTGCTAAATAAGTGAGTTGTTGATATAATCTGTATCAACTGGTTCTGTACAGTGAGAAAAAATAATAGTAATAACATTAAAGAGATTGATAAGATCTTGCATGGCAATCCAAGGAATCTGAACTTTTAAATATTTTGTGTACCTGAAAGTCTTGAGAAAATGTGATAACTTGATGCCAAGTAGATATGAGACTCAAATATTCACATCTTGTTTTACTTATATGTGATTATAATGATATAAAATAACCTAGGTCAAGACTGTACTTTGGGGCTTTGGTAAGTCACTTAAACATCTAAGGAAGTAAGGAAGCAATTCTAACAGTTTTTCAATATAGTAAGCAAGTTATCTCTATAATTGAGAACACAATATAAATGTCACAAGTTACAATAGTTTGCTTGCTTTAAGTTTGGAGATATGATTCCTCCTCTGATACCTGAAAAGTTTATATTAAATGAAACTAATTAAAAAGTAAGAAAAATGGTCACAATTGCTCTGAGCCCCAAATCAGAAAAGTTCCTTATATTTATGAAGAGGGCTATAATACTTAATTTTTTATATTTATCTTTGGAATAATTCTGGAAAAATTTCATGTTAGTAGAAAATTTGGGTAAAGACATATTGTAAAGTACATTGCAGTGTCCATTGTTAGACCAGCATATGGAGGGGAGTTGGGAAAAGAGCAGATCTCTTCTTTGTACTTGCTTCAGCCCTTGAGGGGATTGGTACAACTGGTACCAATTGGCACAACTGGTACAACTGGCAGCTTGAATCTTCTCAACCATTTCTTCTTTGTATTTCTTCCACAACTTAGTCCTACTCACTTTTTCTCCATTCACTGGTCAACCCTATGATGCCATTTCTTTCTGACTCAATTGTTAATGTTTCTTTTTATATTATCAGACCTTTAAAAGTTTTTCCTTACTCTGTTGGGGGGGAGGGAGGAAAAAAGGAGGGGGGGGAATTTGCAAAATTCAAAATTTTACCAAAAAAAAGACTGATAGAAACTGCTATTGTATATATTGTATATAATTTGAAAACAATATTTACATAAAAAGGAAGGTGAGAAATTTTAGTATTGTAGTAGAAACATAATTATAAATTAAATTTATTTTCAGAAACTCAAGATGGCAGCCAGCAGGAGACTGAAGGAGCTGGAAGAAATTTGCAAATGTGGGATGAAAAACTTTCTTAACATCCAGGTTGATGAAGCTAATTTATTGACTTGGCAAGGACTCATTGTTCCTGACAACCCTCCATATGACAAGGGAACCTTCAGAGTTGAAATCAACTTCCCAACAGAGTATCCATTCAAACCACCTAAGGTCGCTTTTAAAACAAAGATTTACCACCCTAACATTGATGAAAAAGGGCAGATCTGTCTGCCAATAATTAGTGCTGAAAACTGGAAGCCAATAATCAAAACTGATCAAGTTATCCAGTCCCTGTAGCTCTGGTAAATGACCCCCAGCCTGAGCAACCCCTTCGGATTGACTTTGCTGAAGAGTACTCTAAGGACCACAAAAATTTCTGTAAGAATGCTGAAGAGTTTACAAAGAAATATGGGGAAAAGAGACCCATGGACTAAATCTTCCCTGATTCCAACCAGAGCCAGTGGAGACTGGAGCAGTGCATTTTCAACACCCAAAACCAGGACTCTGGGAAACTAAGAGGGGCCACTTCCTGTCTTGTGGTTGTTACTATCTACAGTTTTTTAAATCAAAAGTATATATAAATCTGTAAAGAAAAGATTAAAAAAGATTTAAGATGTCTAATTCTGATTTCTTTGTTTTAAAAATCATTGCTTCATTCTACCTTAAAGTATTGTGTGTTCTTTTCTTGCCCAAATCTGTTCCAAATTTTCCCTTTCTCTTCAGGTTTAAAACATAAAGTTAGTGAGTGGGTGCATACCTTCCTTCCTCTTTGTAGGTTTAAATTTTATTGCATTCATTTTAATTGCACTCTCTAGAACAATGCCTTGGAACACTTTCCCTGCCCTGTCTTCCTGCCCCATACAACCTCTTCCCTTCCCTCCTACCCCCAAATCCAGAAATAAAATGCCCTAAAGTCTAGTGGCTTCTATGCTTTGTGATATGGGTTGTGATTTTGTAACATCTAAGAAATCCAAATGAGGCCAAATCCAAGGGCGAAGGAATCTATTTTGTAAATCTGGCTTATTTTTATGAAAATGATGTCAAAAAATTACTTTCCTCCATTAGTGAAACAATCAGGAACAATTTTGGGCTGTCTGCAAAGGAGAGTGCCATCTGTATCCAAATAAGGAGATGTGGAGTTTGAACAAAGTTCAAGGACTATTCCCTTTAATTTAGAAAAAAAAAAAACCCAGATATCTTATTGTCTGATCTTGTTATCTCTTAGACTTCTTGTCTCTTCTTTAAGAATATGATTTCTCTCTCTCATCACACCCAATTTGGATCAAGGAATAACATGGAAACAAAGTAAAGACTGACAGATTGCTTTCCATGGGGGGGGGGAGGGAAGTAAGATTGGGTGGAAAATTGTAAAACTCAAATAATATCTTTTATAAAAATAAATTTTAAAAAATTACTTTCCTTACCTTGCTTTCAAATGCTGTAGTCTAAATCTTAGCTCAAACTTAAATTTCATTAGCATGTTATCAACACCTGATACAAAAAAGAATGTTTATTGTATATCTTCCCGCAACAGCTTGACAAGACTGGCACAAATGGTTTTGCAGTCATTTTTTCCCCTTATGAAACTAAAGTAGATGATTCCTATTTGGTTGTATGTTCATATGTTTTATATTGTATTCAGTGGGTAAGCGTCTCAGCATGCTAAGATTTTTCTGCAAGGAAGGGAATTGTTTTATTTCCACAAGCATTTCACGATTTTAGTCCAATTTAAGGAAACCCCTATCATGTTCATCTTCAGTCAGACCATCATTAGTGACTAAGATAAGATGTCATTTCTCATTTGTATGAACATTTTAATTGGAAGTCATACATTTCCAATCAGAGAAAAGTATTTTCATTAGATACTTAAAGGAATTATTTGATCTGTGCTATAATATGGAAATTCAACAGTTTTGTCTCCTACAATTATGATTCTTTACTAATGAATTTTTTTTTAAATCAACCATTTTGAAATTCTTGAAATAATTTGAAAGCAGGAAAAAATGCTATTTTACAGCTTAGAGTGGAGAACTATGCAATACTTAATGCATGAAACATCAAATGAACTTCACAATTCTATCACTTAACTAGAACTGTCTTGATTTGTACCTGATTCCCTTCAGCTTTCAGGATCAAATATTTTAAATAAGTCCTTTATTTAGTACTCAGATCTCTTTATTACCAGACCCCCTTTTACCTTTCCAGATTTCTTACACCTTAATTCCAGGCATACACTTTGCTAGATTCAGTGACACTGGGCTCCTTGTTATTCCTTGAAAAAAGATACTGGCTGTTCCATCTCTATTTCCAGGATGGAACTTGGGACTTGTTTGCCCCCCCCCCCCACCTGCCCTCACCTCCTTTTATCCCTAGCACTTAGCACAATGCCCAGCCTTGTTGACTATTGATGATTGGTTGAAATTGGTGATAGGAAAAGATATGAGAGATATTTTAAAACAAGGTCAATGAAGGGGAAAATAATAGCTTATAATGAATAATAACACTTTGACATTTGCCAAAGCACTTACTAAAGAACTCATTTTTTTCCCAGGAAAAAACTGAGGTGCCCAGGAAGTATCTGAGGTTGTCTTTGAACTTGGGTCTCCTTGACTTCAGTTCTAGTACTTCAGCGACTGTACCACCTAATTGTTTGAACTGGTTGATTTGTACATTTCTTCTCCTTTCATATTTAATTTTAGACTCAAGTTTGAAATATAAAATAATGTCTTGGCATTTGCAAGTAGACATCAATTATTTTCAATTATCCATACTAATACAGTCTGAAATTGCTGAGGCCCAGGATCACAGAAAGACTGCAGGACATTCTCAGGATAGGCTAGATTGTTTACAGGTATTCAAGATTTCTGTTTTAAGATTTCAGTGGCCTTGAGGAAAAGACATATGTCCAAATATTAGGGCATCAAAGTGGGGAGCTATAGAGGTCAAAGCAAGACGCAAGTAAAATACCATAGTAAAATAGCAGAGAAAATTTCTTGTAGAAGTGAACTGGAGCTTAAATCAGATTGAATCAGTTTTAGCAGTAGGTGAGAGTGAAATCTAGTCAACAACTCCCTCATGGTTTTTTGAGGTCATATTGCTAAGTCAGTTCCCAGAATTTAAATCTTAACCCTTTTTTAAAGAAAGTTTTGTCAGACTAGCTGGGAAGAGGATAAAAGAGAGGAGAAAGAAGGGGCCCTGGCAGTTAGTCCATCATAGCCTTCAGTATTTTTGACTGTTTTATCTGTATTATGTGACTTCGGTTGATGGAGAAAAAAATAAACTCTGCATTTTGGACAAAGACCTCTTAGAAAACCAAGTCCCAAACTAGCATTGTCTCTCCAATCCTTTGCAAACTTTTCCAATAAATTATTTTATAGTTACAATTTATAGTATTTCTAACCCCAAACTAGTTTTTCATATTACCATTGAACAGGAGTGCATCAATTAGGTATTAAGTTCAGTTACCAAAATTAATTCATCAACCAGGATATCATTTAAAATTTCTAGGGTATACTAGGGTATGCTAAAGAATAATTTCTTTTACCAGGAATTCTCAAATGTTTTGTCTCAAGACCTCTTTCCATTCTTAGGAATTATTGAGTTGAGTTTAGAAATCTATCTAACCCTATAGGAAAATAGAAGAGATTAAGAGAGGAAGTAAAATAGACTTTTGAGGAAGGACAAGGTAAAAAGAGTGAAGAATAAATAAGGAAAAAATAGGATGGAAGGAAATGTACACTTAGTTATAATCATGAATGTGCATGGGATGAACTTACTCATAAACTGGAAGTGGATATCAATCTGGGTTAAAAACCAGATTCCAACAATATTTTCTTTACAAGAAAGAGACTTGAAACAGAGAGACACAACAGAGTAAAAAATAAGGGGCTGGAGTAAAGTATTCTGATTCAGTTGAGAAGCAAAAACAAAACAAAACAAAAAAACAGGAGTAGCAATCATGATCTCAAACAAAGCAAAAAAAGAAAAATAAACCTATTTAAAAGAGAAAAACAGGGAAAACTACATATTGCTTAAAAGGTACCGTAGACTATGAAGTAATGTCAACACTAAACATATACACACATACACACATACACATTTATATGACACAGCATACAAATTCTTATAGGAAAAGTTAAATGAGCTACAGGAGGAAATAGTAAAACTATACCCATGGAGAATAGTTTCCTCTACCAGAACTAGATAAATCTATGCAGATAAAAAAAGGAGATTAAATAGATGATAGAATTTTAGAAAAGTTAGACCTGATAAACTGGAGAAAACTGAATGGGAATAAAAAAGGGTATATTATTCTCTCAACTGTACACAAAAACTGACCATGTGTTAGGGCATTAAAAACCTCACAACTAAATACAGAAAAACAGAAATTTTAAATATATACTTTTCTAGACCATAATGTCACAAAGATTACATTCAATAAAAGGCTATGGAAACATAGATTAAAAATTAATTGGAAACTAAATTATCTAATGCTAAAGGATTGAGTGGCTTATAGAATAAATCACAGAAACAATCAATAATTTCTTTAAAGAGAATTACAACAATGGGACAACATATCAAAATTTATGTGATGCAGTCAAAGCAGTACTTTAAGGAAATTTTATATTGTGAAATACATCAATAAATAGAGAAAGAGTAAATCAATGAATTGAGCATGTAATTTTTAAAAACTAGAAAAAGAAGAAATTAAAAATCTCTAAACATCAAACTAAAAATTCTTAATATCAAGGAAAGATTAGTAAAATTGAAAGTAAAAAAATCCATTGACTTAATTTAAAGAAAAAACTAAGAAAGGATTGTATGGAAAATAAACCTAAAAATAGAAAGATCATTTGCTGATTTTATTAAAAAAAAGAAATAAGTAAATCACATTGCTAGTGAAATGCATGAATTCACCACCAGTTACATGTAAAAATAATTTTTAACATTTGGTTTTAAAACTTTGAGTTCCAAATTTTCTTCCTCTTATTTGATTTAGGTTTTAAATGTGTAGTCATGATAAACATTTCCATAATGAAACGGAAAAGAAAGAAAATTACTCCTTGCCAAAAAATAAATTTCAAGAAAAATAAAGTTTAAAGATAGCTTGCTTTAATCTGTATTCAGACACTATCAGTTCTTTTCATTCTTTGTCATAGGTCCTTCAGAGCTGTCTTGGGTCACAATCACAGTATTGCTAGGAAAGCTAAATTATTTACAGTTGATCATCTTTCAATATTGCTGCTACTTTGTACACAGTACATTTCACTTTGCATCAACTCATGTAAGTTTTTCCAGATATTTTTGATAGCATTTTGCTTATCGTTTCTTATGGTAGAATAGCATTCCATCATAATCACATACCATAATTTTTTCAGCCATTTTTCAGCAGATGGGCATACCCTCAATTTTCAATTCTTTGCCACCATAAAAGCTTATAAATATCCTAGTACATTTAGGTCCTTTCATTTTTTATTTTTTTATATCTTTTGGAATATAGACTTGGTAGGGTAGGCATGGTTTTATAGCCCTTTCAGCACAGTTCCAAATTGCTCAAAGAATGGTTGAATCAGTTCACAGTTCTACCAACAATGCATTAATGTTCCATTTTTCTCTACATATTCTCCAACTTTCACCAGTTTCCTTTTCTGTCCTCTTAGTCATTCTAATAGAGATAAGCTAACATCTCAGAATTGTTTTAATTTGTATTTCTCCAAACTATAGTGTTAGGACTTTTTTTAATATGACTATAAATAGCGTTGATAACCTTATTTGAAAACTCTTCATATATTCTGATCATTTATCAATTGGGAAATTACTCTTATTCTTATAAATTTGACTCAGTTCTCAAATGTAGCACGTAAGGAGAGCCATTTACCACTCTCCTGGGTTGTATTCTGGTCTGAGAGTGACCAAAAACACTCTTTCCTCCTATGGAACTATGAGGAGGGTCCCTGCTCCCCAGTGACATACTGGTGAGCTACTAATCCTCCCCCCCCCCCCCCCCCCCCCCCCCCCCCCCCCCCCGCTCCAGCAAACTGATGAACTATTTTTTTTTTAGGTTTTTGCAAGGCAAATGGGGTTAAGTGGCTTGCCCAAGGCCACACAGCTAGGTAATTATTAAATGTCTGAGACTGGATTTGAACCCAGGTACTCCTGACTCCAAGGCTGGTACTTTATCCACTATGCCACCTAGCTGCCCCTAAACTGGTGAACTATTAATCATCCTCTTCCTGGTACTGTGAGCAGGACTACAATCCATATCCAAGTATAAACAAATCAATGGAGTGTTTGCCTCAGTGCTAACAACAAAACCCCTGTAACATTCATCTGAACCCCTACACCCTGTGGTCTGAGAGCTCCAGAAGCAGCTGCAGCTGTGATTCAGTGGCTCTTGCTTCTAGTTTGTTGGGACCAGGGTTGCCCTGCTAGACTATGGTCTAAGCTACTCTGTGTTCTTTTCTCACTCTGATGTGACAGACCTTTCCTGACAACTTTCAAAATTGTCTTTGATGTCTGTGGACTGAAAGATCTGGAAACTGCCACTGCTGCTTCTTTTTCTGTATTGCTGGGGGCCAGTCATCATCCTTCACTCTTAAAGAGGACCAAAATGACATCACTGTTAAAGTCAAGTTACAGCGTGTCTGACTATGGCTGATCAGACTAATATGATCTTAGAATCTCTACCACAAGTTGGACACATCTGGGTCATGTGAACATTGGGGTGGATTCTCTAAATTTCTGTATCTCGCGTTTTTGTTTTTTGTTTTTGATTTTTTAGTTTCTTCGACTCACTTTGCTCAGAGATCAAAGCACCTTCTCTGATGAGGGCATGCCATGATCGACAATCTTATGCCATTGTCTCCCATTTTACTCAATCGACTCCAAAGTTCTTAAGAGAGACCTTGAAAGTGTGTCTTTATATAGTTTTCATATGCGTGCTTGCTCTGTGTGAGTCTTTGGAGAAGTAGACAACTTTGAGGGCACCTCTTCTGGCCCCTTCTTCACACCAGGGGATGAGTAGAGCAATACTTAAAAGGATGCTCGGACACCAGGGCACTGCCAAATTCTATTGCTACTTTAAATGAGAAGATGACCCTAAAGCCAGTCCTGGAGTCAGGGGAACCTGAGCTCAGGCACTTAATAATTACCTAGCTGTGTGACCTTAGGCAAGTCACTCAACCCCATTGCCTTTCAAAAATTAAAAAAAAAGGAGGTTGAGGGTAAAAGGGGGGGGGTCACAAATCCATCAGCAAGGGAATGTCTATCCCAAACATGTGAAATGAATGAATGAGAGCAATTTGTTCCAATGTCCCCAAAGGCAATTTAAGCAGTTCTGTGGAACATTTAGAGTTTGTTTAGACATCAAAGATGCTAAGATCACTGTATCTTGAGCCACCACTAGTTGTCTTCACCTAGTCCTATCACTGGACTGGTGAAGACTTTGAAAGAGAGAGTGAGACCAATGACATTGTATGACTCTGACTCATTTAAATCCAATTTATGCACAAATGAAAAGACATAAACATACCATTTTACCATTTTTATCTATCTCAAAATACTATGGTTAACAGGTAAGTGATGAAGGAACAGGTAAGGATACACTGGGGACTGTAATCACAATCTTGCACACAGGCAGCCCAGGCTTTAGGGTCTGATAGAATACTTTGTGCTATAAGAAATGATGAGCAGGATGATGAGCAGGGAAGACTTAGATGAACTGATGCAAAATGAAGTGAGCAGAACCAAGAGAACATTGTACACAGTGTAATGGCAATATTGTACAGTGATCAACTGTTAATGACTTAGTCATTCTGAGTAATATAATGATACAAGAAATTTTTTAAAAAAATGCTATCCACCTCCAGAAAAACAACTTGTTGGATTCTGAATGCAAATTGAAACATGCTATTTTTAAAATTCCTTTATTTTTCTTGTTTTTGTCTTTGTTTTCTATTTCAAAATGACTAATATGGAAATATGCTTTGTATTATTTCACATGTATAATCAATATCAAATTGCTCACATTCTCAAGGAGGGGGAAGGAAAGAGAAGTTGCAACTCAAAAAAATGTTTTGAATGAATGCTAAAATTTTTTACATATAATGAGAAAAAAGATAAATATTGAGAGTCCCAAAGAACTTTTCTTTATGTAGGTTATATCTTTTGATATATACCATATTAAAACATTTTAGTATTAGTATGAACATAGTTTTAACTTTAAATGTTCCATGACACTTTGAGAATCACTGTCCTGAACCATTCAGTTTGCTCTAGGGAAGAAATAAGCAGTGGTCTAAGACAGGTTAAAGCATTGCTATTTTAAATATAGCCATAACTTTTTTTTAGGTTTTTCACAAGGCAAATGGGGTTTAGTGGCTTGCCCAAGGCCACACAGCTAGGTAATTATTATTAAGTGTCTTAGGTTGGATTTGAACCCAGGTACTCCTGACTCCAAGGCTGGTGCTCTATCCACTGCACCACCTAGCAGCGCCAAGTTACAACTTTTAATAAGTTTTCTCAGACTTTAGAATTGTTCTTAATCTTTTGCCTAAGACTCCATCAGAAAATTAGTGGATTGGGGCAGCTAGGTGGCATAGTGAATAAAGCACCGGCCTTGGAGTCAGGAGTACCTGGGTTCAAATCTGGTCTCAGACGCTTAATAATTACCTAGCTGTGTGGCCTTGGGCAAGCCACTTAACCCTGTTTGCCTTGCAAAAAAACTAAAAAAAAAACCAACAGAAAATTAGTGGATTATTGAAAAGAAGAGAAAAATAAGATTTAGTGGAGGTCATTTCTATCCTGGAAGCTTTGCTTTATTCTGGCAAATTTGATGAATTTAGGTAGAAAAATATTTATTTTTTTTAAAATTTTCTTTAAAAAGGCATACTTAGTTTGCTTTCATACTTCATATTATTCATAAATTTTAGGACCATTTTTTCCTATAAATTCATCATTTTCAGTTAAAAGAAGGGAAATTATCTCATCAGAAAAGAGACTACACAGTTTCAGTAATTTTCATAATTTCTTAAAATATTCCAGAGTATAATAACTAAACTGCCATTGAACCTGGAGAAAATCAATAAGGAAAGAGTTTGGTTGTCTCCAGTTGCAAATGAAAGTTATGACATCACATTCATATCCCAAAACTGCTAAACCATCTTTAAGAATAAAAAAAAAAACTGGGGCAGCTAGGTGGTCCAGAGAAGAGAGCACCAGTCTTGATGCAGCCCTGTGTGATCCTGGACAAGTCACTCTACCCTGATTACCTCCCCTCCTCCCCTCCACCCCTAAAAATGTTAAACAGACATTTTAGGTATCAAAGTACATATAAGCTCCACAAATGCACATGGGACCCCTTGAACAATCAGATATGTGTTTTTGAAGTTTTGTATGCACATGTGCATAATTTAGTACATGCTCATAATTTACTAACTTAAACATCCAAAAACTGAAATGTTTTCTCTCATAAAAGCAGTTTTATTCAAATAGTTCCATAATAAACAACTTGCACATAAATTTAAATTTCTAATAACATTGAAAAAATTATAGAGATATATAAGCATTATAGAGAGGCATAACAAAGTACTATAATATATTGCAGTTAAGGGGAAAAATACCTTTATCCTATAATCAAAAGAATGCTGGAACATGTGCTTCTTACATGAAGAGAGAGGCTGTTTAAGATTTCTGTAAAGTCAACATTCCTGTACACATTTCAAGCAGTTTCCTGTACACATTCCCACTAAAACATTTAGGACATTTCTAATTTACACACACCATATGCCTGAATACCCAAGCAAATACCACCCTCCAAAATATTTATGTAAAATAAATAGTATATCAGCAGAAAACATACACTCAGAAGTGAGACCTGATGGTTTATGACTTTATTCCAAGCCTCTATATATATAACATGTTCACAAAGCAGCATTTTCCTTTGGGGGAAAAAGTAATAATTTCACCAAGGGACAACTATTAAGAAATCATTCACTGAAATAGCACCATTAGAATTGTAGTTTTAAAAGGAAAGATAATCTTTGCATAAGAAGTATAGTGAGTCTAGGTATAACTCAAAATCAAGAGGATCTGGGTTAATGTCCTGCCCTGATATATACTGGTTGTATGACCACAGGTAGGTCCATTAGCCTCTTAGTAGTGCCTCAAGTAACTTTTTAAAATAAATGAGTTATCTTTCTGCACTGACAGTCAGACCTTCCACTCTGGAAGCTCACATATCCTGATGAAATCATAGATACAGATTGAAATTCCAATATAAGTATAGCATGAAGGAATCATCAAATAATTCTTCTCTTGTATTCTCACTGAAGTTTTAGCCTCTTTCCTTATCGTGTTCTCTTAGAGCAGGAATTGAGAATATGATAAGGAAAGGGGCTAAAGCTTTACTGTAAGAATTTGGACAAGGTATTTACTGGATGAAGTTTTATTAGTGTGAATACTTTCTCTAATGATCCAGATTTCATTCTTCCCTGCCCCCATCCAGTACCATATTCGCCTTGACTTTCTAAACATCTTTCATATGTATATACTGGAGGATTTCCTCTAATTTTTTTTTTTTAATTTCCTGGGCATACCTAGAGAACACTCAGTCTGTCTCTCCATTGTTTCTCAAATGTAATACATAACCACTCAAATGCATTTTTCAGTTTGACAAGTCCTCAGTTATAGTTTTTATGTCACTTTTTGTTTATAAGTCAGCTTGGTAACATATTTTAGTCATCTTACAGCTTCTTACAGACTTCTCACAGTTGCCTTCATCTTCCCATTATCCTTCAGATTATTTATAAATTTACTTGTAAATTCAGTCCTTTGAGGTTCATGTAGTTCTATGACTTATAGCCAAATCTCATCATTTGGAGATTATTGATATTAAAAAGATAGGGTACTCAGCAATTTGGGATTATTAAAAGAAGACTTTTCAAAATTGAATACAACCCTCCCTTCCCCAGTTCCCCTTAATTCTGGTACTTTCTCTCTGTTGGTTATTTCCAGTATGTTCTGTACATAGCTATTTATATATTGTCTCCCTATTAGATTGAGAACATCTAGAGAGCAGAGACATTTCCTTGTTTGTCCAATACTTGGCATAGTGCCCGGCAAATAGCAGGTGTTTTATAAATATTGACTGACCAAATGACTATTTCCTCCTCCCTTTCCTAATTACTAAGATCACATTTTTTTATCTACAGTGTTTTTCTGAGATATACAAATACTAATAGATTAACTCAATGGGCCACCCAACTAAGCAGCACAATATTGGGCACCATTTGTTTTTCATTTGCTTTATTTTTGCAACATAAAAGATTAAACTTATTTCTTTCAGATCATATTGGATTTTAATGAGATAGTCTTATTTAGTGATCCCGTGTTTGCCTTACTTTGTACAATTAATAGGAAAGAATTGAGAACTTTGACATTACTAGAGAAATTTTCTTTTATTTGGACTCTTTCCAGGGCACTTTACATAATGTTGGTGAGCATCTTAGATGAGGATATCTCTTCTTGTATTACACCTCATTTGATGTCAATTCTCAGCAAATCATTGAACAAGGTTATTAACTCTCTAGCAAATACCTTTCATTAGGTTAACTTTTTCTTTTGTTTGCTTTAATGCAGAAAAGTATTTGTGAGAGCCTGCCTTTGTCATGTTTTCATCAGAGACACCATCGGTGCCACCTCAGTCATTTACTACCTATGAGATCTTTGTATATATAGTAAATAAATATATAGTACTTGGGAGAGTTACTTAATTTCTTAGAGGCTCAGTTTTCACATTAATGGAATTAAGTATATAATTAAAATAATAATAAATCCTAGTTGACACCCTTCCACTTTTGAATCCAATCCTCCCCTTACCCTCCTCTCCCTTCCCCTCCCCTCCTCCCCTCCCCTTCCCTCTCCTCCCCTTCTCTCCCCTCCCCACTCCTCTCTCCTCTCTCCTCTCCACTCCTTTCTCCTCTCTCCTCTCCTCTCCTGTCTTCCTCCTTATCTTCTCTCTCCCTTCTTCCTTATCTCCTCTCCTCCTCCTCTTTTCTGTCTCTGTGTCTGCATCTGTCTCCTTTCTCTTTCTCCCTGTGTATGCCCTTCCTACCATCATATATATGCACATATACATACATACACACACATATATATACATGAAAATATGCTGAAGATGACATGATATTAAAAGAACTCAGAAACAATTTTCAAGATATCTTAAAGAAGGGAAGATTCTTCAGAAATGAAAAAGACATTGAATAGTACCATTACCTCAAAGAGGCAAGTAAAATGGTGTCAGTAACACTTATCCATCTTATCCATATCAAAAAACAAACAATATGTATTAAGTGCTTGCTATGTTCTAAACATTGTTCTAATTTCTGGGGATACTAGGGGAAGGGAAGGGGAAAGCAAACACAGTTCTGATCTTAAGAAATATACACTTTAATGGGTTAGACAATATGCAAACAAATACATACAAAACAAGATATATACAGGATAAATAGGAACTAATTAACAAACACTAGAATCAAGAGAAGTCAGGAAAGAATGCTTTCAGAAGATAGGATTTTAATTGGGACTTAAAGGAATCCAGGGAAATCAGTAGATAGAGATGAGGATTCCAGGCATGGGAGACGGGGGAAAAAAGCCTTGAAACAAGGGATAGAGTACTTTGTGATGGAATATCCAGGAGCTTAGTGTCACTGAAGTAAAGAGTACATGATATAGAATAAGACTTGAAAGACAGAAGTAAAGAAGGGAAGAGAGATGGGGAGGGAGGGGGGGAGGGAGAGAGAGAGAGAGAGAGAGAGAGAGAGAGAGAGAGAGAGAGAGAAAGAGAAACAGACAGAAATAACTCTTGTCAACTTTTCTCCAAGTACCTTTTGACACTTCACATCAAGTACAGAAATGGTAGAGTCCAAATGTGGAGGTCCCACTACTTTTGCCAATGAAAAGAGATCACTATAATAACATTGATTGACTGTCATGTGAATTTGTCTTTCTGGTTTCATCTACAAATGCTCTTGGAGTATTCTGTCTTAGATGAACCTCGTGTCAAGTTTTCTTGTAGGTTAATTTTCTCCTTAACAACCTCTCACTTCATTGTGAGGAGATATTATAATATGCTGACCTGTTTTACACATAAGCTTGTACTTGCAAAAAATGTTACTCTTGGCTGTAATTCTCTCCCCTTGGCATGTCTCTCTATTTGGCTGGCTGAACTGGTTTTTTAGGCTCTTTTGTCCTCTTCCTTGGTACTGTTTTACATTGGTTAATACTTCTCTAAGAAATTATTATGAAGGTAGCACCATTATTTTTGTATATTTCATAAAAGGTGAACGCTTTTCATGTTACATCTATGTGATCATGGGCAAGTCTTCACTTCTTTCTGCGTTAACATTTAATATGTTAAATAGTGATTATAATATCTGTAAGAATTATATCATAGGAATTTGAGGTGATGATATAAAGTATTTTGAAATTTTTTAAATGAAATACAACAGTTATGAGAATAATAATTATTGTTATTGTTAATAAACCATTCTGGATTGGAGTTGTTTTAATTGCATGCAATATCATCTTCTCTTTATTATTCATTCTAATTTGGCATTTATTTTGACCTTTGTTTTCACCAGTCAGTGATTTGACTGCATAGAACAACTAATATTATATCTGTAATCTCATGTTTCTTATTTGGTATTGATACCAATATCATTTTTAGTGAAATCATTTTCTTCTCATCATTGTCTAGCATTTTCTGTCTTTACTGATGAGGAAAATATTCATATTGTACAGTTGTAAAGATTCTGTGTAATGTTGGTCCCTTTTGTTTCTTGTTTCCAATTCTATTTTCTGGTATAATTTTCACTTCTTTTTCCTAGGGTCACCCTCATGTAGAAGTATGATTACCAAAATATAATTTGATTCTGACTTATCTGACCAAGTTTTTCATATAATTTCTCTACACATTATATCTTCAAAGATAAAAATTGAAATTATCTTCATGTTTATCACTACAATGCAAGAGCAAAGCATTACATGAAATGATATTTCTTATGATTATTTAGAGAATCATAAAACCCATTATATCAATTCCTTTAAAAAGCTGTAACCTCTTTGCACAGCTTTCCTTTATGAGATTGTCAATATGAATGTGAATTCCTCTAGAAATACATCAAGTTATTGGTTATTGGACAAAGATTGCATGTTAAGAATATCAATTTAATCTTTGTAGAAGATCTAAAAATTTTTAAAAATTTTTGTTGTTTTTTTATGATTTGATATTGCACCAAAATAATATCACATGGTGAAAAACTCTGATATGTATGGCCATATTTAGTTAGACTAGATGTTAAAACCATAATTCTAAAGTTGAAAGGAAGCAGTAGTCATATAATTCAATCCTCTCATTTTAGAGGATTTATTTAACTTTAGAGGAAATATAGAATTTGAGTTGGAAGGGACTTCAGTGACCAGCTACTTCAACTTAGGCAGGAAGTCTATATCCTCACCATAATATACCTGATAAATAATTGTTTAGAATGCTTGAAGACAACAGTCTATCATTGAGTATATGCTCCAACCCTTTTAAGTTTCATATATATATACATGTATATATATATACATGTATATATATATATATATAAAACCAATGAAGTCAAGATTATAAGGAAATCAGAAAATTTTTTACATTTTTTTATTTACTTATTTACACATGACTAAAATAGTCTTGTTATAAGAGTAAACATAATCCCCCCTTCCCTCACAAAAATAGAAAATCCTCACAAAAACATCTCTGAATGTGTTTTTTCAGGTCAGTTGCTTTTCTATTAAAATATTTCATGTTTTCTTGCAGTTTTTTATTCTTTTGGTATTGTTGTATTGTTTCTTGATTCTTCACAAAGTCATCAGCTTCCTTTAGTTCTATTCTACATTTGAAGTAGTTGTTTTCTTCAGTGAGTTTTTTCTCTTTTTCCATGTGTTCAGTTCAGCTTTTTAAGGTATTCTTCTCCTCATTAGCTTTTTGTACTGCTTTTTACATTTGACCTAAACTGGTTTTTAACATGTTGTTTTCTTTGGCACCTTTTTGTATGTCCTTGACTAAGCTTCTGACTTGGTTTTCATATTATTCTTGCATTGCTCTCATTTCTCTTCCCAATTTTTCCTCTACCTCTCTTATATGATTTTCAAAATCTTTTTTGAGCCCTTCCTTAGCCTGAGATAAATTCCTATTTTTATTGCGGGTTTTGGATACAGAAGCTTGGACTTTGTCATCTTCTCAGTGTGTGTTTTGATCCTCCATGGGACCAAAGTAATTATCTGTGGTCAAGTTCTTTATTTTCTGTTTACTCATTTCCCCAATCTCTGCTCTGGTTTTAAGATGCTTCCTCAACTTTTGAGTGTGATTGAGGCAGCCCCTACAAGGACTTCAGTTCCTTCTATATCTTAGGAGAGGCTCTGACTGATCTCCTGGTCTATGTTCTGCTTTGTGGATGACCACAAGCACACCCCCTGACCTGGAGCTGTGGAGAAGGTCTCTGTTCTGCTGTGGTAGTAGGGAGCCCCAGACTGTGTCCAGGGTCTACATAGGATCAGAGCACCAGAGTCCTGTTCCCAGGGATAGTAGAGAGACCTCAACAGTCTTCTGTGGGCTGGGCACTCTGGGAGCTGCTGGGCAGCAGCTTCCTTCTGGGTGGTTCTGCAGGCCTCCTTCTGTTTCCTGGGTCAGGACTGCATTGAGGGCTGGGGCTGCACTGAGGGTCATGCTGACCTGGGTTGTGCACTCACTCGGGCTGATGTTTCTCTGCTGATCATCCAATTTGTGCTTGGTGATCCCTGGGTTGGGAAGTCTGGTACTGTGAGTGGGTGCCCCCAGGAGCCCAGGGGTTGTTCCTGGAAAGCTTCTGGAGCTTGTTCACTCCAGCACAGTATGACCCTGCTCTGCAGAAAACTATTTTAAAAAAATTATACTTTCTTGGATAAAAGTCTCATATCTCAAGAATTTAAAAACCTCTCTCAAAAATAACAGAATATGAGTCATTCACCAAATGACAAATGGTCAAAGGATTAAAATAGGCTATTTTCAGACAAAGAAATGAAAATTATATCTGTCATATAAAAATGCTCTAAATCATTATTGATTAGAGAAATGCCAATTTTAAAAAACTGAGATATCATCTCACATTTGTTAGACTGGCTAAAATGATAGAAGGGAAAATGATAAATTTTGGAGGAGAAGTAGAAAAATTGGAACATTAATATATTACAGGTGGAACTACAAACTATTCCAATCATTTTGGAGAGCTATCTGGAATTTACCCAAAGAATGATAAAACTGTGTATACCCTTTGACCCAAGATTAACACTATTAGGTTTAATTCCCAAGGTGATCAGGGTTAAAGGAAAAGAACCCATATGTTTGAAAATATTTATAATAGGTCTCATTATAGTGGCAAGAACTGGAAATTGACAGGATGCCCATCTATTGGGGAATGGTTAAATAAGTTGTGGTATATGATTATCATAGAATACTACTGATATTTAAGAAATAATGAGTTGGCAAGTGATGCTGTGATCCAAGAGAACTCTGAATGAATTATGATAATCTGAATATTATCCATCCCAAAGATAGAGCTATGGTGTCTGAATGCAAGTTAGTGCTTACTTTATTTTTACTCTATTTTTCTTGAAGTTTCTTTGAGGTGGGGGAAGGATTATGTTTACTTTTACAACATGACTGTTGTGGTAATGTTTTTCATGGCTACACATTTTTAACCTATATCAAATAACTTGCATTCTCAGTGAGGAGGGACTGAGATGGGGGGGGGGGAGAGAAATTGGAACCTAAGGTTTTAAAGGTTTTTATTGAAACTTGTTTTACATGCGACCAGGGAAAAATAAAATAAGATCCCCCCCAAAAGAAATAATAAACTGGTTGATTTTAGAAAAACAAAGACTTACACAACAAAATGGAAAAAGAATCAAGAGAATATATTATAATAACAGCAAAGCTGTTTCAAGAATAATTATTCTGCCAGAAAGGGAAATGATCAATGTTGGAAGGGATTCAGGAAATCTGGGACACTAATACATTGTTGGTGGAGCTGTGAACTCATCCAACCTTTCTGGAGAGCAATTTGGAATTATGCCCAAAAGGCAACATAAAATGAGCATACCGCTTGATCACTACTGGCTCTATACCCTGAAGAGATTATGAAAAAGGGTTAAAACATCACTTGTACAAAAATATTCATAGCAGCACTGTTTGTGGTGGCAAAGAATTGGAAATTAAGTGAATGTCCTTCAGTTGGGGAAATGGCTTAACAAACTGGCATATATATGTCATAGAGCACTATTGTTCTATTTGAAACCAGGAGGGTTGGAAATTCAGAGAAGCCTGGAAGGATTTGCATGAACTGATGCTGAGCAAGATGAGCAGAACCAGAAAAACATTGTACACTGTAAGAGCAACATGGGGATGATGATAAACTTTGATGGACCTGCACATACCAACAGGGCAACGATCAGGGACAATTTGGGGTTATCTGTGATGGAGAATACCATCTGTATCCAGAGAAAGAAATGTGGAGTTTGAACAAAGACCAAAGATTTTTACCTTCAATTTTGGAAAAAAAAACATTATCACATTATGTAATTTTGCTATTTCTTATACTTTATTTTTCTTCTTTAAGGATATGATTTCTCTCTCATCACATTCAACTTAGATCAATGTATACCATGGAAAAAATGTAAAAAGTAACAGATTACCTTCTGTGGGGGGTGGGGTGGAAGGAAGCAATAATAGTGGGAAAACTGTAAAACTCAAAATAAATAAAATCTTTCTTAAAAAAGAAAAAAATGGGGGGTTGGAGCCAAGATGGCGACATGAAGGGATTGAGTCTTAGGAGCTCTCTGAAAAAAACTCATAAACTAAGGACTCTAACTAAACTTTCAAGAGACAGAACCCACAAAGGGACCCAGTGAGGCAGTTCTCCTACTCAAGGTAACCTGGAAAAGAGCAGAAAGGCTCTGCTCGCCAGGGTCAGAGGAGCAGCCCGCCGGAGGGGTAGCCCACCAGAGCCAAAGGACTTCAGCCTCCCGGAGGCAGCCCCAGGGTGCTGGGAGCCTCAGCTCACAGCAGCAGGGTGTCTCCTGAACTGCACCCCAGGGAGCACCAGCACAAAGTGGGGGAACATCTGGGGACCTCTACCAGAGCAAGCACATGGCCTGCCCAGGAGCCTGGCTCACAGCAGCGGGGGAGTCTCCTGAGCTGCACCCTGGGGAGCACCGGCACAAAGTGGGGGAACAGCAGGGGACCTCTGCCAGAGTGAGCACATGGAGCCCAGCCCTCAGGGCACACAGCAAGCAGTTTGGTCTTTGGGCAGCCTAGACCCGGAAACAGAAGCAGGCGGAGCCTGTAAGCAGGAGCCCCCAGGGCATGAGCCCATTGAACCTAGGGAGGGGAGTGAAGAGAGACTGCCTAGCTCTGTCCTCTGCCCCTGGAACAGAACTCGGGCTCTGACCACATTTAGATCCTGATCCTAGTCTAGGCCCCCCATAGAACAACAGGGCTCCCCCACCTCGGCCCCGTGGCCGAGGGGGGCACTTATGGTCATTCACAGACCAGGAGGGAGGACAGAGCCTCACACACTGAGACCCTTGTGGGAGTGTCCCAAAAGCTCAGGAAGCACCATAAAAAACAGGCTTAGGTTGGGAAAATGAACAAGCAAAGAAACAAGAGGAAGACCATTGAGAAATATTTTGCAAATGAGCCCAAGAAGGATCAAAATACTCAGTCTGAAGATGAGGAAGCACAAGCTCCTGCATCTAAAGACTCCAAGAAAAACAGAAATTGGATTCAGGCTATGATAGAGCTCAAAAAAGACTTTGAAAATCAAATGAGGGAGTTTGAAGAAAAACTGGGAAAAGAAAGGAGAGAGATGCAGGAAAAACATGAAAATGAAGTCAGCAGTTTAGTCAAGGAAATCCAAATAAATGCTAAAGAAAATAGCATGCTAAAAACCAGCTTAGGTCAAATGGATAAAACAGTTCAAAACGTTATTGAGGAGAAGAATGCTTTAAAAAGCAAAATTGGCCAGATGGAAAAAGAAATAAGAAAACACTCTGAGGAGAACAAATCCTTCAGACAAAGAATAGAATTCAGGGAGATTGATGAATTTAACAGAAATCAGGAATCAATACTTCAAAACAAAAAAAAATGAAAAATTAGAAGAAAATGTGAAATATCTCATTGAAAAAACAACTGATATGGAAAACAGACTTAGGAAAGATAATTTGAAAATTATTGGAATACCTGAAAGTCATGATCAGGAAAAGAGCCTTGACATCATTTTCAAAGAATTACTACAGGAAAATTGCCCTGATATTCTAGAAGCAGAGGGAAAAATAGAAATGGAGAGAATCCACCAATCCCCCCAAGAAAAAGATCCCCCAAAACAACCCCCAGGAATATTATAGCCAAGTTCCAGAACTCCCAAGTCAAAGAGAAAATATTACAAGCAGCCAGGACACAGTTCAAATATCGTGGAGCTGCAGTCAGGATCACACAGGACTTAGCAGCAACTACATTGGAAGCTCGGAGGGCTTGGAATACAATATACCGGAAGGCAAAAGAGCTGAGAATACAGCCAAGAATGAACTTCCCAGCAAGGCTGAATGTCCCCTTCCAGGGAAAAAGATGGACTTTCAATGAACCAGAGGAATTTCAAAGGTTCCTTTTGGAATGGCCAGAGCTGAACAGAAGGTTTGATCTTCAGATACAGGACTCAGGGGCTGGGATTTGATGGCCTGCCCAGGCCCATAGGTCCAGGTAGATTCTGGGCCTAAGAGGTGGTATGGGGGCTCAGGGCTTCTTGGCCCCAGGACCAGGGATCTGTTTGCTGCACCACTCAGCGAGCCTACAGCAGAGTCAGAGTGAAAGGAGAGAGAAAATATAGTACATAGTAGTGGAGAAATAAGAAAGGATGGAGTTGCGATCAGCAATGGCAACCTTGGAAAAATATGGAAGTAACTTTTGTGATGGACTTATCATAAAGAATGTGATTCACCCAGGAAAGAGTTGATGGTGTTGGAACAAAGACTGAAGCACATCTTTTGTTATTATTATTTGGGGGAGGGTGCAGGGCAAATGGGTCTGGGTGGTCTGCCTGGGGCCACATAGCAGGGTGATCTTTGGGTGTCTGGGGTCAGATTCGAACCCAGGTGCTCCTGGCTCAAGGGCCAATGCTCTGTCTGCCACCCAGCCACCTCTACTATTATTACTATTTTATTTTATTTTGGGTCATTTTTTTTCTTCTTTTTTGGTTTTTGCAGGGCAGTGGGGATTGGGTGGCTTGCATGTCACATGGCTGGGTGATTATTGGGTTTACGAGGCTGGATATGGACTCGGGTGCTCGTGGCTCCAGGGCTGGTGCTTCATCCATTGTGCCACCTGGCTATACCTACAATTATTACTATTATCTTTTTTATTTTAATTTTTTTTCTCTCCCCTTTACTTTTTCTGCCCAAGCAAGTCTATCTATATTCATGGGGGGGAGGGGTATTTTGTTTACTTGTAAACAAGAATATTTTATTAATGTAAAAAAACATTTGTACAAAATGCAAATAAAAATAAATTTAAAAGGGGGGAGAAAAAAAGAAAAAAAAAGAAAAAAGAAAAAATGGGAGGTGGCTAGGTGGTGCAGTGGATAGAGCACTGGCCCTGGAGTCAGGAGTACCTGAGTTCAAATCCGGCTTCAGACACTTAATAATTACCTAGCTGTATGGCCTTGGGCAAGCCACTTAACCCCATTTGCCTTGCAAAAACTAAAAAAAAATACTAATAATGCAAAAAATAATTATTCTGAGTATTATAGATATAGATTTGTGTGTATATATATATGTATATATATATACGCAAAGGACCTATGAAGGAAGATGCTATCCATCTTCAGAGAAAGGAATTAAAAATAAAAGTATGCATAGCATGGTTTTACATAAATTGATAAATCTGTATCAAATAGTGCCATTTTCTAGAACAGGGTAGGAAGGGAGAGAGTTCAGAACTTTAAATGTAGCAAAATAAAAGAATTAAATTATTTTTTAAAAAGAAAATATTTTCACTTGATCAGAGAAATTCAAAATTGAAGCAATTCTGAGATATTACCTTATACCCACCAAGAGTGGTTAATGTGACAAAAACGAAAATTTTGGATGTTGGAAAACTAGGACACTAATGTATTGCTGGTAGAGTTGTGAACTAATCTAATAATTTTAGAGGAAAAATTTGGAACTATACCCAAAGGGCAATGAAACTCAGAATATCCTTTCATCCAATACCATTCCTAGGTATATATCCCAGACATTCAAAAAAAGGGAAATGGAGCTACTTTTTTTTCTTTTATTAAAGATTTTATTTGAGTTTTACAATTCCCCCCTCCCATCTTACTTCCCTCTCCCCACCCACAGAAAGCAATCTGTCAATCTTTACTTTGTTTCCATGTTGTACATTGATCCAAACTGAGTGTGATGAGAGAGGAATCATATCCTTAAGGAAGAAGCAAAAAGTATGAGATAACATCAGACAATCAGATATCTGGGTTTTATTCCTAAATTAAAGAGAATAGTCCTTGAACTTTGTTCAAACTCCACAGTTCCTTCTTTGGATACAGATGGTGTTCTCCATTGCAGACAGCCTCAAATTGTCCCTGATTGTTGCACTGATGGAATGAGCGAGTCCATCAAGGTTGATCATCGCCCCCATGTTGTTATTAGGATGTACAGTGTTTTTCTGGTTCTGCTCATCTCACTCAGCATCAGTTCATGCAAATCCCTCCAGGCTTCCCTGAATTCCCATCCCTCCTGGTTTCTAATAGAATAATAGTGTTCCATGACATACATATACCACAGTTTTCTAAGCCATTTCCCCAGTTGAAGGACATTTACTTGATTTCCAATTCTTTGCCATCACAAACAGGGCTGCTATGAATATTTTTGTACAAGTGATGTTTTTACCCTTTTTCATCATCTCTTCAGGATAAGACCCAGTAGTGGTATTGCTGTATCAAAGGGCATGCTCATTTTTGTTGCCCTTTGGGCGTAGTTCCAAATTCCTCTCCAGGAAAATTGGATGAGTTCACAGCTCCACCAAGAGTGTAATAGTGTCCCAGATTTCCCACAGACCTTCCAACAATGATCATTATCCTTTCTGGTTATATTGGCCAGTCTGAGAGGTGTGAGGTGGTACCTCAGAGAAGCTTTAATCTACATTTCTCTAATAATTAATGATTTGGAGCAATTTTTCATATGGCTATGGATTGCTTTGATCTCATCTGTAAATTGCCTTTACATATCCTTTGACCATTTGTCAATTGGGGAATGGCTTTTTTTTAAAATATGACTCAGTTCCCTGTATATTTTAGAAATGAGCCCTTTGTCAGAATCATTAGTTGTAAAAGATTATTTCCCAATTTACTACATTTCTTTTGATCTTGGTTACAGTGGTTTTATCTGTGAAAAAGCTTTTTATTTTAATGTAATCGAAATCATCTAGTTTGTTTTTGGTGATGTTCTCCATCTCTTCCTTAGTCATAATCTACTCCCCTTTCCATAGATCTGACTGGTAAACTAGTCCTTGATCTTCTCATTTGCTTATAGTATTGTTTTTTGTGTCTAAATCCTGTATCCATTTTGATATTATCTTGGTAAAGGGTGTGAGGTGTTGGTCTAATCTGAGTTTCTTTCATACTAACTTCCAATTTTCCCAGCAGTTTTTATCAAAGAGAGAGTTTTTATCCCAATAGCCGGACTCTTTGGGTTTATCAAATAGTAGATTACTATAATCATTTCCTACTATTGCACCTAGTCTATTCCACTGGTCCACCATTCTATTTCTTAGCCAATACCAAACAGTTTTGGTGACTGATGCTTTATAAAATGATTTTAGATCAGGTAGGGCTAAGTGCCAAAAGGAACTTTTTGTACAAAGATATTAATAACAGTTCTTTTTATTGTGGCTAAGACTTGGAAACCAAAGGAATGCCTAATAATGAGGGTGCATGATTGCATTGGAATATTATTATGCTATAAGAAAAAACAAGTAGGGTCATTTCAGAAAAACCTGGAAGACTTACATGAATTATTGCACTTTGAAGTGAACAGCACCAGGAGAACATTGTACATAGTAATAGGAAGACTGTTCAATGAAGAACTGTGACTGACTTGTCAGTAATCCAGTGATCCAAGATAATACCAAAGGTCTAATGGCAAAACATACCATCTACTTCCAGAGAAAAAGCTGCTATTGTTTGAATACAGACTGAAGCATGCTGTTTTTCACTTTCTTCCATTTTTTTCTTTTATTCAGGTCTTCCTGTTAAAAATGACTAATATGAGAATGTTATGCATAATTACCCATGTATCTGATTGCTGCTTCAGGGAACAGGCAGGAAAATGAAGGATATACAAATGACTAGATAATATAGAGAAGATTTTACTTAGTAATTGACAGTAGAGAAATATTGGCAATAATACAGGCAGGGAAATTATACCACACAGGTTCAAGAGTGATAGTAGTAGAACTACTTAAGATTGTGCCAAGAATATTTAGAAGAAATAGTCAATTTCTGGGGACTAGATTCATCAGTGCTAGTGGGAGGTCATATGGGCTGTAAATCTAATGTAAACACTAACTTAAAGAGCTTGAGTGGGGTTGTACAATAAGGAACACAGCTGATATCTGATTATTGATATCTTCTGATTCTGAATTCAATACTTGTTCTCCTGAACCCATTGCCCTTAGCTTTTCATCCAGAAGTAACTGTAAAATTGAAATCTTCATTTTTTTAAAGACTGCATAGAATACTACTTCTAAGTGACAAACTCCATGTCCTTGAGTAAGTCATTTCATGTCTCTGGGCTTCAGTTTCCTCATTTGTAAATATTATGAGCCTATGATTTCAGTTACCCAGAGCCTAACATTAAGAGTCAGAAATTACTGGCCTTAGTTCAATTTTCTTGTGGTAAGGCACTAGTTTGGCACCTAGTAAAAAAATCATTTACTTGTCACAGGTAATTGTTCATAAGTTATAGATACATATCTTACAGGATATGTATCTGTAACTTATTAAATATATTGTTTCCAGAGAAACTGGGGTGGGGAGATACAGCGATACAGCTGTGGTTCATTTTGAGGGTGAAGAACTCACCAATCTCTGACTCAAGGAGGTAAGAAAGACTTGGACTTTAATTCAGAGGTTGCTAAAAGGTTTACAAGGTACTTCAAAGTCCACAAACTACTACACAAGTTCACAAGTTGGATTCCTGTGGAGAAGTAGCTAGATGGTGAATTTCTTAAAGGAGAGAGTAGTTTCTAAGGAGATAGGGTTTTCTTAAGAAAGTAATAAAGTTAAGCAAAATGAGATGATTGAGAGTGAATAGCAAAGGGGATAGTTACAGGTTGGGAAAGGAGAAATCAAATTAAAAGGAAAAAGGGAAAAGAAAAGATCAACAGCCACATGTAATAGAGGCCATAGCCTTCCAGCCAGGAGTCTAGAAGAAAAGGGCTTCTTAAATGAATTTGCTTTAAATGAATTTCTGTGGTGGGTGGAACTAGGGTGGTGATTGAGGAGTGATTTAGTCTCTGGTTCCAGGTATTCTCCAATGTGCATGCCACAGGGATAGTTCCTCAAGGAGAGGTTAAGGCATTATTGACTGCACATGAATAGCGTTATTACATTTTCTCTTGTGCCCAGAATTCCCCTACTACATATTCTCCCTCAAACAATTTGGACCTAGATTCATCTGGGAATTGAGATGGAGGTCAGTCTTCCAATAACTTCTTCAAAGCTGAAAGGGGAAATTGTTTTGGCCCTACCAATTCCATCAGGGTGTATTTGAGGGGAAATAAATTGCAACTGGAACTTGTTTGAGCAAGGTCTACAGGATGGAGATTGTCAGGACTCGGTACTGGTTGGTTGGCATCTAGTTGAGGCCACAATTGGAGATGCACCTCTTGTAGCCTGGAGAAACAAATCTTAGAAAAAATCAAGCAACCAAAAAAACCCAAAAGGACCCATTAGCAGGGGCCAATAGAAGCTGCTAAGGAGAAAGGATCTGGGATCATTAACCATTCAGGGTCTTCTCAACTGCTATCAGACCATACCTATCCCCAAATTTTCTGAAGATCTTGTAGCATAACTGATACTGTGACAAAATGAGACTCTGGGATTTTGAATATTCTTTTGGAGGTCTATGTTGTGAGGTTTTGAATGTGAATAGTATATTATAATGTCTATATTCTCTGTGCAAGGTAATCTAAAGCTTTGTATTACATTGAATCAGGAAATTTATAAGTTTTAAAAATGTATAAATGGTATTTTGATTGTCCTAAGTGTTCTAATATTAAAAAGATTGGTGAATAGTTGTAATAGCTAGGATTTATTAGTAAGGACAGATTCTCTTAGAAACTAAATATTTGGGAATTTAAAATTGTGCTTTTGATAACAAGAAGAATGAATGAATTAAGTTTTCAAATAATGATTTAGTCCTTTACCATCAGGTTATAAAGGTCTTATTATGTGATCTGCATTCTCACTGGGACTTATCTCTCCCTCTTCCTGGGGAGCTAGTCACATTGACAGCAATTTCCCTAAGTCTCTTTAGCCCAGAAAAAACAGTTTGTGAAACTTCATATTCCTCTGACCACATGATTCTAAACGAGAATATATCTATATCAAAATGATATAGATGGTTGTTAAGGATATAGAAATATGTGAATAATTTACTTATAATTTGTTACTTGACAAGATAAAGAGGGGAAAATGTATCTATTTGAAATTTTGATAACTAGTTGACTAAATCTCTACTTAAGTCAGGTTATTATAAAGTGTCTGACATCCTTAATTAAGTGGAAGTGCTTCATACCTGATAATTTTATACAAGAAGCCTAATTTTATATGCATTTAACTGTATTGGAATCACTTTACATATAATGAGTTTGTTTCAAGTAACATTAATTTTCTTGGTTATAAAGTACAAATTTATTAACTGTTATACAAGTTATGGGATTTTTTTAAAAAGTTCAAAAATATTCTCTACTGGGTCTATACCCTGAAGAGATCATGAAAAAATATTCATACAAAATATGTACAAAAATATTCATAGCAGCTCTATTTATGGTAGCAAAGAATTGGAATAGTGTGAATGCCCATCAATTAGGGAATGGCTTAACAAACTGTGGTATATGTATGTTATGAAACATTATTGTTCTATTAGAAACTAGGAGGGATGGGATTTCAGAGAAGCCTGGAAAGACTTGCATAAACTGATTCTGAGTGAGATGAACAAAACCAGAAGAACATTGTACACCCTAATAGCAACATGGGGGTGATGATCAACCTTAATGGACTTGTTCATTCCATCAGTGCAATAATCAGGGACACTTTTAGGGGATCTGTGATGGAGAATACCATCTATCCAGAGAAAGAATTGTCGAGCTAAAACAAAGACCAAAGGCTTCAATTTAAAAGACCTTCAATTTAAAAATAAAATTTCTTATGTACTGCATAATTTGCTGTCTCTAATATTTTACTTTTTCCTCAAGAATATGATTTTTCTCTTAACACATTAAATTTTGATCAATATATAGCATGAAAACAATGTAAAGATTATCAGACTACCTTCTGTGGGGGGAGGGAAGGGAGGATGGGGAAAACTGTAAAATTAAAAAACTTATAAAAAATAGGTAGAAACTACTATTGTATATAATTAAAAAATAAAATATTTATTAAAAAAGGTTCAGAAGTATTGCATCTACAACCATTTGTTATCGCTCATGAAAATGTAGATTATTTAAAGTTATTATCATAATATTAGCACATAAGTTCAAAAAGTAAAGCCCACTGTAGCTGGGCAGATAGGAACAAAAAACAAATTCACTTCTCTGAGGTCCTAAACAAATGTGTGTGTGTGTGTGTGTGTGTGTGTGTGTGTGTGTGTGTGTGTGTGTGTGTGTGTAATAAAGATTTTTAACAATTTGATCTTTATACCAGGACAAATACATTATCACATTTCCTCTTGTGCCCAAGGGTTCTCCTTTATAATATGAGATGTGAATCTGAATCTAATATAGATATATTTTTATTTTAGTGTGAATGATTTTCTCCCCAAGGAATCTGAGTTATTAAAACAATACCCAGCTCAAGTTTTGGGCCAAATACTCAAGTGAATTTTTTAAATGGAAAAAATTTTATTTGTACATTGGATTATTTATTAGACCTTAGAGTAAAATTACATTTCACAGCTTTCTTGTTCCCAGACTAAGAAGAAACAGACCAACAGAATGACAGAGAGTGGCAGAAAGACAGAGACACAGAGAGGCAGAGAGAGAGAGAGAGAGAGAGAGAGAGAGAGAGAGTCAGGGGCAGAGACATTCACAGAGCGCTGAAATTTCAATGTTATTTGTCTTACACATTTGTTTAACTCCCTTGAGAAGAATTGTCTCATATGATTTGAAGCCTAGTAATTCCTTTGGAATGACGTTTATACTATAATTATAGCAAGGACACAGACTCGGGAGAGTGAAAGTTAATGGACCTGATTTCTGACTTTGTTATTTTATTAAAATGTTGCTCTTTAAAAGAAGTACCTGTGGCTATGGAGTCCCTATACACCAAGGTGGTAAGATTTTTCTTCCCTTTGGGGGAAGAGATAATGTAAAATGCCTTTCTCTGTTAAGTGAATGTTAACAAGGCTAATATTATCCTTATAGGGTAAGCAAAAGAAGTTGCACAGTGAATGCTGAACTTTCCAGTACATTTCTCCCCAAGTAACATTGCTCCCAATAGTTCTGTCAAGCAGAGGAATTTGCCTCAAGACCACAATGAGAAAAATGAATTGTGTGTTGTGCTTTTTTAAAAGCACACATGCAAAGGTCACAATTTTGCTAGTTTTTTTTTATAAGGGCCAAGAAAATAGTTGTGCCAAGTTCAAACTGAGCACACTCATTTTGTGAGTGCATGTGTATGGGAGTGGTTTGGATAAAATTCATAGAATTGTGGAATTGGGAAGTTCTTTGGAGGTTGCTTAGTGGACTCCCTCCCAAAATCACCTTGGGAAGGAGCATCCCAATATCAGAATTTGGAACAAAATTGCTTCTTTCAGTATGTTTCTAGATTTAGACTGTAAAAAAAATTCAACCTACTTAAATACTAAGCAACATCTAACAAATACATCTGTTCCCAAGAGTTGGATCAAGTGCAATCTTTAGGTAATCTGTTCCTGAATGTGCCCAATCACTTAGCCCTCTGAACAAATGTAGTTTTACCTAAAAAGTGATATTAATTAATTTGAGGATGCTGAGTATTATTGAATATCTTTCCAACTAGTTCCAGGGCAGGTAGGTGGTACAATGGATAGAGTCAACAGGCTTTAGTTCAAATCTGACCTCAGATATCTAGGAGTTGTGTGACCCTTGGCAAGTCACTTAACCCTGTTTGTCTCAGCTTCTTCATTTGTAACATGATCTGGAGAAGGAAACAGTGAATCACTCCTGAATCTTTGCCAAGAAAATCACAAAATGAGATCAAGAAGAGTTGTATATAGCTAAATTAATAAAAAGTTATTTCCTAAAAGCATAAGCACTTTGATTTCAATTTAACACTACAAACCTTTAATTAGTGCATACTCTATTGTAAGCAATTACAAAATAATTTGAAAAAGAAATCCATCATTAACAATTAGCAAACATTTTGTGCAAGAGCTAACACCCTACCAAATTCTTTTTATGATACAAATATGGTGCCGATACCTAAACCAGGAAGAACCAAAACAGGAAAAAGAAAATTATAAGTCAATTCCTCTAATGAATATCATTGCAAAAAATTTAAATAAATCATTAGCAAAGAGATTACAGCAATGTATCACTAGGACAATACACTATGACCAAGTGGAATTTATATTAGGAATGCAGGACTGATTCAACATCAGGAAAACTATCAGGATAATTGATTAATTAGAAACAAGTTTATAATAAAACTCATAATCTCAATAGATTCTGAAAAAAACTTTTGACAAAATACACTACCCATTCCTGTTAAATACACCAGACAGCAAAGGAATAAATGGAACTTTTCATTAAGATGATATGCAGTATCTATGTAAAACCATCAGCAAGTGCCATATGGAATGGGGGAAATAACTAGAAGCTTTCCCAATGAGATCAGAGGTGAAGCAAGGATTATCATGACTATTATCCATTATTATACTAGAAATGTTAACTTTAGGAAACAAAATTCTCACTCTTTGCAAATAATATGAGGGTATATTTGGAGAATGATAGAGAATCAACTAAAAAAACTTCTTGAAATAATTAACAACTTTAACAAAGTTGCAGGACATAAAATAAATCCACATAAAGAAGAATTTCTATATATTACCAACAAAGGTCAGCAGACAGAGATAGGAATAGAAATTCCATTTAAAATAACTGTAGACCATATAAAATATTTGGGAGTCCACCTGCCAAGACAAACCCAGGAACTATGTGCACACAAGTATAGAACAGTTTTCACATATGTAAACAATTGGAAAAAATATCAATTACTCATGGGTAGGCTGAGCTAATATAATAAAAATGACAATTCTGTCTAAATTAATTCACTTATTCAGTGCCACGCAAATAAACCATCAAAAATTATTTTAAAGTGTTAAAAAAATAATAAAGAAATTCATCTGGAAGAACAGAAGTTCAAAAAGTCAAGGGAATTAATGAAAAAAATTCAGAGGAAGTGAACTTGCCAAAGCAGAGCTAAAACTATATTATAAAGCAGCTAAGTATTAGCAAAACTATTTGGTACTAGCTAAATGGTGGATCAGTGGAATAGGTTAGGTACATAAGACACAGTAATAAATGACTATAGTAATCTACTATGATAAATCCAGTCTCCAATGGATAAGAACTCACTATTTGACAAAATATTCTAGAAAAACTAGAAAACAGTGTGGCAGAAAAGAGGAATTGATAACTTTCATTATTTTGACCTTAATAAAAAATTAAATATGTTTATCTCCAGTTTGTCCTAAACTCAAGAAAAAGCAAAACAAAATTAGTTAACCTACTTGGTTCTTAATATTTCCCAACACAGGCACACATGAGAGTTCCACTAGAAAACAAGATCCCAATATGGAGTTTTGGAGAGAAATTCTTATACAATTTTAATATCAGAAGATGAGATCTGAAAAAAACTGCTTCTAGAGTCCAACAAAGAAGTGATGATGGTAAAATGGAGTAATCTCAGCAAAGGAGGATGAAAGATTGAGTTTGTTCAAAGTGAAAAACTCACAGACAAACCATTTGACTCTGGAGGTAAGAAATTCTTAGATTTTAATTCACAGATTACTACAAAGTCCATATGTTAGTTCACAAGTTACTAAATAAAGTTCACAGGTAACCACAAAGAGGTGATAGGTTAAGCTCTCTAGAGAGGCAGTAAGATAGTGAGCTAGTTAAAGGACAGTCTGATTAGCAGAAGTTGAAGTTAAAAAAAAAAAAGCAAAAGTGCTTAAAAGAAAAAGGAAGGGAGAAACAGAGCCATGAAGGCAGAGTGGAGATAGGAATTCCAACCGTCTCTCCCCCAGATCATTCCAAATGCCTTAAAACTATGACTCTAACCAAATTCTAGAGTGACAGAACACATAGAAAGACTGAGTGAACAATTTTCTGGCCCAAGACAATGTGGAAGATCAGCAGGAAGGGTGTGTTCACCCAGGGGGATGGAAAAGACCACAGTACAGCCCAAGCCACAGCTGTAACCTTCCAGGAACAGCCCCTTGGATACCTGGGGGCACTTGAATCCATGGCAACAGGGAGATTTCCATACCTCTCAGCCCAGGGATGCCAAGGACAACTTGGAAGGCCAGTGGGAAACTATGTTGCACCAGAATGAGTGCAGAGCCCAGGCCAGCTCAGTTCCCTGCAAAGCCCCACTCCAGGAACCTGTGGAGCAACCCCCAATTGCCTCCAGAGTGCTCAGACTATGGATAGTAAAGGGGTCAGGGGAGACTGTAGAGGTCATTCCACTATCCCACAGACAGGATTCTGTTGCTTTGCCCCTTCTCAGTTCCAGGTCACAGACTGGAGCCCCATACTGCCATAGCGGAGCAGGGACCCTCTCATAGTTCCAGGGCAGAAGGAAGTGCTTGAATTCATCCACAGACCAGGACAGCAGTCAGAGACTCTTATAGGAAGCTGAAGCTTGGGAAAGTGCATCCTCCACTCTGTAACCAGAGCTCCACCTTAAAAAAGAGGTAAAATCAGGTCATAGGTTGGAGAAATGAGCAAACAACAGGTAATAGACAAAGCTTCTGTTCCCAAAGCCTCCAAGAAAAATAAGAATTGGTCTCACGCTATATAGAAGACAGAGGAAAAATTGGGAAGCAAAATGAGAGCAATGTAAAAAATCATGAGAACCAAGTCAGGAGCTTGGTGAAAGAAATAAAAAAGTACAGAAGAAAATTACATCTTAAAAGCCAGTTTAGGTCAAATAGAAAAAGCAGTCCACAAGGTCAATAGAGAACACCTTATAAAACAGAATTGTCCAGATAGAAAAGGAGATAAAAAAGCTTTCTGATGAAAATAACTCCTTCAAATGTAGAATGGAGCTAAGGGAAGTTGATGATTTTATAAAAAATCAAGAAGCAATAAAACAAAATCAAAAGAATGATAAATTGGAAGAAAATGTTAAATATCTCATTGGAAAAACAACTGACCTTGAAAACAGATGCAGGAGAAATAACTTAAAAATTATTGGACTATCTTAAAGTCATGATGAAGAAAAGAATATAGACTTCATTTTTCAAGAAATGCTCCAGGGAAATAGAAATTGAGGGAATCCACTGATCACATCCTGAAAGAAATTCCAAAATAAAAACTCCCAGAATATTATAGCCAAATTCCATAACTCCTAAATCAAAAAGAAAATAACATAAGCAGCCAGAAAGAAATAATTCAAATATCATGGAGCTCCAGTCAAGATTAGCAGCATCTACATTAAGGGGCCCCCAAGGCTTGGAGTATGATAGTCTGGAAGGCAAAAGAGCTTGGATTAAAACCGAAAATCAACTACTCAGCAAAACTGAACATTCTCTTTCAGGAGAAAAGATGGATATTTGATTAATTAGGAGACTTTCAAAATTTCCTATTGAAACAGCAAAGCTGAAAAGAAAGTTTGACCTTCAAGTACAGGACTCAGATGAAGCATAGAGAACCTTCTCCTTTATTAGAGCAGTTAGAAGGAGCATAAATGAATATGAAGGTATAATATATGTTATAAAGATGGAGTCAATAGGCAAGAAAGGGAGAAAGAGAAAGGAGAGGTAGAATGGGCTAAGTTATTTCACATGGAAGAGGCAAGAAAAATCTTTTGCAATGGAGTGGAAGAGAGGGAAGTGAAGGGGAATGAGTGAGCCTTCATTCTCATTGGAAGTGACTCAGAGAGGAAATAATATACACACTCCATAGGGTATAGAAATCTATCTT
Source organism: Macrotis lagotis (assembly GCF_037893015.1). Taxonomy (NCBI): domain Eukaryota; kingdom Metazoa; phylum Chordata; class Mammalia; order Peramelemorphia; family Peramelidae; genus Macrotis; species Macrotis lagotis. The sequence continues at coordinate 155,341,839 of NC_133666.1, forward strand.
ACTCTAAATGAAAAGAAGATGAAAGGGAAGGGAGAAAAGGGACAGGGGAGTGGAGGTAGGCTTTAGTGGGAGGATGAGAGGGAAGATTGTGGGAGAGGATACTCAGATACAACACACTTTTGAGGAGGGACAGGGTGAAAGAAGAGATAATAGAAAAAAATGTGAGTGGGGAGGAATAGATAGAGGGAAGTACAGCTAGCAAGAGCAACTGTAGGGGAAAAAACATTGAAACAACTTCTTTAATGGACTTATGATAAAGAATGTGATCCATCCCAGAGACAGAATTGATGGCATCTGAACACAGACTGAAGTACACTTCTTTTCTCTTACTTTATGTTTCTTGATGTTTCTTTATCTTTGTGGAGGGGGGATTATATTTACTTCTACCACAAGACCATTTTAATGTCAAAATAAATAAATTTTTAAAAATTTTTTAAAAAGAGAAACAGGAAGGAAGCTTAGATCAACATAGATATAGCTACATGGAACTGAGGTCATATTTATGGATATAAATTGGGAAAGGAATAATCAAGTTAGAAAAGGGAAAAGGGAATAGAGAAGAGACTTGGAGGGAAAAGGGAGAAAGAAATGACAGGGGGCATAGGAGAGAAATAGAAAAGAGAAGAAAAGCTTAGATCAACATAGATCCAGTCACATGGAGCTGGGGCCATTTTGTTCCAATCACATGGCCTGACTATGTGGAGCTTAGAGAGAGAGAGAGAGAGAGAGAGAGAGAGAGAGAGAGAGACAGAGACAGAGACAGAGACAGAGACAGAGAGACAGAGACAGGAGGAGAGGGGGTGAGGAAGTGGGAGAGAGAGAGAGGGAGAGAAAGAGAAGTAGCCCTCAATTAAGGAAGGAGCTGGATATTAGCCATGCCTTTTAGAAGGTATTTCCAGGAGGAATGATTTCTCCTATCCCTGGATCTTTGTGCATTATCAACAATGCTAAGACCTCCACAAAACATGTGAGTCTTCTTGCTCCAAGATGTCAGTGCTATCCAGTGATTTAATACAATTGGGAGGTTCATATTTGTTATTAGAAATCAACAACATGGACCAATATCTCACACTGTATACCAAAATAAAGTCAAAATGTGAACATGATTAAATAGAAAGGATGATACCTCTAAGAGCTAGCACCTCATCTAAACCATAAAGGAAGACGATTTTTCTAAGAAACTTTTACTGGTTTGTCCTTTATTCTTGAAGAGGATCACAATATTAGAGATGTGATGCCATGACATGCAAGTGAATTCTCTTTGAGTGAAGAAGAGGGAGTTGCAAAGTCACTGGTATCACTTTTTTCTATAGAGCCATCTGGGTCCAGGGGCCAGAAATGGATCAGGATGACTGGAGATAGCCCTGGAGATGACCCCGGATGCAGTGGGAGACCTTGACCTTTTTAAACTAAGGTCTTTAATAGGTCTCAGTTTGACTTGAGGCACATTCAATGATTAAGGTAATTAAGAAAGAAATGAAGCAAAGAATGACTTCTTTTGCAAGTCCAAAAAAAGAAAAATAATCAATCTGGGAAGGAAAGACCCTCAAGCTTTCTGATCAAAACAGAAATTAGTTCTATTTACATTCACTCTCAATCAATCAGGATCCAAATTATGACCAAGTATATTTCAAGCAAGGGAATCTTTCTAAAGCATGGAGATGAAAGTTGGAATGGCAAGTTTTAAAATCAGTTAATAGGTCAACCTGCAGGCAAAATAAAATTTTCGAAAGGAAATAGTATGAAGTAAATCTGGAAAGGAAGATTAAAGTTACACTGGGAAGGATTTTAAATGACAAACTAAGAAATTAGTGTCTTATCTGAAAGACAAAAAGTCACTGAAAGTCTTTGAGAAGTGGAATGAAATGGTTAGAACTGTTCCTTATGAAGATGATTTTGGGAGTTATATAGAAGATGGGTTATAGAAAGCATTGACTAGAAACCAGAAGTTAGAAAGTTACTGCAATAGTCCAAGAGTAGTGGAGATAGTCTAATTCAGATTGTAGTTTAGGTCCAATATTGGATTGAAATGAGACTCATAGGTCCTTCCACATTTAATAAAATAAGCTTTAGAGATGCTCAATAGAGATATATAGCATTCAGTTTGGGTAGACACAACCTTCCCCAACTACATAAAGAAATGCATCAAGGTAAGCAGCAGTGTAGTGACTTGAATGATCTTGGGGCATATACCAAATCTGAAGGACACTGATTCATGTGATGCCAGAGGATTGGTGATGTCAGTTAAGATTTGGGGGTTTTTACAAGTGAAATAACTCACATTTTAGTCCTGGAGTTGAAAGTTTAGTATTTATTTTCACAGCCTGAAAAGTTTACAGATTAAAACCTAATTCTGGAGAGACAGCAAGCATCTTGGAGACAGAGATGAATAACAAATGGCTTGGAAAGGTTTGAGGGAGAGAGAGAGGAGAGAGAGAGAGAGAGAAAGAGAGAGAGAGAGAGAGAGAGAGAGAGAGAGAGAGCTAGTTGACTGGGCTGAGACTCAAGTGAGTCTGCAGTCACAAGGGGATTCCAGACCAAACTTTATAGTCTTTTTTTTTAAGGTTTTTGCAAGGCAAATGGGGTTAAGTGGCTTGCCCAAGGCCACACAGCTAGGTAATTATTAAGTATCTGAGACTGGATTTGAACCCAGGTACTCCTGACTCCAAGGCCAGTGCTTTATCCACTATGCCACCTAGCCGCCCCCAAACTTTATAGTCTTGCACGCTCCCTGGGCATAGAAGCATCAGAAGAATCCCTCCCTCTCTACATGACTGATATCAGGTGAAAGGTCATGAGTTGGGGGGGGGAATGAAATGAGGTTTTGAATTTACATTTAACAATGTAATATGAGTTAAGTTATATTACAGATGCAGGTAATATTTTCTTAGCAGACAGCTATTTCTTCTATATTTATACAAAATTTGTTTCCAATTACATCTCCTTTGTCCATAACTCCCTGCATCACAAATGGGTGGGTTAAAAAACATGTCCTTAGATGATTAGAAGGAAGCAAGAATCAATCAGGCTTGAGGTCACCAGGAGATAGCATCAACACAGATTTGATTTAATCCTTAGCCCCTTTAATCAATCAAGTTTTAAGATTGCTTCTTTGTATTTTAGGCAAAGAAATAGCCTAATCTATATGACTGTAGGGAGTGAGAACCAGTATTAATGTCAAAGTATCAAAGATCATCTAGCAATCTTTCCCCATTTAAATTTCTTTCTGGTTGTTATTGGACAGTCCTAATCTTGGGAATACAAAGAACCTTTCATAAATAGGAAAAAGAAGACAAAAAAATTTAAAAGATAGCAAGAGCAAAACAAACAGAAAATTTAATGCTCCCTATAGGAAATCCTAGGCTTCATTTTGCCCCTTTGGAAGGACCAAGTCCCAGATCTCAATGATATATATGATCTATGTGGTAGATGATGGCAAAAGTTTACAATTCACAATGAGTTTCTTAATTCAATTTGGTGATGATAAATAGAACTAGATTAGGAATATTTGGATCACAGTACAGAGGATAATAACTCTGACAATTAATAATTTTTTATCACAGGTTAGAGTCATCTACAGTAAGATGATTGAGAAGTCATTATCCTCTTTATGACATCCATTGTTTTGCCAATGATGAAATCATCATCATTCAATGTTATCTTTTTTCCTTTAAATGTCTCTGAACTTCAACACCATAACCACTATAGAGATGTCTATTGAGGACTAGCATTCTTCTTTCATAAGAATGATAAGAACTCTCCCTCATTATCATCAAGAAACAGGATTCCACTAAACCAGGCAGAGGATTCTGGTTCTTTTCAGGAAATTTATATTTACCATGGCTACATAGCAACACAATTCTACCATGCTGTTGTAAAGCAAGGTACCTCCAAATAATACTACTCCCATATCCTCCAAGACCTTTATGGCAAGCCCTTTCTTCACTATCCCAGAAGAAAGATAATCTGTTGAGCTGTTTCCCCAGGGTAAATCGTAGGCAGGGGAACAACAGTTATTTATTAAGTTCTTATTATAGGTCAGGCTGTATGATAAGCACTGGGGAAAATGGAAACAAGAGGAACTAAAAAAACAGGGGATGAAGATGAAAGTAACCATTTTAGGGAACTGAAGTGAAGTCTACCTAGTCAGAAGCACTCACTTCTCAGTTGAGCTATTTATCTTACTTTGGGAAGCTAACTTGCTACTACGGAGCAACCCACCAAACTTTCCTGCCCCGATAGCTCATCTTCCTTTGAAAGGCCAGCCTGCTCTAAGGAGCACGATTCCATAAATTACCATTCATGTTCCTATACCTGTCTTTATGCTGCTTATTCTCCTACTGCTACTGCTGTTGCTAATTCCCTTGATGAGTCAATGACTTCCAACTGGCCCAACTGCCTATATTTTTTCTTAGTTTCTGCTAACCATAGCAACATGAAAACTTGTTTGTCCCTCAGTTCTTTTGGGTTGATCTTTTAAGTTATTTTTTTCACATTTGTTCAAATCTCTGAAACCTTTAGCCAGCCACATTTTTCTGGCAACACTAGGAGGCAACAGGTTGAGGGGATAGATTATTTAGGAGAATGCCCTTGTAAGTAAAAAAAGCCTAACTGGACAGAAGCTGCCTCAGTCTTACTTCTGAGAATGATATGCTCCTGTTCTGGCACAACATAGCTTCATGGCTCATCTGTTCCTATTGACAGCAGATCCATTCTGCCACCTATTCTGTTCTTGTAATGACTTTAGCTATGTTTTTTATTTATAAAGGGCATATGATATTTCTAAGGAGTACTGATATGCCTCATACACAACTGGTCCTAGGGAAGGCCCTGAAGTGAAAATCTAGGATGATCTAGAGTATATTCATCAGTGGTTACCAACCAGCATTCAGGTGGAAATATATGTATGTTTCATTTTAAGTTCTTTTTTGTTTTTTAAAATGATTTTATTTATTTTGAGTTTTACAATTTTTCCCCAGTCTTGCTCCCCTCCCCCACCCCCACAGAAGGCATTCTGTTAATCTTTACATTGTTTCCATGGTATGCATTGATCTAAATTGAATGTGATGTGAGAGAGAGAAATCATATCCTTCAGGAAGAAAAATAAAGTATGAGATAGTAAATTACATAATAATATAATGCCTTTTATTCTAATTTGAAGGTAATAATCTTTGGTCTTTGTTCATAGTTCATAATTCTTTCTCTGGATACAGATGGTATTCCCCATCGCAGACAGCCCAAAAATAGTCCCTAGTTGATGCACTGATGGAATGAGCAAGTCCATCAAGGTTGATCATCACCCCCATGTTGCTGTTAGGGTATACAATGTTTTTTCTTGTTCTGCTCATCTCACTCAGCATCAGTTCATGCAAATCCTTCCAGGCTTCCCTGAATTCCCAACACTGCTGATTTCTAATAGAACAGTAGTGTTCCATGACATACATATACCATAGTTTGTTAAGGACATTCAATTAATTTACAATTCTTGGCCACCACAAACAGGGCTGCTATAAAAAAAAAAACACACTTTAAATTTAAACAGAAAGACACACAGGGTTATAACGGGGAACTGGGGCAGAATCTTTTATGCTTCAGCTGTAGTAAAACAATATATTGCAGAGCGAGCAATTATGATCTCAGACAAAGCAAAAGTAGGCCTAATTAAAAGAGATAAGTATGGAAATTGCATCTCAACATAAATGCTCCAAATGACATTGAATTCAGATTCTTTTTTTTTTTGGCAAGGCAATGGGGTTAAGTGGCTTGCCCAAGGTCACACAGCTAGGGAATTATTAAGTATCTGAGGCCAGATTTGAACTCAGGTACTCCTGACTCCAGGACCAGGTGCTCTATTCACTGTGCCACCTAGCTGCCCCTTAGCATTCAAATTCTTTTTATTATTATTATTAGTATTATTTTATTTAATATTTATTTATTCTCAATTTGTACAAATGATTTTTATACATTAATAAAATATTCTTGTTTAAGAGTAAACAAAATACCCCTCCCCCCAAAAAAAATATAGACTCGCTTGAGCAATAAAGGGGAGAGAAAAAAATTAAAATTAAAAAAATAATACTAATAATTGTAGGTATGGCCAGGTGGCTCAATGGATGTAGCTCCAGCCCTGGAGCCATGAGCACCCAAGCCCACATCTGACCCCATACACCCAACAATCACGCATCTGTGTGACATGCAAGCCACCCCAACCCCACTGCCCTGCAAAAACCAAAAAAAGAAAAAAAAAGACCCCAAAATAATATAAAATAGTAATAATAGTAGGGGTGGCTGAGTGGTGAACAGAGCATTGGCCCTTGAGCCAGGAGCACCTGGGTCTAAATCCAGCCTCAGACACCGACTGATCACCCTGCTATGTGGCCCCAGGCAGGCTACCCAGCCCCATTAGCCCTGCACTCCCCCCAAAATAATAATAATAAAAAAATGTGCTTGAGTCTTTGTTCCAACACCAACAACTCTGTCATGGGTGGATCACATTCTTTATGATAAGTCCATTACAAAAGTTACTTCCATATTTTTCCACCATTGCCATTGCTGATCACAACTCCCTCCTTTCGTATTTCTCCACTACCATGTGCTATATTTTCTCTCTCCTTTCGCTCTGACTCTGCCGTAGGGTAGATGAGTAGTGCAGCAGACAGATCCCCGGCCCTGGGGCCAAGAGGCCCTGAGCCCCCATACCACCCCTTAGGCCCAGCATCCATCTGGCCCTATGGTCCAGGACAGGCCATCCAATCCTAGCCCCTTGCAAGAAGTAAAAAAGAAAATGTGTTATATCTGACCACTCTCCCACCATGGTCCATCCTCTCCTCCATCACTCACATCACCCCCCTTCCCCCTGTCCCCCGCTTCTTACTCCAGATGCCTGTACCCCATTGAGTATATATTCTGTTTCCTCTCCTAGCCACCTCTGATGAGAGCAAAAATTCCCTCATTTCCCCTTGCCTTCCCCCTTCCATATCATTGCAGTAGCTCATTGTAATAAAGAAAAATCTTATTATATGAAATATCTTGGCCTATTCCTCCTCTCCTTTTTCTTTCTCCCATTACATTTCCCTTTTTTCTATTGACTTCATTTTTACACCAGATTTTATCTTCGAACTCAGCTTTCTCCTGTGCTTCAAGTATAAAAGCTCTCTCTACCTGCTCTATTAACTGAGAAGGTTCATATGAGTATTATCAGTGTCATTTTTCTATGCAGGAATACATGCAGTTCATCATCAAGTCCCTCATATTTTCCCCCTCTCCTCCAATCTCTATACTTCACCTGAGTCCTGTATTTGAAAATCAAACCTTCTGTTCAGCTCTGGCCATTCCAACAGGAACATTTGCAATTCCCCTGGTTCATTGAAAGTCCATCTTTTTCCCTGGAAGAGGACATTCAGCCTTGCTGGGTAGTTGATTCTCGGTTGCATTCCAAGCTCTTTTGCATTCCAGTATATTATATTCCAAGTCCCATGAGCTTTTAATGTAGTTGCTGCTAAGTCCTGTGTGATCCTGACTGTAGCTCCATTATATTTGAATTGTGTACTTCTGGCTGCTTGTAATATTTTCTGTTTGACTTGGGAGTTCTGGAACTTGGCTACAATATTCCTAGGGGTTGGTTTTTTGGAATCTCTTTCTCGGGGGGAGTGGTGGATTCTCCCCATTTCAATTTTGCCCTCTGCTTCTAGGATATCATGGCAATTTTCCTGTAGTAATCCTTTGAAAATGATATCAAGGCTCTTTTCCTGATCATGACTTTCAGGTATTCCAATAATTTTTAAATTATCTTTCCTAAATCTGTTTTCTATATCAGTTGTTTTTTCAGTGAGATGTTTCACATTTTCTTCTAATTTTTCATTTTTTTGGTTTTGAAGTTATGAGTCCTGCTTTCTCATAAATTCATCAATCTCCCTGAGTTCTATTTGTTGTCTGAAGGATTTGTTTTCCTCTGAGAGTTTTCTTATTTCTTTTTCCATCTGGCCAATTTTTGCTTTTTAAAGCATTCTTCTCCTCAATAACTTTTTTGAACTGTTTTATCCATTTGACCTAAGCTGGTTTTTAGCATGCTATTTTCTTCAGTATTTTTTTGGATTTCCTTGACTAGGCTGCTGACTTCATTTTCATGTTTTTTCCTGCATCTCTCGCATTTCTTTTCCCAGTTTTTCTTCTAACTCCCTCATTTGATTTTCAAAGTCTGAGCCCAATTTCTGTTTTTCTTGGAGTCTTTAGATGCAGGAGCTTGTGCTTCCTCATCTTCAGACTGAGTGTTTTGATCCTTCTTGGGATCATAGATAATGTATTTCCTCAATGGGGTTCCTCTTTTTTCTCTGCTTGCTCATTTTCCCAGCCTAAGCCTGTTTTGGGGGTGCTTCCTGAGCTTTTGGGACACTCCTACAAGGGTCTGAGTGTGTGAGGCTCGGTCCTCCCTCCTGGTCTGTGAATGACCATATTGCCCCCCTCTGCTATGGGGCTGAGGTGGAGGAGGCCCCTGCTGTTCTATAGGATGGGGGACTAGACTTTGATCAGGATCTGAATGTGTTCAGAGCCCCAGAGTCCTGTTCCAGGGGCAAAGCTCTGCAGTCTCTCTCTCTTCACTCCCCTCCCTCAGCTCAATTGGCTCATGCCCTGAGGGCTCCTTCTTATGAGCTCTGCCTGCTTATGTTTCCTGGATCTGGAATGCAGTGGCCAAGTTGCTTGCTGTGTGCCCTAAGGGCTGGACTTCATGTGCTCACTCTGGCACAGGTCCCCCGCTGTTCCCCCAATTTGTGCTTGATGCTCCCCAGGGCATAGCTGCTGTGAGGTGCTGCTCCCAGTGCCCTGGGGCTGCCTCTGGGAGGCTGAAGTTCTTTTGTTCTGGTGGGCCACCCCTCCAACCCTGGGGAGCAGAGCCTTTCTGCTCTTTTCCAGGTTACCTTGAGTAGGAGAACTGCCTCACTGGGTCCCTCTGTGGTTTCTGTCTCTCGAAAATTTAGTTAAATTCCTTAGTTTTGAAGATTTATGAGAGAGCGCCTAAGATGCAATCTGCTCTTGTTGCCATCTTGGCTACCGATTGATTGGGTTTCTGACCAAGATGGCAGAGAGAAGACAGGCACTGTGTTAAGTGCTCCAGATGTCCCCCCAAAAAGAACATGAAAGAAACCTCTTAACAGAAACTCAATTACCAAAACTCAGAAAAAGAAGCTAGGAGAAGAACACCTACCAACAAGGTCTATCTCAGGGGACTACTGGCAAACTGGGAAAGGAGATAAGAGGGCAAGCACAGAGCAGAGAATGAGCACAGGGACAGCAATGGGGGAAACCAGAAGACTGGCCTGGCCTTAGCCACAGAGGTTTTGGTGAATGACAGTCTGAGAACCAACATTAGCCATAGAGTCTTTGGTCAGCGGGGAGGGGCGGTCTGCATGCCTGCAAATCATACAATTGGGTGCAGGTCCTGAACTCCATACTTTTAGCAAAGCATTCTTCCAGGAACAAACTGTAGCTGCCCCCCCCCCCACTCCCTCAGTCTCAGGTGTGGAATACAGGGCACTCAGCTAAAAGGAAGATTGGTTTCCTCCCCTTAGGGCCCAACCCATTGTTCAAGGTCAACCAAACCCTGCTGCCCCTCCTCACCCCCTCCTCACTTCCTCCTCACTTTCTCCTCACTCCCTCCTCACTCCCTCCAAGATTGGGAGAGGGCTTCAATCACTCAGGAGAAAGAAACCAGCACCCCCTACTGGCGAGGCCTTAGCATTACTAAGCCAAGTGAACAAAGCCTCTAGGGTTTTCAAAAGCAAACCTCTGAGAGCCAGCCCCACCCCCAACACAAGATCCTAGGAAAATGAAAAAAAGCCACCAAAAGGGGCTTCCATGGGGAAATACTTAGAAGTACTAGATTCTAATCCAGAGAGATCTAGCACTTCTGAGGAGAATATAGATTGGTCTCTAGCCCAGAAAGGCTTCCTTGAAGAAATCAGGAAGGAGTTTTAAAATCAATTGGAAAAAAGTGGGAAAAGAAACTCAAGAGAAAATTAACACATTGTAAGAGAAAGTTAACATCTTGCAACAAAAAATAAATCCTTGGAAAATACAATTGGACACATACAAAAAGAACATAATTCTCTCAAAACTACACTTGGGCAAAAGGATTTGTATAAACTGATGCTGAGTGAGATGAGAAGAACCAGCAAAACATTGTACACCCTAACAGCAACATGGGGTGATGATCAACTTTGATGGACTTGCTCATTCCATCAGTGCAACTATCAGGGACAATTTTGGGTTATCTGGGATGGAGAATACCATCTGTTTCCAGAGAACAAAATGTAGAGTTTGAACAAAGACCAAAGATTATTACCTTGATTTTCAGAAAAATAAACAAACCATTATCTCATTATATGATTTTGCTATTTCTTATACTTTAATTTTCTTCCTTAAGGATATGATTTCTCTCTCATCACAATTGACAGGTCAATGTATACCATGGAAACAATGTAAAGACTAACAGACTACCTTCTTGGGGGGGGGGAGGGAAGCAAGAATAGGGGGGAAAATTGTAAAACTCAAAATAAATAAAATCTTTCTAAAAAAAAAGAGTGGGATAGCTAGGTGTCACAGTGGATAGAGCACTGGCCCTGGAGTCAGGAGTACTTGAGTTCAAATCCAGCCTCAGACACTTAATAATTACCTAGCTGTGTGGCGTTGGGCAAACCATTTAACTCTATTTGCTTTGCAAAATCCTTAACAAAAAAAAAAAAAGAGTGATTGCTAGTTATATCTGGGTTCCTGTTTGTCTTGACAGATGAATCTCTCTTAGAAAACCTTTCCTCATACATATTTAACTGAAAAAATATTAAGGTATTTACTGAGAACTCCCTCTTATCTTCTCTTCTTTATCTCACATCATCTATGTGCATTTTGTCATGTTTTCCTGCTTTCATTGTATACTACCTTCTCTAGTAGATTGTTCCTCTCTATGTTGTCCTTCTCTGTTTGTCCCTGCTCCCTCTCTAATCTTTATTCTCTCCTTGCCTACTGGAGGTTTTCCTTCTTTTTAAGAAACATGTCTTCTCCATCTTCAAAAAACCCTCACTTGATCCATCCATTTCTCTCTAATTATTACTTCTCAGTGCCTTTGACACTGTGGATCATGATATTTTCCTGGATCCTATTCTCTTTCTAGGTTTTCTTGCAATATTTTCTTATGGTTTTCCTCCCACTAATCTTTCTCAGTCTTCTGTGCTAAATCTTTATCCAGCAGAATGGCATCTGGAGGAGCCTGGGCGGGGCGTGGCCGTGGGTGGGCGGAGCCCCGGAGGTGGTGGGTGATGTAAGGCCGCTGTGGCCAGCTCGGCCGCTTCCTGGCCAGTTGCTCTCCTCCGAGAAGATGCAGCGGCGGCTGGAGCCTGTGCCCATGGGCTTCCAGTGGGTGATCACACACACTGACTGGTCTGAGCCATGGTTACTAGGACTTTTAGGTTTCCACATACTTTGTTTGTTGCTCACGTACTTTACTTTTCAAAGGTATTGACTTCAGATTGGGCATTTCCTATGTTTGGTAATTTTAGTGTATTGTGCGGAAGACATCAATGAATTGGCTGCTATGAATTGGACATTATTTTCTAAATACCAATATTTCGATTCAAGAGGAATGTTTATTTCCCTGGTTTTTTCAGCACCTTTGCTGTTAAATGCTATGATCATTGTGATTGCATGGGTGCGTAAGACACTGGCTGTGATGACTGAGTTGAAGATGCTGCAACTCAGAGAAAAGAGGAGGAAAGCAGAATAATGTGGATGAACTTTGACATTAGATTTTCTATCATTTTCTAGCTGTTAGCCTTACTTTAGTATTTCTGTATCCTGCAATAGGATATATTGCAGTGATAACTAGTAGGCTCATGGTTTGAAGCAGCCATATATTCTTTTATTTCAGTCCTCACTGTGATGGAGGAAAATATTTCACTTATTTGATATAAGTCTTTAACATTAAATTTGCCTGTGTTTTCTTCAGCTGTAAAAATAAATAAATAAATAAACAAATAAATAAATGAATGAATGAACGAATAAATAAACAAATAAATAAATAAATAAATACGTGGATCTTTATCCAGGTCACAAACCCCATAATCCAAGTCACAGACCCCAAGACTTGGCCCCTCTTCCCTTCTCCCTATAAACTACCACAATTGGTGAGCTCATCAGCTCACTTTGTTTCAATTATCATTTCTATATAGATGAGTCTCAGATCTATTTATCCAGCACTAATCTCTTTGTTGATCTCCCAACTTTTCCGTCCAATTGCCCATACTGTAGATATCCAAAACTGAACTTGTTACCTCTGCCCTGACCCAATCTCTCCTTTCTTCCCAAATTTACTATTATTATTGAGGCTATCACCATTATCTCAATCACCCATGATGGCTTGATTCTATACTCCTTCCTCTCTGTCATTTCTCATATTCTATTTTTTCCTAAGACCTGTTGATTCTACCTTAGTGATATCCCTTATTCATCCTTCTTCTCTCCTCTGACTGATACCAAAAAAGCAGGAACTTTGTCTTGATCATCCCTGCCCTCAGGTAATTTACATTTCAATAGGATGGACAATAAACAAAAAACTATATAGCTGTACAGTATATGTAGTATAAATAGAAGTTAATCTCAGAAGGTAATCACTAGTATTAGAGGTAAGGAAGGACAGTCAGGAAAGGCCTCTTGAAGAAAGAAGAATTTGACCTGAATCTTATGGTTAATCTAAAACTCTGCATCCCTCAGACATGCACAGGGATATAACCCTATATCATACATTAAGCCATTCCTTAGTCCTTCCCTGGTACCTCCCAACTCTGCCCCAATTCCACCTGATCCCTCCTTCAAGGGCTCTTTGAAAAAAAGCCTGTCTTTCCCTTTCTACAACACTGATTGTAGCTGACTTTATTTAACCTGCCTGGCGATTTAGTTACGGTTATATTCCTCTTCTTCTCACCTCCCCTTTTCCTATTCTTAACTATACTTGCTATTCTCTTGGACTGTTTCTGGTTTTTTTCCTTAAATTTTACTATCTTCTTTAAAAACCTGCTTTCTTTACCTTGCTAAAGAATTCTGTGAATTAACATGTAGCTTTTTTGCCGTAACTTGTGAATTAAAATTTATACCTTTTCTTACCTTCTTCAGACAGAATTTTGTGATTTCCTCACTGAAAAGAACCACAGCTGTTTCTGGGATCTCCCCTCCCCCAGTCCCACCCTCTGTTTTCAGCAGAATGACCAGTGAAAATGTCCAGAGTCAGGTTACAGAGTGTCATGTGTAGGGAACATCAAGAAGCACAGTGTGCCTGGTTCATAGACTATAGAGGGAAGTAAAGTATAAGAAGAGGAGACAAGTAGTAAGGGTTAGCTTATGAAGAATTTTTAAAGCTAAAAAAATGGATTTTTATTTGATCCTAGAGATAATAGGGTACAACTGGAGTTAATGATTAGGTTGCCATGTCATGGTCAGATCTATGTTAAAGCAGAATATCACTTAGAGTTGAATGGGGGAAGGGATTAGAATAGCAAGAGACTTGAGTCAGGGAGAACAAATCAGACCGTAATTGCAATAATGAATATGTCAGGTTATGAGGGTCTAGTTCTTTAGCAAGTTAAAGAAAATGAGTTTTTTAAGAAGACAGTAAATTTAAGTAAAGAAAAATTCTAAGAAAATATCAAGGATAGTTAAAGAATGGGAAATAGTAGTAGCTGTGAATGCAAAGAAGGAATTGAGGAAGTTGTTAATGTAGAAACTGTTAGATTTGTCAATAAATATAGGGTAAGTATGCAACAAAAGTCTAAGATGTCACTGACGTTAACAGCCTATATGACTTGAGAGGATGGTGGTACCCCAATAGTAATATGGAATATTTGCTACTTGTATCTCCCACATCTAGCACAGTGTACATAGTATTGACTTCATAAAGGCTTTTCTTTTCATTCATTCTTGCTGTGGGAAAGAAAAACAGCTGTAACTTTTCCTTTTTAACATTTTCTTCTCTCTTGTCTGCTGTCATTGTGGGGCTTAACATGGAACCTTGAAGTCATGGACAAAGTTCACTTTGGTTTATAGAACTGAAGTCAACTTTGTATCACCTTTACATTACACAGATGAGATACAGATTAGACTTTCATTTATATCTGTATATAAGAGGCTTTCATTTATTTCTAAGTAGATGTCGAATATATGAAATGAGAAATCTTTGTGTGGATGCAGAACTAGGGGGAAATGAGAAAATTTGTTAGAGACTAAAACAATATATGTTCTCACTGAAGCTTGATGGAGATATTAGAAAAAAAGTGAAAATGCTTCATGTTGTATCAGCTGACATAACAATTGTTTCTGGAGACTCAGACTTCTGAATTTTCACATAAAACATCAGGGAATTTTAACAAGGCAAAAGAATGCAAGGGGTAGGAAAGAGAGGGGAGAAAAAAGACAAATATTAAGTATGACTAAATTTGACTTCTGACCTTTCTAAAGTGGAGATACTATTGGAAGTCATAGCAGAGAGAATGAAATGAAAGAGAACATGTTTCTAATTTTGAAACTCATACTTAAAACTTGTGGAAAGAACTCTCCTCTAAGCACAAAAATTTAATGTGTTCTTCTCAACACTAAATGTTATCTTTCAAACATAATTCACGAATTGTTATGGAAATACTGGAGGCTGAAATGGAAAAATTCTACTGTACCTAAAAATAATGAATGCAGAAAAGACTGTTTCCTTTATTCATCTTCTTCTACAACTACAACTACTATTATTACTCCTGCTGCTGCTGCTACTACTACTAATATGACTACTGTATTGTCAACATGCTAAGACTTTAGTATCTGTCACTTTATAGCTCCCAAGTCTAGTCATCACATACACAGACACACACAGATACACAGATATACACAGAAACACACACACACACAAACAAAAATACAGAAGGAACTGGAAGATGATTGTTGACTGAGCAAGAAAGACTCAATAAACACCTCCTCTAGAAGAAATCCTCCTTAATTAACAATTCCGTCATTTGACATGCATTGTGAGGTTCATTAGGCCTTTCTGTCTACCCTACAGTTTCACTGTTATGTGTATTGTCTCCCCTATGATTTCCTTGAGAACAAGAAATATCTTACTTTTATATATTTGAATTTCAGGAACTTAGCAGAGTGCTTGATGCACAATTATCCCTCAATGAATACATTCCCTTTCTAGATCCATATCTTCTTCTCTTCTTACCTCAGCCCTCACCCCCAGCAATGGAAACTGTTCACACAAGGCAATGAGAGTAATGCTCCTTGAGCTAAGCCTGAGATTAGATCCAAAGTTCCAAGCTGCCTCTTCTGAGTGTGATTCTTTCCCTACATTAGAAGGCAACCATGTCAGTCTCAAGACAATGGGAGCTCCTGGATCGAGTTGCCTGGCATGAGGTGGTCTCAAAAAAAATGAACTTCTTAAAGGTAAAGATAAATCACTAACAGGAGGATTAATCTAAGCTATGTCTTGACTTTCCCAAAGTTATGGACCTCAGACAACCCAGAGCTGAGGTAAAGATAGAATGACTATCTCCCCCTTCAAACAAAAAACCTAGAGAGCTTTTTTAGCTCCTACATGGTTGGCAGCAGCAATTTATGGTTAAGGTTAAAAAGTCAATCATAAAATATCACTGAATTCAAGATAAGCAAGAACCTTAAGAAGATCCATGAAGCATTTCAAATATTAAATCCCCAGGATAGTACAATAGGAGTGATATTTATGCTTTAAGTATTTGTTCTTCCATACTTTGCTTTACACACTTCTTTTGTGTTGGAGGAAATAAATAACTGTGGGGTATCTGATCTACTTTGCACAGTGAGTACCTTTATAGAAGAGACTGTCTTAACCACTATGGGAAACATCCTAGACATCAGACATACCTAAACTTTGATTAAGTAATTCCTCCAAAGTTCCTTTTTTGGGGGGGAGGGGAAGACAGGGAATGGAGATGAACCAGAGACACTGAAAAGTCTTTCTCCTTTCATTTAAAGGTCAAAGTCTTCTACAACTGAATCACCTGATATAAGTCTAGGGCAGGGGAATCCTGGTGAGAAAAGGCACTCTCTCCCCTTGATCTGTTAATTTTTATAGTACTAAAAAGCAGTGGGGAGAGTTTATACAACTGGGTTCTCTCACATAAGAATGTATACATTAATATGCCAGATAAAGAACTTTGAGACCAATAGCAAACATAAAATAATTGGGCATTTTCTGCCATTATAGGTTACAGACATAAGAGAAAACATATTTTAAAGATGTACATTCACTTTACATTCTGGAAGTCAAATAAAAGAACTTAGGGAGAGTTTTTGGCAGCCAAGTGAATGGCAACAGCCATTGATAGTTAAGGCAAAGGCCAGTCATGGAATATCACAGAATTTGAGATATAGAAGAATCTCTTAGTCATCTAGTAACCCTCAAGTTTTCATTAGGATGGCACTTGAGTTATCCAAGATAAATTGCTTTCATACTCTGGAAATTCCTTAGGAACTGACATTTCTGAATTGTTCCATGGGTTCTCCTCTTTCTCTCACTTGCTCTCTCCTACTCCTGTTCTAGCTTTTAATATTGGTATCATAAACAAAATTATAGCTCTGATTGGGAACGGTCCCTACACAGTGCAAGGGCAAAAAACCAAAACCAAACCCTAAAAAGACAGTCACTGAAGTTATCAACTATCTACTTCATGCCAAGTTGAAGTTTTATTATATTCTAATTAAAATCAGTCATAAATTCCCCCCCAGCACTATGATCACGAACAATTCCATTCTTACCTCTTTTTTTTAAACAAAAAGGAAATGATGCATTCAGCCAAAGGATTTCACAATTTCATGAGCAAAACCAGCCAAGTTTGAGAGAAAACAGTTTAGCCACATAAAGATGTGATATCTTCTATGTCAAACAGCCAAGTTTGGAAAGGACTAGATGTTTACATAGACAAGTTAGACAAGATACTCACTGACTCTATTGGAAACATGTAGCTTTTTTTTTCTTGGCCATTCTTCTTAATCTATTTCATACGTAACTTTTTTTTTATTTAATTCAATTACATATAATTAATCCAAGTATAACACCATTTTGAAATGTGCCTTGGAATAGCATTTATACAAGAAGTAATTAAAAATAGTCCTGCGTTGCATAGTATCATGGTGTTTCATGACTCACCCAACTTGTGGACTGATCTGTGACCATTTTCCCTTCTGCAAAATGAGAACAACTTCAAAGAGACTGTGAGGTTTGTTGAACTTATATACAGATCATACACATTGAGAGGATATAAGATAACACTAGCATTTTAGTTTTGTGGATGTTTCTTGTGACTTCCTTTCATTTAGTATACTTTCTATAAACTAGCCAACTGCTGTTTGCCTTGAACAACATCCTATGCCTTACTTCCATACTTTCAACCCCGTTTGGGGTACTCTCTCATCTCTTTCCTCTTGGTTTCCTAACTCTATTCAAGGCTCAAGTCAAATGTCAATTTCTACATGAAACCATGTCCTGTCACCCAATTGTTAATGCTCCTTCTCTCCCACAATGTACTACATTATATTTACCTTGTACACATTTTATACTAATTTTTACATATTATTTCTACCAGTGAAAGTAAGGTCCTTGGATCATTCATTTTTGTTCTTTTGTCCTGAATTTTGTTGTGCCTCAGACACTAACTAAATATTTATTGGATTAAATTAAATATCATTTATAATAATTGAATTTGATTCTCTGATCTACAGTGTTAGGTATTGTAATTTCATGCAAGCAAGGAAGTTCACAGATTTATGTAGGGATGGGAGAATTCAGATCAGTTCTCTGAAAAGAGCACCAATTGGCTTTTTCTCTCCATAACTTCAGGAAGCATTATTTCAACTTATGGAGCTAGAATAGAAGCAAATAATTCTATTGATGAAACTTGTGCCAAATAATCCTTTCCTTGTAATTCACACAGTTACTATTTTAGTTCAAGTCTTCCTTAACTTCTTACCTGGACTATTCCAATAGTATTTTAGGCAGTGTTCCTCCCTCTACTGCAGGTTAACCCTACTAGTGTACATCTCTAGCCACATCCCAAGCATATGGAAATCACTTTCTACATGTTGAAAAATGAAGAAATTTGCATAATGGTCAAACAACTGGATTTAGGATCAGTAAGACCTCTATTTCAAACTAATTTGATATTTACTAACCATCTGGGTAGGAGGAAGGGAACAAACATTTATTCAGTGCTAACTAAAGCCAGACATCATATGTGTTTTATTATCTCATTTGATCCTAAAATGATCCTGGGAGGTAGGTACTGTTATTATCCCAGTTTTCAGTTGAAGAAACTGAGACATACAAAGGATAAATTACTCATCCAGAATCAGACAGCTCTGAGGTTAGATTTGAATTCAGACCTTATTGACTCCAGGCTCAGCTTTCTACCCATTGTTCTATGCTGTCCCAAGTGACTATAATTAAATCACTTAACCTCAGATAATTCTCTAGCACCACAGAGAGGTTGCAATCACTGAATTATTATTGTTATTTTCTTATTTCTGATTTGCCTCTTATTGCAATTGGTCACTTTCAAATTTATTATTAAAACTAACATTATTAATATTATTATTAAGATAGACTTTATATAATTTTATAATACAGATGATAGCAAACTTTTCAGATGTCCACTTTCTCAGGGAAAGTAACAAGAGTAAATCATAAAAATCACCAAAGTAAATAAATTTCTTTTTCAAATAGTTTTAATAGTTTTTAATAGTTTCTACCTCTAAGGGTGGAGAAAAATTCATAGATAGGATTGGAACACTTTTCATAGTTATTTTTAAGGCTGTTTAAAAATCTCTATTCCATATATAACAGTGACTCTGAACCCTCCCACCTGGAGGCCAAGTGTGCTACATTTCAACTCTCTCTCAGGATTCTCCAGATTGACAGTATATAGTCTATCTATTATTGGTCCTAACCCCCACAAATTATGTTCCCCCAAGCTCTATTTAACCATACAACTCAAGTTTTATTTAACCAACAAAGAGTAGTATTTGCTTCTTCTTTCTTTTTAGAATTTGTGTTTTCAAAGAAATATTTACTTTAAAGCTACAACAAACATAGAAAATTCCTCCTACCTCCAACACTTGTGTGGCATAAGCCCCTTTATATTACCTCAGTTGCAGGGAAGGGAAGGATTAGATTCACACAGTAACCCAGTTCCTATATATCATAGTCCCACCAAGTTCTAAGTCCAAAACCTCCAACTTAGGTTCAAGTCCTGGGCTTTTCAGAACTTTCCTCCTGGGCTGGCTAGAACATCTGACCTGGAAACATGCCTTTGAGGTTATTATGGTCTGAGTTGGGGTTCAAGGACTTCCTATGGTTAGAAATGAAAATGACAAATGAAATCATCCAGAACAAAAGACCAAGCTCATTCTCAGTGCCACTGGGCCCAAAATGTGGGGGTTAGGGATAGAAGAACCTTCCCCCCACCCAGCTCTCTCTGTTTATAGTATTATTGTTGTGGATGAATATGATTTTTCACCTACTAGAAAGAGCTAACTAGGTGACACAATGGATAAAGCACCAGGCTGGAATTGAGTTCAAATTTGTCCTCAAACACTTAGCTCAATTACTTTATATGTAAAATAAAAGTAATACCAGTACCTATTAACTAAGGTTATTATGAGGTTCAAATGAATTATTTGAAAAATGTTTGGCACATAGTAGGAATTATATAAATACTAGCTATTGTTATTATCATTATTTAATTCTATTATTTCTTATTAAATGGAGAGAGAAACTAGAGACAGTTCTGACCTAGATTATAAACTCATTTGTGAGATTTTAAGGACTATGGACACTTATTTTTTTTATTTTTATTTTTTTTGGTTTTTGCAAGGCAAATGGGGTTAAGTGGCTTGCCCAAGGCCACACAGATAGGTAATTATTAAGCATCTGAGACTGGATTTGAACCCAGGTACTCCTTACTCCAAGGCCAGTGCTTTATCCACTATGCCACCTAGCCACCCCAACTATGGACACTTATGAATAGTAATAAGTATTAAGAAATAGTACATGATAAAAAAACAATGACTTTTAATCTATATTACTCAATGGTATATTAGAAATGATGCATTTTTAATGAGAAGAAAAAATTGGAGGAATCAGAATAGACAAAGGAGTAATAAACTTCTCTCTTTTTGCAGACAACATGATGCTATGATTGGAAAACCCTAAAGAAACAATTAATTTTAGCAAAATAGCAGAATATAAAATAATCCCACATAAATTATCATCATTTCTATATAATCAACAAAACCTTACAAAAAGAGCTAGTAAGAGATACTCTATTTAAAATAACTGCAACCCTCCTCATTTAAATCTAATTCATTTGCATGTCATGGCATCTCCTCCCTAAAGCCATGGTCCTCTTTGAGAATAAAGGATTAATAACAATACTGTATAAAATACCTGGAAATATAACTGCTAAGACAAACCTGGGAACTGCATAAACATAATTATAAAATATTTTTTATACAAATAAGATAAGATCTAAATAACTGGAGAAATATCCATTCTTCATGGATAAATAGAGCCAATATAATAAAAAATGGCAATTTTGTTACAAAATTACCATAAATTACCACCTTGTTAATTTATGGTAATTTGGTAAAATGGCAATTAAATTACCAAAAATTATTTTACTGAGCTAGGAAAAAAGCTAATAAAATTCATTTGGAAGAACAGAAGGTCAAGAATGTCAAAAGAATTAATGAAAAATGTAAATGAAGGAGATTTAGCAGTAACAGATTTAAACTACATTATTAAGGTAATAATTATCACATTCTTTGACCATTTATAAATTAGGGAATAATTTATAGACTTATAAATCTGACTCAGTTCTTGATGTACTTGAGAAATAGGGCCTTCACCACAGAAGTTGCTGTAAAAATTATTTCCTAGCTTTCTACTTTCCTTCTAATCTTGGTTCCATAGGTTTTCTATGTGTAAAACTTTTTAAATTTAATATAATCAAAATTATCCATTTTACATCTTGTAATGCTCTGTACTTCTTGCTTGGTCATAAATTCTTGTAAGGCAATATCAAAATTAATGGCTAAGAAACAGAAAGGTAAATTGATGGAACAGAATAGACATAAAATACACAGTATCAAATGGTTACAGTAAACTTTGTTTGACAAATATAAAGATTTAAGCTTTGGAGATAATAATTCATTATTTGGTTAAAAACCATTATTGTTGGACAAGGAAAGGAGAAATTAAGCATAGACCAATATCTTACACCATTCACCAAAAGAGGTCAAAATAGATACATAATCTAGATGTAAAGGGAGATATCAAAAGGAAATTAGAAGACTATGGAACATGTTACCTATCAGATTTATGAACAGAAGAATTTATGAATAAACAAGAGTTCTAGTAAAATAACTGATAAAATCAATTATGTATACCATGATTTCACATATATTTATATTAATTTTTGTATCTAATGGTAGTCTTTTCTAGAGTGGAACTGGGAGGAGGGATAAAAAATGGGTAGAGCAGAGAACAAGAAAACTTAGAAGGAAACACAGAAAAGTAGAGTAATTTTGAAAATATATATATATATTTTTAACAAGATTTTAAAAATATGAAATGGAAATTCATGTTTTTATATTGAATTCTTTTTATGTTATACTGCATACATTTTTTATCTCTTTGTATTTAAGTCCAAAATGAATAAAAAATTTAAATTATAGAAAATTTGATTAGATAGAGTTATTCCAAGGGCAATCAAGATTGAAAATATAAGTGCTACTGGAAAAGATTTGCACCATTTTCACAAACTGTTGTCTTTATCAAGGATAGCAAACCCAAGACATTTTGACCTAATATCATAGAACCAAATGGAGGAGATAGAAATGACACTTAGGAAAAGAAAGACAGAGAAAGTAGTCAGATTGGAAAAAACTATGTGAGAAGATCCATACTGGAAGTATTAAAATTGTGAAGATCTTGAATGACTATTATATAAAATATCTGAAAAAGGAAAAGGTACTGAAAGTGGACAAAAAGTATCTCAGTCATTATTAATACTAAGATGGGTGATATAGAGAATACCTATAGCTACTAACCTATATATCTTCTCTCTTATCTGTTAAAAAAAAACTCTTCATAAAAAACATTTTGTACGTGACTACTCTGTGCCAGGATTGTACAAGTGATATTCAAAAATGAGCTGCATCTTTACTATTTTGCAATTAATTGAAAGATGTAGAGCATGTAGATGCATGTAAATGTAGAGCAAGTAAATATTGTTCTTATTATTGGTTTATTTATCCTCCCTCCCCCCCCCCCCAAAAAAAGGATTTGAGTAGATCAAAGAAATGTCACTTCACTGTCTCTTTTACAAGCTGTTTCCCATCCACATGTAACATCTTATCTAAGGCTCAATTTCGAAACTCACATTTTATAGGCAGGTTAGATTCCAGGGGGTGATCAGTCAGGGTGTCTTGGATCACACATTCAATCAGCTGCTGGGCTGTGTAAAACAGGTCATGGCTTCTCAGCAGACTTGCCTACCATTTAAGTAGACTCCAGTTGCCAATAAGGATACATCTTTTGACTCTGATAAGTTTGCTATTTTCATTGGGCAATCTTCTCTCAGGTCTTCTCTCACCTGAGATCAAGAAAGCACACACACACACACACACACACACACACACACACACACACACACACACACACCAGACAGTTAAATGTCTTTGTGGACACATGGAGGTCAGGTATGGGAATGCCACTTAACCTTTCTCTTACCTGATAACTTACAACTGTTCTGTATCCCTTGTCCTTAGAAAGGAAAAGAGTGAAATACCATGGGAGAGATTTATTAGTCTTTTTTGAATGAAAATTCAATTCTGGTTGGAAGTCTCCTGAGGCAAAAGGCTACTCAATCCACTGGGAAGTTCTTTATCACCCTTCAGGCACTCATTAAAAAAACTTGGCTTACCAGACTTGCACATATTAAACTAAAACTTGAGAGGCTTACTGCAATGCTCTGTATTCCCATATGGAAAGGTAAATATGAGGATGTAAGATTGGCCTCATTGACCATTATTCCCATTATAATACATCAAGATTATCCAAGATTCCTTGGAAGATAATAAAAAAGAATAATAAAAGTAACAAAAGAAATAACCCTGTTCAATGATTCTCTGATAATGAACATCAGGTGAGGTGATAAAACAAAATGATATATGCTTGCCAAAGCATATCACCACTGTGATAGACAAAATCCAGTACAGAGTCCTTGTCAAAGGGGGATTCCTTGACGATGATGAATCTTCCAGGTTCTTTTGTTTGCTTATGAGATTGTGCTGATTGCATTGCATAGTCTTTTGGAAGGGATAGATAATCACTCAAAAGAGTTTGAAGTGCTTTGACATATAGGAAAGAACAAATGGATGAAGAGAGTCTCTTATCCAGATTTCAACATGTATTTGAACCTATAGAGCTTTCCCAACAATATGCATATCTGGAATGAACTATACAGATGAATAATGATTGGGAGAATGGAATAGGAGGAAGAAAGCAAACTAAATTGCTTTCAAGAAATTGTAAAATTCTTCTGTTGATCTCAAGTATTTCATGAAAGTAAAGGTTCATTTTTTCAATGCTAATAGATTACTTCTATTGCATCATGGCATAGAATATAACTTCCTCTGAAGAACAAAAAATTAATATCACACAGAGTTCAGTGAAAACATAAATGGCAGGTGATAAGGTTGCAACATATAATCAAGAAGGAACTCCATAGAAGAACAGGAGTAAAAGATAAGATCAAAGAATTTCATGCTAGGAAAAGAAACTAGTCTGTTTACTGTATCAAGATTGAAGTGCTCTACTGGTACCTTCATGATTGTGGGAGAATAAGAAGAGAGTCCTCAGTACATTGAATGATCTTCCTGCAGTGAACTTTTGGAAAAAACTGGGACACAAATCACACATAATTGGCAATCATAGATGGGTCACAACCTGTATCACTCTAGGGAATTCTTGAATGTATGAAATCATGGAGTTATTTGAATGAGTTCCTTAGAATCTTTTGATACCAATGTATTATTTCTTTCTTCACATTTCACATAGATTTATCATTAAGATCTTAAGTGAGTCAGGAACTTGAATCCTGATTTTCTGATTTAATATCCTGGATATCTGATTACAGTCTCAAAGATTATAAATGAACTATACATACAAGGTTGTGAAAGAGACTCTAAGAAGGACAAGTACAAGAATAAATTAGAGTTTTCATATTAAGATAAAATAATGAAAAATCATAGAGAAGCTTACCTCTCCCTTATAAACCCCATAAAATATCTAAAATGGTGCCATAAAAAGCCCAAAATAAATAAATCAGAGTTGAAACAAGCATAAATTTCTCTATCTAGTCTAGAACCATGCAATGCATGTGTACATACATACATACATACACAAACACACAAACTGGAAATATGGCGAAGCCAATGGAAGTACAGATAAAAGTCAAGAGAGGATATGGAAAAAAAAGGATCCAGAGCAAGAAAGTCAATGCAAATGTAGGTAAATGGAGATGAAAGCAAAGAATAAGATTAGAGTATTATTCTAGGAAAACCAATGTTATCTCTTGAAAACGAATCTCAATCAAGTTGGAGTTTTGAAAAATAGGGGATTTAGACAAGCTGGAACTCTAATAATTGAGAATCTGAAGCCAGGTACTTATCCTAGCATGTCAGAAGAAAAGGTTGGGACAAAATCAACACCCAGAAGTTACTAAGA
Organism: Macrotis lagotis; assembly: GCF_037893015.1. Taxonomy (NCBI): domain Eukaryota; kingdom Metazoa; phylum Chordata; class Mammalia; order Peramelemorphia; family Peramelidae; genus Macrotis; species Macrotis lagotis. The sequence continues at coordinate 155,366,686 of NC_133666.1, forward strand.
TCACCAGGAAATAGCCAACTCGACATCTGTAGTAAAGGAAGGTGAGGAGGACTAAACAAGAGGTCTAAAAAAATGCATGAACTGCAACATCCTATGAACCTGCTTCAGGATCATAAAAGAGACTAGGTCTCATGTAAGAAGAATACTAAGACTAATTGAAGCCCAACTTATAATGCACCACCAGGAGACTGAGATAGAAACTAGGGTTAAGGAAGAATATAAACTACCCCACATCTATCTTTATTAGCAGCATCAAAACGATAGAACAGTAAGAACTAAAAAAGATCTATTCAAATCATCTAGAGCAATAAGGAAACCTTCCCAAGTACTAAATCTCAGTCCAAAAACCAAGTTTGAAAAATTATCAAAAGGAAGAAAACTTAGACAATGAAAAAATACTGTGGGTTAGGAGAGACCCTAGAGGTAAATCTAGGAGAAAGACAAAAACTTCAAGGAGAGGGGGGGGAAAGTGTTCTCCACAAGGACTCCTAGAATAGACTTTTAAAAAATGAAGCAAGTAATTTAAAAATGAAATGAGAGTATATGGGGGATATGGAAAATAAAATAAATAGTTTAGACAGAAGGTGAAACACCTTGCTCAGGTAGAGGATTGCTTGAAAAACATTATGGAGCAAATAGAACTTAATGACTCCATTATATGTGATGTTAAAACAAAGTAAAAAAATTAGGAAAAATAGAAATTTGGGAAGATAAATAATATTGATTAAATGAACAGGGCTAAGTAATGTTGAAGTGCTTAAAAACAAAAAAGGGAAAGAAGAGATAAGTGACCCTTCAGAATCTAATGTTTTTAAAGCACACAAACACAGGGCCTGGATCTGGATCTTGTACTCTTATTAGTTTTAGGAGAACAAAGGAAAAGGAAGGAAAAGAGAAATCAATATAGATATAATGAGAAATAAAGTGGTAGAAATTACTATTTGGAATAAATGGGATAATGGAGAGAAAAGAATATACAGATATGGAAGAAAGTAGTAGTTGTCTAATGATCTTAATCATATCTAAACTGGATAAAGGAAACTTGAAAACACACAGACACATTTATAAACACAAGAGTGTACAGAAATAAATCACTCATAAACAGGGAAATAGGGAAAATAGAGTCAGAGATTCTGAGTCATAAGCACAAGAAACTTCAGCTTTAGAAGATGGGTCAAAAAAGGGGAGATCAAAAGGAAACAAAATAATGAACTGGAGATCAAAATCCAGGTTGTCGTAACAGCAATTTGAAACTAGAATATTGATGTCCATCAGAATTTTCCCCTCTACTCCATGCAGAGAGAAGGAAGGAAGAAAAGATAAACACATACTCTCCCTATCTCAGAAATTCCAAATTAACTTCTTAAATACGAACCCCATTCCCCATTTATATCTCATAGATCTGACACAATTATCCTTCTCAATACTACTCATGAAAGTCCCACTCTAGATTGGCCTGCCCCTTCTACTATGTCCTTTAAAATGCCTACCCTATAATTAACAAATTTTCTTTTACTTATACCTTGTTCTTATTCTTTCTACCCTATTTCTATTCTTTCTGATATGACTCTTGAAACAAAATGATTCCCTTACCAATCTTTCCAATATTAATTGTACATTCTCTCATACTCCGTCAGTATAGATGACTCAGAATACTCCTTGTTTCCCTTGGCCATTTACAGACTCTTTCAACTACCATTGGTAAGAAAATCCAAAATTACTAACCAATCAAGATTTTGTTTTCTTTTTCCTACTAACCTTCCTTCATTCCTCAACAACTTCCATGTTTTGCTCAGTCATTCATTCTATCACAACAACCATGCTCATACTAAGGAAATTAACCTGCACTTGATATTCCCTCGCTAATTTCTGAATTTTATAATTACTCAGTCACCATATCCTTTTCCTCTTCTCCACTTCAACTGTATGCAGAATGCTTTACTTTTAATGTTTCCATAACTTATGTGCTCCACTTCTGTATTCTTGAATTCAAAATATTATTTTATCTGATAACAATCTTTTTTCTTTTTTCTTTTTTAGGTTTTTGAAAGGCAAATGGGGTTAAATGGCTTGCCCAAGGCCATACAGCTAGGTAATTATTAAGTGTCTGAGACCAGATTTGAACCCAGGTACTACTGACTCCAGGGCTGGTGCTCTATCCACTGCGCCACCTAGCTGCCCACTATCTGATCACAATCTTTTAGCATTCCATTTTTCCTTACAATCTCCAACCAAATTCATCAACCTCATTATGTTCTTCAGATTTTTGATCCTTCAGTTCTTTCCAAAGTCATCACTCCTGCTATGGATATACCCTATCTCCTTTTTATCCCAATCTCCTAAAGCAATTCCGCTCTATAATAATCTTTATCCTTGATTCCCTGTCCATTTGTCATATTGATGATCATACCTTACTAAACTCCAGTTCTTTATTACTACTAGTATCTGCCTCCTCTCCTATTCACATGTTGATTGAAAAAAAACGTAGAAAATTTGGTAATAGCTGGGTCTGTTAAAAATTTATATATCTCATCTCAACTGGACCCTCACTGCATCAAAGCAAGTATTCTATTTCTCCATAGTTAATTTGCTATCACACTTCCCACAGGGGCTATTTCCAAACTTTCTCATCTCTTCATGAGCCTCCCATGGAACCTCCTTCTCCAGACTTTAAGCTTAGAACCTTAACTCATACATCATCAGATGGAGTTACAAGTGAATTCTATCAATCATTAAATTAATTTCAGTATCATATGAAGAAAGGAAGGGATCCTATCAAATTTGTACCAAGAGGCAAACATGATCCTGATACCTGAACCAAAGGAGAGATCATTATGAGGGAAAAAAAAACCTCAAATCATAGAACAATAGCTATAAGACAATATCAATAAAAATGTTGAATTTAATAAGCTAAAATAGTATATGAAAAATATTCAATCCTTTAATCTGGTTGAATTTATTATAGTAGAAATGTTGGATTTGGCTCTGCATTAGGGAAAATACATAAGCATAGTATATCATATTAATAAAAACAACAAAAATAACATGACTATTTCAAACTTTTGATGAAATAAAATAGCATGGTAGCTGAAAGAACATTTAAAACTATAGGGAAAATTGATGTTTTCCTAATATGGTAAATGTTTAAAATCAAAATCTAGTATTATTTGTAATGAAGAAATGCTGAAGGCCTTTCCTTTATAATTATGTCATCTAGTTCTAGAAATATTAACTATAACAAGACTAAGAAATTGAAGGAACAAGCATAGATAAAGAAAAATAAAATTATTTTTTATAGATGATCAGGAGATTTACAAAGAGTAGTCTAGAGATTCAATTAAAATTAACTGAAATAATAAATAAAATATAAGGATATTAAATAAACCCACAAAATTATTTGCTTTTCTGTTTACCAACAAAAGCCAACAAGAAAAACTAAAAAAGGGAAAAAACTTATAAAAGACATGTAATAAAACTACCATGACACAAAGAAATTATATGAATACTACTAAAAAAGCATTTAAATATTTGTAGCCTTAAATAACTAGAGAAATATTAATTACACATGTTATGTCATCATAATATAATTAAAATAATAATTCTACTTAATATAAATCAATAAAAATTCATCTGGAGACACTAAAGGTCAAGAAACTCAAGGGGAATAATGAAAAAAAATGGAGGTGGGGAGAAAATATATGAAGGAAGGAATTAACCATATAGCTAACATACACTAAACTACACTAGGAAAGAATAAATACAAAATTATTTGGTACTGGTTAAAAATTACAGAACTTACAGCTTAGATATACCAAACTCAAAACCAATTTAACATAATGGTATAGTGCTTAATAAGCACAAGAATTTCAACTATTTAAGTAAGGGTTTATTGTTAAAGAAAATTTTGGGGGAAAATGTGAATGTGCCCTAGCAGAAATTAGATTTAGATCATCAATTCACATTGGATCCCACAATAATATACAAACGGATACATGGCCTATGCATGGACATGGATACATGGATAATGGACATATGGACATGCAGTCATTTTTTTAATAGTGAAGGGAAGGTCATACCTTTCACAACTATAAATAAAAGAAGAATTCTTGACCAATTGAAATAATTATGGAGTCTCTATCTCTCTGTCTCTATGTGCATCTCACTATATACACACAAATATACATAAATGTTCATATATATAAGCATACAAATACATTTAAAATAACAAAAGGGAAACAATTGGGAGAAAATTCTCAGCAAGCTTATATGCTAAAGGCCTAATATATGTAGAGAACTGATGCAAACATATCAGAATAGGAGTCATTCCCCCTACTAGATAATGAAAGGATAAATTAGACAGTTCTCAAAAGGAAAAAAAAAAACAAATTATCCCCAAGAAAATAAAAATTCTCCAAATCATTAATAATGGCAAAGTAAAATTAAGATAACTCTGAGGGTGGGGCAGCTAGGTGGCAGGGGCAGCTAGGTGGCACAGTGGATAGAGCACCAGCCCTGGAGTCAGGAGGAACTGAGTTCAAATTTGACTTCAGATACATAATGCTTACCTAGCTATGTGACCTTTGACAAGTCATTTAACTCTATTGCCTTGCAAAAAAACAAACAAAAAAATAGCTCTGAGGTTCTGCCTTATGCCCATTTTTTTGGTAAAGATGACAAAAAACATAAAAACGAGAATTATTAGAGGATCCATGGAGGGACAGACATTCTAATATATTGTTGGTAGAGCTGAGAACTTATTCAACCATTTGGGAAAGTAATTTGGAATACCACCTAAAAACCAATAAACTCTCCATGTCTTTTGATCCAGTGATTATGATTATGTGTGTACTCTAAAGAGATCAAATAAAAATAAAAAAGAAAGAATATACAGAAATATGTATAGTGCCACTTTTTGTTGTAGCAAAGAATTTGAAAAAAGTAAGTCCCCATTGACTGGGGAACAGCTGAATAAATTGTTATATAAATAAAAGGAAAAATTAAACCATAATAAATGATTAAAAAGCAGAGATGGAGAAACCTGGAAGACATGTATAAACTGATGGAGAATGAATTGAACATGATCAGGAAAACAATTTATACAATGATTATAACATTGTAAAGATAAAAGACTCTTAAAGACTTAAGAACACCAATCAATACAATCATCTACACTTTTCTCTAAAAGTCTGACAATGAATCAGGTCTCTCCACTGTTGGCAAAAAAGTGATGGCTTAGGGCTATGATGTTAAATTTAACTAGAAAAGAGGGTACTGAGCCTTACATAAGAATCACTGCAGTTTGCAAAAAAAAAAAAATTTAAAAAAATGAAATTAGTAGGCATTGATCTACTTTCAGATTCCACAGTTCTTTCTCTGGATGTGGATGACATTTTCCATCACAGGTCTTTTAGAATTGTCTTGATTATTATATTGCTAAGAAGAACTAAGTCTATCACAGCTGATCACTGCACAGTGTTGCTTTTAAGATTTACAATGTTCTGGTTCTGTTCATTTCACTCACCATCAGTTCATGTAAATCCAGGTTTTGCCAAAATTTGTCTGCTTATCATTTCTTATAGAGAAATAATTTATCATTATATTAATGTACCACAACTTGTTTAGCAATTTCCCAGTGAAGGGATATCCCCTCAATTTCCAATTCTCTGTCAATACAAAAAGAACTGTGATGAATATTCTGATACATGTGGGTCTTTCCCCCTTTTTGGTGATTTCTTTGGGATAAAGAACTAGTAATGGTATTGTTGGATCAAAGGGTATATACAGTTTAATTGCCCTTTGGATATAGCTCAAAATTGTTTTCCAGAATAGTAGGATCAGTTCACAACTCCACCAAAAATACATTAGTTCCCAGTTTTCTCACATTCTTTCAACAGTTATCATATCCCTTTTCTCTCATATTAGCCAATCTAATAAGTGTGAGGTGGTATTTCAGAGCTGTTTTAATTTGTATTTATAATCAATGATGGTTTGTAACTTTTTTTTAATATGACTATAGATAGCTATAATTTCTTCAACTGAAAACCTTATGTTCAAATCATTTGACCATTTATCATTTGGAGAATGACATACTCTTATAAATTAAACTAAATCTCTAATTCTCTTTATAGTTTAGAAATGAAGTCTTTATCAGAAACACTGGCAGTAAAATTGTTTCTGACTTTCTTCAAATTTTGATTGTATTGGTTTTGTTGTACAAAAATATTTTTTAATTTTTTTTTACAATTGTACAATTTTTCCCTTATTCTTGCTTCCCTCCCCTCCCCTCCACAGAAGGCAGTCTGATAGTCTTTACATTGTTTCCATGCTATACAAAACTGAATTGTGTTGAGAGAAAAAATATATCCTTAAGGAAAAAATAAAATATAAGACATAGCAAAATTACACAATCAGATAACTTTTTTTAAAATTAAAGGTAATAGTCTTTGGTCTTTGTTTTAACTCCAGAATTCTTTCTTTGGATACAGATGGTATTCTCCATTGTCAATGCCCTAAAATTGTCTCTGATTGTTGCACTGATGAAATGAGCAAGTACATTAAGATTGCTCATAAATCCCATGTTGCTATTATAGTATACAATGTTCTAGTTTTGTGCATCTCACTCATCATCAGTTCATGCAAATCTTTCTAGGCTTCTCCGCAATTATATACTGCCTGGTTTCTAATAGAACAATGGTGTTCCATAATGTACATATAACGCAATTTGTTCAGTCATTCCCCAACTGATGGACATTCACTCAATTTCTAATTCTTTGTCACCACAAACAGTGCTGCTATGAATATTTTTGAACATGAAGTTTTTACCCATTTTCATGATCTCCTCAGTGTACAGACCCAATAGTGGTATTGCTGGATGAAAGGGTATGCACATTTTTATTGCCCTTTTGGTGTAAATCCAAATTGCTCTCCAGAAAGGGTGGATGAGTTCACAGCTCCACCAACAATGTATTAGTGTACCAGATTTCCACCATCGCTTCCAATATTGATCATTGTCCTTTCTGGTCATATTGGCCAGTCTGAGAGGTGTGAGATGGTATCTCAGAGATGCTTTAATTTGGATTTATTTAATCAGTAAAGATTTAGAGCAATATTTCATATGGCTATGGATTGCATTGGTCTCCTCATCTGTAAATTGCCTCTGCATGTCTTTTGACCATTTGTTAATTGGGGAATGGCTTGTTTTTTTCTGAAAATTTGACTCAGTTCTCTGTATATTTTAGAAATGAGTCCTTTGTCAGAAATACTAGTTGTAAAAATTGTTTCCCAGTTTACTACATTTCTTTTTTTTTTTTTAGGCTTTTGCAAGGCAAATGGGTTTCAGTAGCTTGCCTAAGGCCACACAGTTAGGTAATTATTAAGTGTCTGAGACTATATTTGAACCCAGCTACTCCTGACTCCAGGGCTGGTGCTTTATGCTCTGTACCACCTAGCTGCCCCTACTACATTTCTTTTGATCTTGGTTATAGTGGTTTTGTTTGTGCAAAAGCTTTTTAATTTATTGTAATCAAAATTATCTAGTTCATTTTTAATGATGCTCTCTATCTCTTCCTTGGTCGTAAACTACTTCCCTTTCCATAGATCTGACAGGGAAACTATTCCTTGATCTCTGAGTTTGCTTATAATATTGTTTTTCGTGTCTAAATCCTGTAGTCATTTTGATCTTATCTCGATATAGGATATGCAATGTTGGTCTAATCCAAGTTTCTGCCATACTAACTTCCAATTTTCCCAACAGTTTTTATTGGATAGAGTTTTTATCCCCAAATCTGGACTCTTTGGGTTTATCAAACAGCAGATTACAATAATCATTTCCTGCTATCTCTTTTGCATCTAGTCTACTGACAGTTTTGATAACTGATAATATAATTTTAGATCTGGTAGGGCCAAGCCATCTTCTTTTGCACTTTTTTCATCAAATCCCTGGAAATTCTTGACTTTTTATTTCTCCATATAAATTCATTTACAATTTTTCAAACTCATTAAAGTAATTTTTTAGAATTTTGATTGGTAGGGCATTAAATAAGTAGTTAAATTTAGGTAGGATTGTCATTTTTATTATATTAGCTTAGTATATCCATGAATAGTTGATATTTGCACAGTTATTTAAACCTGATTTTATTTTTTTATTTGTGTGAGAAGTGTTTTATAATTGTTTTCATAGAGTTTCTGAGTCTGCCAGTATTTTATATTGTCTGAAGTAACTTGGAATAGGATTTCTCTTTCTAGCTCTTGCTACTGTATCTTGCTAGTAATATATATATATATATATATATATATATATATATATATATATATATATACACACACTGAGGATTTAGGAGGGTATTTTAAATATCCTGTGACTTTGCTAAAGTTTCTAGTTGTTTCTAGTAGTTTTTTAGATGATTTTTTAGGATTCTCTAGGTATATCATAGGTATATCTGTAAAGAGAGAGATTTGGTTCTTCCTTCCCAATTCTAATTCCTTTAATTTCTTTTTCTTCTCTTATTGCTTAAACTAACATTTCTAATACAATATTGAATCATAGTAGTGATAATGGGCAGCCTTGTTTCACCCCCTGATCTTATTGGGAATGCCTCCAGCTTATCGCCACTGCCTATAATGCTTGTTAATGGTTTCAGATGGATACTGCTTATCATTCTAAGGAACAATGCATTTATTCCTATGTTCTTTAGTGTTTTTAGTAGGAATGGTATTTTGTCAAAGGCTTTTTCAGCATCTATTGATATAATCATATGATTTCTGATAGATTTATTATTGATATAGTTTATTATACTAATAGTTTTCCTAATATTGAACCAAACCTGCATTCCTGGAATAAATCATGCTTGGTCACAGTGTATTATCCTAGTGATAACTTGCTGTAATACCTTTGCTAAGACTTTATTTAAGATTTTTGCATCTTTATTCATCAGGAAGAAAGGTCTATAATTTTCTTTTTTTGTTTTGACTCTTCCTGGTTTAGGTATCAGTACCATATTGGTGTCATAGAAAGAGTTAGATAGAGTTCTGTCTTCACCTATTTTTCCAAAGATTTTATATAGAATTGGAGCCAATTGTTCCTTAAATGTTTGATAGAAGTCACTTGTGGAACCATCTGGCCCTGGAGATTTTTTCTTAAGGAGTTCAATAATGGCTTATTGAATTTCTTTTTCTGAGATAGGGTTATTTAGGTATTTAATTTCCTCTTCATTTAACCTGGCCAACTTATATTTTTTGTAAATATTCATCCATTTCATGTAGATTATCAAATTTATTGGCATACAGTTGGGCAAAATAATTCCAAATTATTACTTTAATTTCCTCCTCATTGCTAGTGAGTTTACCTTTATTTCATTTATGATACTAGAAATTTGGTTTTCTTCTTTCTTTTTTTAAAAATCAAATTATTTTGTTGGTGTTTTTCATAAAACAAACTCTTGGTTTTATTTATTAGTTCAACAGTTTTCTTGGTTTTGATTTTATTATTTTCTCCTTTAATTTTTAGAATTTCTAATTTGGTATTTAATTGGGGTGTTTAAATTTGTTCTACCTCTAATTTTTTTAGTTGTTTGTTTAGTTCATTGATTTCCTCTTTAATTTCCTTATTCATGTAAGCATTTAAAGATATATTACCTCACAACTGCCTTGGCTGTATTCCATAACTTTTGGTATGTTGTCTTGGTATTGTCATTATCTAGGATGAAATCATTCTTTCTATAATTTGTTGTTTGAGTCACCTATTCTTTAAAATGAGGTTATTTAGTTTCCAATTGGTTTTAGATCTATCTCTCCTTGACCCATTATTGCATGCAATTTTTAATGCATTATAATGTGAGAAGGATGTACTCACTATTTCTGCCATTCTGCATTTGATTATTAGCTTTTTGTGTCCTAGTACATGGTCAGTTTTTGTATAAGTGCCATATAGTGCAGAAAAAAATATTCCTTTCTATCCCCATCCAATTTTCTCCAAATGTCTATTTTGTCTAGATTTTCTAGCAATCTATTTATCTCCTTAACTTCCTTCTTGTTTATTTTATGGTTAGATTTATTTAAATCTGAGGGTGGGAGGTTTAGGTCTCCCACCAGAAGTGTTTTGCTGACTATGTCTTTCTGTAATCATTCAACTTCTCCTCTAAGAATTTGGATGCTATACCACTTGGTGCATTCATATTCAGTATTGAATCTGCTTCATTGTCAATGGTACTTTTTAGGAGGATATAGTTTCCTTCCTTATCTCTTTTAATGAAATCTATTTTTGCAGCTGGTTTGTCTGAGATAAAGATTGCTACCCCTTCTTTTTTCACTTCAGCTAAAGCAAAATATCCCGAGTCTCTTGTTTGATGTCCAAATTTTCTATATACTTCTGGTTTTTTTTTTATCAGGAAAAATTGGAAGTCTCTTATTTTGTTAAATGTCCATCTTTTCCCTGGGAGAGAAGGCACAGTTTTGTTAGATAGTGAATTCTTAGCTGCATTCCAAGCTCCCTTGCTCTTTGGAATATCGCATTCTAGGCCCTTCGATCCCTTAATGTTGATGCATCCAGGATTTTCTCTTTTGTCTGAGAGTCCTGGAATTTGACCACATTATTCCTTGGTGTTCTCATTTTAGGATCACTTTCTGGATGGGATTGATGTATTCTGCCCTCTGATTCTATGATATCAGGGCAATTTTCCATCACCCAATCCTATAATATTGAGTCTAGGCTTTTTTTCTCTTCAATGTTTTCAAGGAGCTCAATGATTCTTAATTTGTCTGTCCTGCATCTATTCTCAAGAGCAGTGGTTTTGCCTGTGAGGTATTTTACATTTTCTTCTATTTTTTAATTTTTTTTGTTTTGTTTTTAACAGATTCTTGTTTTCTAATGAAGTCATTAGTTTCTACAGACTCCATTCTTTTTTTAGAGAAGAATTTTCTTCATTTACCTTTTGAAATTCCTTTTCCAATTGGTCAATTCTATTTTTAAAGGCATTTCCCATTTTCCCAATTGAGGTTTTGAGAGAATTATTTTCTTTTTTGCATTTGTCCAATTGTATTTTCTAAGAATTTGTTTTCTTGTTGCAAGGTGTTAATTTTCTCTTGAGTTTCTTTTCCCAATTTTTCCAATTAATCAATTTAAACTCCTTCCTGATTTCTTCTCGAAGTCTTTCTGGACTGCAGACTAATTCATATTGTCCTCAGTAGTTTTAGATCTCTCTGACTTAGGATCTTTGCCTTAAAGGTAGTTTTCAATGGGTCTCCCTTTCTTTTTTTTTAATTTATTTTTTATTCTCATTTTGTACAAATTTTTTTTTACATTAATAAAATATTCTTGTTTACAAGCAAACAAAATACCCCTCCTCCCCCATGAATATAGATAGACTTGCTTGGGTGAAAAAAGTAAAGGGGAGAGAAAAAAAATTAAAATAAAAAAAATAGTAATAATTGTAGGTATGGCCAGGTGGCACAATGGACGAAGCACCAGCCCTGGATCCACAAGCACCCGAGTCCATATCCAGCCTCGTAAACCCAACAATCACCCAGCCACGTGACATGCAAGCCACCCGATCCCCACTGCCCTGCAAAAACCAAAAAAAAAAAAAAAGAAAGAAAAAAACACCCAAAATAAAATAAAATAGTAATAATAGTAGGGGTGGCTGGGTGGCAGGCAGAGCATTGGCCCTTGAGCCAGGAGCACCTGGGTCCAAATCCGGCCCCAGACACCCAAAGATCACCCCGCTATGTGGCCCCAGGCAGGCCATCCAGCTCCACTTGCCCTACACCCTCCCCAAAATAATAATAACAAAAAATGTGCTTGAGTCTTTGTTCCAACACCAACAACTCTGTCATGGGTGGATCTCATTTTTTATGATAAGTCCATCACAAAAGCTATTTCCATATTTTTCCAAGGTTGCCATTGCTGATCGCAACTCCATCCTTTCTTATTTCTCCACTACCATGTACTCTATTTTCTCTCTCCTTTCACTCTGACTCTGCTGTAGGGTAGCTGAGTGGCGCAGCAGAAAAATCCCTGGTCCTGAGCCCCCATACCACCCCTTACACCCAGAATCCACCTGGCCCTGTGGTCCTGGGAAAACTTTCCAATCCCAGCCCCTTGCAAGAAGTAAGAAAGAAAATGTGTTATATCTGGCCACTCTCCCCCCATGGTCCATCCTCTCCTCCTTTATTCACATCCCCACCCCTTCCCCCCCTGCTCCCTGCTCCTTCTTACTCCAGATGTCTATACCCCATTGAGTATATTTGCTGTTTCCTCTCCTAGCCATCTCTGATGAGAGCAAAGGTTCCCTCATTCCCCCTTGCCTCCCCACTTCCATATCATTGAAATAGCTCATTGTAATAAAAAAAAATCTTATGTGAGATATCCTGGACTATTCCCCCTCTCCTTTTTCTTTCTCCCATTCCATTTCCCTTTTTTTCTGTTGACTCCATTTTTACACCATATTTTATCTTCGAATTCAGCTTTCTCCTGTGCTTCAACTATAAAAGCTCTCTCTACCTGTTCTATTAACTGAGAAGGTTCATATGAGTATTATCAGTGTCATTTTTCTATGCAGGAATACATGCACTTCATCCTCATTAAGTCCCTCATATTTCCCCCCTCTCCTCCAATCTCCATGCTTCACCTGAGTCCTGTATCTGAAGATCAAACCTTCTGTTCAGCTCTGGCCATTCCAAAAGGAACATTTGAAATTCCCCTGGTTCATTGAAAGTCCATCTTTTTCCCTGGAAGAGGACATTCAGCCTTGCTGGGAAGTTCATTCTTGGCTGCATTCTAAGCTCTTTTGCCTTCTGGTATATTGTATTTCAAGCCCTACGAGCTTCCAATGTAGCTGCTGCTAAGTCCTGTGTGATCCTGACTGCAGCTCCACGATATTTGAACTTTGTCCTTCTGGCTGCTTGTAATATTTTCTCTTTGACTTGGGAGTTCTGGAACTTGGCTATAATATTCCTAGGGGTTGGTTTTTTTGGGATCTCTTTCTCTGGGGAATCGGTGGATTCTCTCCATTTCTATTTTGCCCTCTGCTTCTAGAATATCAGGGCAATTTTCCTGTAGTAATTCTTTGAAAATGATGTCAAGGCTCTTTTCCTGATCATGACTTTCAGGTATTCCAATAATTTTTAAATTATCTTTCCTAAGTCTGTTTTCCATATCAGTTGTTTTTTTCAATGAGATATTTCACATTTTCTTCTAATTTTTCATTTTTTTTGTTTTGAAGTATTGATTCCTGATTTCTGTTAAATTCATCAATCTCCCTGAATGCTATTCTATTCTTTGTCTGAAGGATTTGTTCTCCTCAGAGAGTTTTCTTATCTCTTTTTCCATCTGGCCAATTTTGCTTTTTAAAGCATTCTTCTCCTCAATAACTTTTTGAACTGTTTTATCCATTTGACTTAAGCTGGTTTTTAGCATGCTATTTTCTTCAGCATTTTTTTTGGATTTCCTTGACTAAGCTGCTGACTTCATTTTCATGTTTTTCCTGCATCTCTCTCCTTTCTTTTCCCAGTTTTTCTTCCAACTCCCTCATTTGATTTTCAAAGTCTTTTTTTGAGCTCTGTCATAGCCTGAGCCCAATTTCTGTTTTTCTTGGAGTCTTTAGATGCAGGAGCTTGTGCTTCCTCATCTTCAGACTGAGTATTTTGATCCTTCTTGGGCTCATTTGCAAAATATTTCTCAATAGTCTTCCTTTTGTTTCTCTGCTTGCTCATTTTCCCAGCCTGGGCCTGGTTTTGGGGTGCTTCCTGAGCTTTGGGGACACTCCCACAAGGGTCTCAGTGTTTGCACACCCCTCTGCCACAGGGCTGAGGTGGGGGGGCCTGCTGTTCTATGGGGGGGCCTAAACTGTGATCAGGATCTGAATGTGGTCAGAGCCCCAGAGTCCTGTTCCAGGGGCAGAGGACAGAGCTCTGCAGTCTCTCTCTCTTCACACCCCTCCCTCAGCTCAATGGGCTCATGCCCTGGGGGCTCCTGCTTACCGTCTCTGCCTGTTTCTGTTTCCTGGATCAGGGCTGGGGAAATACCAAGCTGCTCCCTGTGTGCCCCGAGGGCTGGGATCCACATGCTCGCTCTGGCAGAGGTCCCCTGCTGTTCCCCCACTTTGTGCCTGGTGCTCCTCAGGGTGCAGCTCAGGAGACTCCCCCGCTGATGTGAGCTGAGACTCCCAGCACCCTGGGGCTGCCTCCAGGAGGCTGAAGTTCTTTCACTCTGGCATGCCACCCCTCTGGCGGGCTGCCCCTCCAACCCTGGGGATCACAGCCTTTCTGCTCTTTTCCAAGTTACCTTGAGTAGGAGAACTGCCTCACTGGGTCCCTTTGTGGGTTCTGTCTCTCAAAAGTTTAGTTAGAGTCCTTAGCTGATGAGTTTTATCAGAGAGCTCCTAAGACTCAATCCCTTCTTGTCGTCATCTTGGCTCCGCCCCGGGTCTCCCTTTCAAATGGCCTTTCTTCATTTTCCTGGGATCTTGTGTTGGAGGAGGGGGCTGCTGGTTCACAAATCTTTGGTAGTGAAATTCCTAGAGGCTTTGCTCACTGGGTTTAGTGATTCCAAGTGGGCTGGCCAGTAGGGGGTGCTAGAGGCTTCCTCTGAAGTGTCTGTGACTTTGATATGAGTCCCACTCCTTAGGCCTGTAGGGGGTGGGGGGCACAGCTGGATACTATTTTCCTTGAACTATGTGAACTGCGCCCTGGGGTCAGATAGTTAATGTCCCTATTCTGCTGAGGGAGCTCTGCTGCCCACACCTGAGCCTGGGGGGGGGGGGGACTGTTACTGTTTTTGTTCTGAGAAGGGGTCTCTGCTGAAGGTATGGAGCCCACAGTTCTCCAGACCAGAAGAGCAGATCAATGTCCAGCCACACTCTGAAATTCTCCATGCTGGAACTCATCTTCCAACTCTGCTGCTGCTCCCCAGACTGCCGCTTCCACAGTCAAAGACTCTGTGGTTGATCTTAGGTCGGTTATCAGACTTCACTCCACTGTCCCAGGCTGGCTCTCTGTTCTCTATCCATGGCTCACCCATGCTCCCCTGAGACAGACCTTGTTGGGAGATGTTCTTCACCT